>NC_133226.1:3454667-4054667 GCF_040436345.1 Pagrus major
TTCAATGTAAAGATCCAGTATAGTGGAGTAAAGACATCTCGTCACACTCCCTCTCCGTGTGTTGTTATTGAGCTTCCCTGTTTTTTGTTTTGGAGCCGGTCTGGTTGAGCATGCATGTGAGCCCCCTCCCTATAGAACCATTGGACCGCCCCGTTTACAGACGCAGTGAGCAGGGTTGTGTGTGTTCTGACTTATGCGTGAAAATTGGTCTACCTGAACTTCATCACTTCAAAAGTAGCCCAAGTCTGCTGTTTTCCCACTGAATTGGGCTTGGTGTTTAAGTTCAGGTGGACAACTGTTGTTGATATACTGTTTTCTCTAAGTTTTGATTATGAAGAATTTTATAGTTTTGATAGTGTTTTATGTCGTTTCAATGATGGTGTATTATGTAGTTTTGATGATCATGTATTTTGTAGTTTTGATTATGAGAAATTTTGTAGTTTTGATGATGGTGTATTATGTAGTTTTGATGATAGTGTATTTTGCGGTTGTGAACATATTGAGCTTTTGAAGATACAAAATACAAATAAAACACCATGTAGGCACTGAGGAAATATTTCTATTGTAGATGAAACGTTAAAAACAACTTTGTGTTCTGCTCAAAAATTCCAAAAACTCCAAAACTAAAATATCTATTAAGGTCAAATAAGTGTTAAGAAAAATGTTGTTCATGTTCGTACATTTAGAAATATTTTGAATCAATATGTTTTGTGTCTTTTTTAAGTAATTTTTAAAAAAAAATTATGACATGATTTCATTACTTCTCTATTATTGTTTATTGACTTACATGGCCTTTTAGCTTAGGTTGTACGCATGTTAGTGATACAGAGGATTTGAAGGTACTCAAGAAATGATGTCACAGTAAGCAAAAACACCATTTTAGGCACTGGAGGACCATTTATATTGCAGTGTTCAATTAAACCTGCCTGGATAACTGAAATTTGACCCAACGTCTTAAGTCATAATGAATGTTCCCTATTAGGCCCTGTTCACTTCTCCACGCTCATTTCATGTCTGTCCATTTCTAACAGGGCCGGAGGTGAAAAGGCAGTACCCTGTAGACTACACAGACCAGGTTTGAAATCAATAACTGTACTATACTCCCTTTCCTTTTCTCTATGACTCACTTTCATCATGGCTTTCATTGTATTTTTCATACATTTATAACTCTTCCCTCTGTTTATTTTATTTATTTAAAGGTTTAATAATCAGGGACAATGCACATTAATAAAACATTTTAACAAATGTAAACATGCCAGAATTAGCCAAAAGGCTATTTTACATCTGCTGTCCCTGGACTGATGTTAAGAGTCACAAATCTCATATATTGTATACAGGCTTGATTCTAATCAATGCATGCACCACTGTTGTGTAGCGTCTTTCTTCATGTCTTAGATGTAAACTTGGGCAGCCTAGAAATACAAGTGATCCCACTTTTCTTTGGTTATTTTTCCCATGTATGCTGTGTACTTTCTCTCATCATCATTCCACTTTAATGCTATGCAACATTATTTGTATATGTTGATGGTAATATATGTTAATACTACTTTATACGTTGGTATTGTCCTTCATCTGTGTCCCACAGGAAACTCTTCAGACTGTGCCCAAGTTCTGCTTCCCTTTCAGCATGGACAGGTAAGCACACACACACACACACACACACACACATCTCTCCCTCCACTTTGGCATTCAAAGGTGGTACATGTTGGGCAAGTGTCTGTACCCCAGATAAATATCACCAAATATCTACCCCGAGTCAGCCCTGAATCACACAAAATGTTGCCTCTGCCACAGTGGTAAGTTGACAGTGAGAAATCAGTATTAAAAGCTCAACACGAGCAGAGGACTCACAGGTTACTGTTAAATACAGTACATTAGATTAACCCGAAAATGATGTGACAGACAAGTAAATATGGACACACACTATCAAGCTGCAGATCCTCAGTTAATCAACCGGTCTCTCTGCTGGTTCAGTATTTATCTTTTTCATTTACTAATGGACATGTATTGTATAAGTCAGTTTGTTACAGATGGCAGTAAAAGCTCATAGCTGTCCTCTACACATAGGACAGGGAATAGTAGCCTGCAGGGCTGTGATGAATGATTTATCCTCTGCATCTATTCATCCCTCCATTCTCTCTCCCTCTCTACCTTCTGAATCTCTCTCACCCTGCAGCCCCACAGTCAACCAGGTGGGCCAGAACTTCACATTTGTGTTGACTGACATTGAGAGCAAACAGAGATTTGGCTTCTGTCGCCTCTCCTCGGGTGCCCACACCTGCTACTGCATTCTCAGGTAAGACTGTGTGTGTCAGTCACTGTTTGCCCCGAGCATCAGGAGGTATTCAGTAGGTAGTCTAGTAACATCCACAGATGTGGGTCTTCACCAAAGCAAAGACAGGAAATGCTGATTAAAACCTAGAAAACTTCTATTTTAGTGCCAAATAGAAACAGTTTGGCAAAACTATGATCCAGTTTCACTGATGTAGTTGGTTGTATGTGACGTAGTGCCATAGTGCTGTAAAGTGTTATGCACTGCTTGCGGGAGATCATACCCAGTCACAAAAGTTGCATAATGCAAGAACTGGTCTTCAGGGCACAGAGTGGGAATGACAGAGGGACCATTGTCCCTTTTACAAGTCAGTGTACAACCATCAAGGCAAAGTAGTTATATAATGTATATAATGTTGCATTAAGCTGACGTTTGGTGCTGTCTAGCCATCACCACAGTGAATTTATTGGTAATTTATTAATTGTAATTTTAAATATTAAAAGCAGGTCAATCAAATAAATTAAAAACAATAATTTAACATTTTTTAGTTTGACTGAATTATCCAAAACAACATTTACAGTACCAATATTATGTGGTTTCAGTGTGTATGACTGCTATTAGCTTGTTAAAGGAGCACTCTGTAGTCTTTGTCGAAGAAATGTTAATGAGCAGAGAAAGATTTTTTTTTCTGCATAAACAACTAAATAACCAAACTCTCTTTGTTTTCATGACTGAATAAACGGAATAAACAAACTGACCTTAAAGGACAACACAATTTATACTGTTTTACTTTGTTTATATGTGGCGGACCCTGCCACCTTTCTAGCTTCAAACAGTGTTCTGGGACCATATTTTCCTCTGAGAGCAGCTGGTTTATTCACTTATGTAAAAAATACATATTATACATAAATACAAAAATACGTAATAATATTACCTCATTAATATTGTAAATATTAAGATAAATAAATACACATTTGAATTTCTCCTCAAAAACTACATAGTGCCCCTTTAAAGGTAGTCTAATGAAACCCATCGCTCCTCTAACAACCACATTTCAGAGTAAAACCTGATTGAGATCCTACAATTTTGAAAATGTCTGAAAATGTATGATTTTCACCTTAAGCTGTAACTCACAAATAGTGTAAAAGCTTTGTAAGAATACAAAACACTATTTTTGTTCTCTCAGCTACCTGCCATGGTTTGAAGTTTTCTATAAGCTGCTGAATATCCTCGCAGATTACACCATCAAAGGCCAGGTAAGTCATGGACAGGTGACTCGTCTTCTTATGGTGATGTTAAATTAGATTTCCTGACCTTAATTAGGAATTTGTTGGCTGACTGAATATGAGGCTCTATGTCAGCTCTCATCAGTATTTTGTTTCTGAGCTACATTTTTTAAATGTCTCTGGTTTATGCTTCTTCACAGCGAGCTCTACACCTGAGAGATAATAAACTGACACAGCAGTATAAGCAGTCATGCTGTTTCTCTGATGATAAGATGACAGAGTTTTAAGATGTCTCATTTTGTTCAGTGACTTTGCAGTAATTCTTCTGTGCAGACTGTGCAGCTTGTAATACAACTGATTCATTTGACCCTGAAGTTATGTTTGTTTTTTATACATCAGATCACATATTTTTAATTGACCATTAGATGGATTTTGGATCTTTTGAATGTTTCAGGAAAGCCAGTGGCAAGAGCTTTTGGTGTCATTACATACGCTCCCTATCCCTGAGCCCGGAGTCCCTGTCCATCTCGGTGTGGTGAGTCTGAATTCACCACATCACATCCAACTGAGCTCAGTTTAAACTGGAAACACTGCAAGTGTCTGTTAGTGTCTGTAAGACAATAATATCGCTGATAGATAAGAAAGGTTGACGTTTTTACTTTTCAAGTACAAACTACTAGCAGTGTACCGTTTTTTATAGTCGCTTTGCATTGATTTTGTTTCTCTACAGAACGGATAGATTCAAACTGTAACTGATCCTCTTGTTTTCTCTTTCCTTCAGCATTCTTTCTTCACTGTGCCTGACACAGGGGAACTCCCCAGCATACCTGAGAATGTGAGTGTCATTTCCCTCATCCCTGTCAAACCTCTAAATTCCTTAAATATGGCAAGGGAGAATCTCACTTTTAATACAATTGATTTGTATCTGTGTGCAGTGCTGTTAGATAAGAAACTATAGATGGGTTTCAGAGTGACATACTCAATAAGGAGAGCAAGAACAACAAGAGTTGTTTTTGTTGGGAGCAGCATGGTGGTGCAGTGGTTAGCGCTGTTGCCTCACAGCAAGAAAGAGTGCCAGGCTCTGAAGCCAGTTTTTGTAGTGGCCAAACTGTATAATTACATCGTCATGTGATGCACTGCAGCCCAATAAGACTTTTTCCCATAAGCCAACATGGTGAAAGAAGCATCTGTAAAACTGTGGATACATTTTTTTTAGCGTCACGACCTCTGTGAAATGACTCATTTCACTGTCATAACTGGAGCCATTCGATCCAATAACATTTGGAAATTGTAGAAGAGTTGCACGATTAACTTATTTTATCCCCAGTAAAGTTAGCAGGGTGCTAAACCGGAAGTTAGCGAGCTTGGTCGGCAGAAGTCTGTAGTTGGCACGCTCTACGGGCCACACAATGTGGAAGCTATGCGGAAAAGCCCCGGCTGTCAAGCATTTTTGGCTCATGCGCCACTGGGCAGCTTTCATAGGAATGAATGGGGCTCCGCCTCGAGGGCAATGTTCAGTAGTAATAGGTCCATGGTTAGAGTTCTGGCTGGGGCAGGGCCTTTATGTGCAGAGTTTGGATGTTCTTCCTGTGCCTGCGTGGGTACAGGCCCCCCCCATGACCCTGCAAAGGACAAGCGGTTACAGACAATGGATGGATGGATGTTGGAGTTTATTCATGTGAAGCTAAATTTTAAGACCTACAATGTATATTTGATTCTTACTGCAGGAGTATGAATAGATGTGAATAAGGTATAATAGTGCAGTGTTCATGTGTTCGTCCTGTAGAAGAGGTTCTATAAATCTTAATACTGTAGATTGATAAATAACCTGTATGATGAAAACTCACAGTATTCTGATTTTACCACCTCATTTCACAGAAATATGTGGAAGTCCATTACCATAATGAAAATAAGTGAATATATGACATTATTTATTAGATTAGATCCAACAATTATTTTTTTCTTTAATGATGAAGTCATAATTATGAGGTATGACAACTTTCATGATATGTTTCTTATGTCTTATTCCCTCCAGATATATGATAAAGCATTACTGTTAAGCACCTGTGATTTGAGAAACACTACTCAAAATTAGTCATTATTTTTGGGGACAAAAATATTCACAAAACACAAAATAAAAATTCACATATGTCACAGAATAAACAATCAAGCGAAACACTAAAATATCCCAATACCCCTAACTCATTTTGAGTAGTGTATCTACAGGATACTTTCTGTGCAATATTGACTTTTATGACTTGAACCACAGTTTATATCATGCATACTGAATGAACCATGTACTGTACCCTCACGACTAACTCTCTTGTTTTTCTCTTATTGTGTTTGACCCTTGCAGAGAAACCTAACAGAGTACTTTGTAGCAGTAGATGTCAATAACATGCTTCATCTGTACGCTAGTATGCTTTATGAACGTCGAATCCTCATCTGCTGTAGCAAACTAAGCACTGTAAGTAGATTCAACTTCTTGTTTCTTCTCTCCTCTACAAAGCTCTGTCCATTTTGGTCTCTTTTAAATCTTTCAGTAATGAGCGGGTCTGTCAATCTATCATTTGCCCTATGACCTTTCTAAACAGAGTTTAGGAAATGTCTTCCTTTTAAGATGTCATTTTGAGACTTAAGAAATAAATGTCACAATTTTGAGGTGTCTGGGTGTTCTAGGTGTTTATCCCTGAACTTAAATGTATAATATGGATCAAAGTAGGTAAATGCAAAACAAAACTATCAATCAAAGCAACCAATCTGGAAATCAAGAAACTAACACCCAACAGTACATGTATTCATCTATCTAACTCCATTTTTCATTGAAGAGCTTAAACAATAAATGGTTTTGAACTTCATAGTTTATATTTAATATTTTTCTCTTACCTGTCTTGCTACTAGATTGTTTTGGTCTGAGTTGCAGAGTTTTGTAGATACCAAATGTAGAGATGTCTGTCTTTTCTCTAATATAATGGAGCTAGATGGCACTCGGCTTGTGGTGATCAAAGCACCAAAAAATACATTTGAAAAAAACTCAAGAGCAATGTCTTTTTTTAGAAATTATGACCTGGTTACTCAAGATAATCCTTTCTGTATCACCACGCAGAAGGAAGTATGCATCTACTTATGGATGAGAGGCTAACTAAGTTAGCTAGCTAAGCTAGATAACAGCTGAGAAGGGCAAGTTAATGTTTCCTCCTGCACAGTCACAAGCCCCTCATCCATGAGTAGAAGCACACTTCCTTCAGCACAGTGATACAGTGAAGGTCAGTAGAAAGAAAATAGCTTCAAATGTATTTTTTTGCCGCTGTTGAGCATTACAAGCTGAGATGGATAAACAGCACTTCAGCTAAGAGAGAAAATATGTATATTTGATTTGGGGTGAAGTGTCCATTTTAAGGGATATCAAGATGATATGAAGTAATAGAACATTTAGAGATGTAGCTTATTTAGACAAATGTTCAGTTACACAGTGGTGTTGATCTTGTCGGCCAGCCAATCTTCTTTGCTCCATTTCCTGTTTTGCCTCTTAAATTCTGTTTCTGTTGCTGGCTGTAGTAAATACAAGCTCAAAGTGTAGGTCATGATCAGTTCACACAGCCTCATACTGTATGTAAGGTGTAACCAACAAAATTAGTCTCCATGTTGCCTCATCAACAATTATTGTGTTGTGAGTGCTGCAGGGATGATGTATTTCTGAGGGCTAAGCCAGAAGTTGTCATTGCTGTAGTACCATCAACAAACAGCCTGTGGAATTTTTTATTTGGATTTTGGATTATTGCAGAAAATAATTTCTGTGGCGAACACAAGTTTATCATACTTACACATTTTGATCAGCAAGATAATCTTCACACATAAACACCTCTTTTTTGATTTGAGTAAATGAAAATTGCTAGAAATTAAAAGCTAACATTGGGCTATAAACAAACTACAAAACAGTCACATGACTTCAACGTCACCACTACTAAGCTTCCTACTGCACTAGGAATCAACTTGTAGATTAATCAGTTTGTAGTAGAGTTGGAAAAGTTTGCAAAAGCTTGTAAAGACAGACTAGTGAGCAGATGAGCCTTGTTCGTGTTCAGTGCATTGGCGTTTAATGTCCCCGAAGAGTTCTGTATTCTCGTTAAGCCTCTTGTTGGCAACCACTTTTTTAAGACTAATTAGTGCTGCTATGTTTTCCTCTAGCTCTGTCAGCGCCTTATTTATTGTTTTGTAAAATTGGTAAGACATTTGCAAAAGTGTGTGTGCAAAGTGATCACAAGCAGCAGATATCAATCTACACTACATGACACATTCCCAGAGTTAGAGCACTTGCTTATTACTGAAACACTTGAGGTCAGTCTCTCACAGCTGGCCAGTACTGCCAAACACAACATCAGTGTGGCATCAGACTGTATATGACATAGTGTGAATGAGGAAGAGACCAATTGAATTGATGCGTAACCCAAAATATTAATATGAAGGAATGAATTCAGCATTTGTTTACACCTCAATAGCAAAACATAGCTGCTAGCTGCTAACACTCAGTGTCAATGTAGCATAGCATTAGATCACAGATTGTCATTGGTCAGTCAGTTAGGGAGGAATACATTGTTGGGTTATCTGTGACATCTCTTGAGCCAGTGGTAAAATGTTATCTATCACTTTGAGTAATTAGTAAAGTATTTTGTACTCTCTGTTACACATGTGGGGCTCCATAGTGTGCATCATTATGTTTGATATAATTTGAATTCATTTGGTATACTTGCAAAACTCAATCCAGAACAATACAACATACAACCTAATATATTTAATATGTATTTATTATAGTCTTTTGTTGACTGATGGTTTTTCTTCCTAAATTGCATTTTAAACTGTAAACTGACACTTATGCAGCAACATGACCTCAAATATGTGATATGTGTCTGTGTCCACAGTTAACAGCTTGTGTCCATGGGTCTGCGGCCATGATGTATCCAATGCACTGGCAACATGTTTACATTCCTGTCCTGCCACAACATCTATTAGACTACTGCTGGTGAGTGTGCCGACTGTCACCAAGACTCCAAACCTTTCTACACAGCTAAACATACACGGGCACAAAGACTGTACACACGTATCAAGTCCAGTACAGCATATCAACTGGGTGCACCAAGGTGTACTCCAAACACTTTTTTAGTAATGCATTTTTGAAGTTTGGCCCTCATTTCATAACTTTTGTGATTCTTTGTATGTGTATTCTGACCCTCAGCATGCTTATTTTTCACTGGATTGGGTTTAAATTTGTACTGAAAAGCCAAGAAACCCTGATGATAATTACCTACATGTATTTTATGTAAATAGTTGTTGCAGAATGTTAACAGTAAGCACTAAATAACAATAAATCTGTGGCACTCAACCTGTAAACCAGCTATAATTTTAGGCATAAATGTAACTATGAAACTGTCTCCTTTTCAGTGCCCCAATGCCCTACCTCATTGGAGTACATTCCAGCCTGATGGAGGTAGGTGTCTATAGCTGGCACTTTGGATTCAGGTCATCCAAGATTTAAAACAAAGATTTGGAGTGAAATTGCTACCTTGCTTTATCTGGTGAGTTTTAAAAAGTATATCCACCTGCCTTTGGTTGACTCTGTCAGTATGCTCTTCCTGTTGCTTGTAGAAAGTTCGAGGGTTGGCTCTGGATGATGTGGTGGTCCTGAATGTTGACACAAACACCCTGGAAACCCCCTATGATGACCTCCAAAGCCTGCCCAATGATGTGGTGAGAAACTACTATACTACTGTACACTACACAGAGTGTTTAGAGATATATTAAGTATGGATGAAAACATTCACAGATAAAATGACGTCATGTGCCACAGGTTTCATCTTTAAAAAGCCGTTTGAAGAAGGTTTCAACAACAACCGGTGACGGTGTGGCTCGAGCCTTCCTCAAGAGTCAGGCGGCTCTTTTTGGCAGCTACAGAAACGCTCTCCAGATTGAGTCGGTCAGTACATACTGTATATGTATGTGAAGTGTTGACATCAGTAATAGGGCCTGACCGATATGGATCTTTTGGGGGGCGTAAAAAATTCTGGTCAGACGATTACATATTTTTTATATTTATTTAATATATTAAAACAACGAAGTTATTTTTTGATCCCTTCGATATAGTCCAAACACTTATGACAAAGATATGAATTGAAGGCAGAACATTTTAATGTTTTAGAATATTTATTAAATATGCATTGGCTATAAGAATTAAAGTGTTATAAATACTTTTAAAGTTAAGTGCAGCATTTTGAAACTCAGACATTTTACTTACTGCAAGGTGACAGTTTACAAATTGTGAATTTATAATTATCTTTATATTAAGGTAAAAGGTAGGTGTAGAGGCAACATAATAAGTAAAAAAAAAACATTATTTGAAATGCACCTCTGATGCCCTCTAAACGTTAATTCACATTTTCTCTACTCTGTCATTCTGAGCCATGAAGTCATTATGAACCAAACTCGGACAAGAAACGCCTTTTCTTGCTTAACGTTATCAAAACATGTCATCTTTTGCAATATTTCTTTTTTAGTGTATAATGGTCTCATCAGTCATGAGATGACCAGTGCCTCTGCTGTTGGTTGCAGGGGGAACGCTCAACATATTGTAAATTAATCCAATATAAAGAAAACAAAAACACACCCGGTGTGCTGCTGTGAATATAGCCTTAATGTGCTCAGTCATAAGGTTAACGTTATATGGCAAAGTGAAATTCCGATCAATAACAGTGACAACTTTTGGCCAATAGACGCCAATTTTAAGAATTATTCTGATAGGAATCTATAATCGGCCAGCAGATTAATCGGTCAGGCCCTAGTCAGCAACATTATAACAAAGTTGAAGGCTAGGACTACTGGGCACTAAAAATCTGAAATATATCAAATGTTGTACAGTAACGTCACAGTTGGTGTTCTCTCCTGCCTGTTTAGGGTGAGCCAATAACATTTAATGAGGAAACCTTTGTGAACCATCGTTCCAGTGCCATGAGACAGTTCCTCCTGAATGCCATCCAGCTGCAGCTCTTCAAACAGGTACACAGACACACACACACACACACACACACAGGAACACACACACACACACACGCACAAATACATACATACACATACACGTACACACACACACACACACATCTTTTATTTCACTCCTCCTCTTACAATCTAATACATATATTTGTGGTTCCACCGGCAGTTCATTGATGGCCGATTGGACCTGTTGAACTCAGGAGAAGGTTTCAGTGACATCTTTGAGGACGAGATCAACATGGGTGAATATGCAGGTGAGTCAGCAGTGATGTGTTTGTGTCTCTTGGCTGAAGTAATTTTGTATTTTGGCCACTCAGGCAACTTCTGGTATGATGAATTTTTGTTATAAACACCTAATATAACACAATCACTATCAGATCATCATCTTCAGACTGCTGTAGAAAAAAAGTCAAATTTACTTCCACCTCTGTTAGCCTTTCACACTATACATTTTGTCATAGAACCGCTTCGATTATTTGAGGCGGCTGTACAACTAAACAGTGTGACACCCTCCCCCTTCAGTGCTGACTGGAAGTAAAATGACAAAACAATGGAGTCAGAGCACTTCCTTGTTACTGAAACCCATAATATCACTGGACAGGACACCACTGTCTACATGGCACACTGGTCAGATGTTTCTAGCAAAAAAAAGGGATGAAAATAAATTTTAAAATTTGTAAATCACTGTTTATACTGCTCTTTAAATATGTAGGATCCTAAATTATATTTCATAATCTGAAAGTAGGGTGACACTTTGCGCCAGAAGGCAGCTCAATAAGGGAAGTTCATAGATGTTTGCTTTTAGCCTGTGGTCCACCATTAAGTTTCAGTTTAGGCCCTCCAAGGGAAAGAGCTTGGGCACACCTGTCGTCCAGCATGCATAGTACTTGATATTTTTGACCTTTTATTGTTGTGACCCCTCCACAGGCAGCGACAAGACCTACCACCAGTGGCTGTTCACTGTGAAGGTGAGCTAGCCTGATTAATATTACTCTAAAGAATACATTACACTTTTGCTATTTATTTCATTTGTGTTTGTCCTGCTTACAGCAGGGACGAGTCATGTCATTGCACACTGTATGTCTGTCAATCTATCCATCCAACACTTAAAAGTAAAACTGACTGTGGATATGGATGCTCCCCCCAGATCTTTACCACTACCATCTGGTCAAATTTTCCCAGAACAAATAAAGGAGTCTCTGAAATGTGCTGTAGATATTCATCCAGAGTTTACTTTTCTCCAGGATGAATGTTACTGTTATTGGGAACCCCTTGAACTTTCTTGTAGCTCCACTGTCAGGCCAAACTAAGAAAGATACAAAGCTAATGCAAGACTGTCACTCAGGGTATCACAGTTCAAGAAGAAACCTGGACATTTCAGTCACTTAGTCCCTTCTAAAATGTATTTCAGGGAGAATGTTGAAAATGCAAACTATCTAGACAATAGGCAGTCTTCTTTGTAGGGCAATATATCGTCATATCGTTATCAGGATTAGACTATATATGGTCTTAGGTTTTGGATCTCATGATATGTGCTTTTAAAGGCTGCATTACAGCTAAGTGACATCCTTTTCTTAGATGCAGCAGACTACTTATTCATTATATCCACATTACTGATTATTGTTGATCAAAAATGTAATTGTGTTCATATAGTATCAATAGTCATCCCTACGTTTTGTCACAATATTATACATGTATATATATATATGTGTGTATATATATATATATATATATATATGTATATGTATATATGTATATGTATATGTATATATGTATATGTATATATGTATGTATATATATATATATATATATATATATATATATATATATATATATATATGTATGTATATATATATATATATACATACCGTATTTATTGTATATTATTTATTATATTTTATATAATGTGTATAAAATATTGTGGTATTTGATTTTGTCACCCAGTCGTAGCACTTTTGAAGTGCTTTGGAGGAAATTTCAAGCAGATTTGGTCACATCTTCAGAAGACCTATAATAAATTAATTATTGAACCAAACTTCATGAATGTTTTTGTGACAAAGTAGTTTGTGTTCCACTCATTCATCACAGAAAACTGAGAGCTGTAGAAATCATTGAAAGTGAAGGTGATATACATGTTCTTACAAGTGTATGTAACTTTTGACCACGACTGTTTATACAGTGTAGTGTTCTTTGTGTAGTTATTTTAATTCATGCTCTCTAGAAAATAAAACCAACTACCATGTCTTCCTTCCAGCACCCCCATCAGGGTACAGCTCACCTTTTGTTTACTTCTAGGAAGCTTCTAAGAGTAATAAAAAATATGTTATTCATTTAGTTTTGAAGTGTTGTTTTGCGTCTGTAATGAACACTGCAGCCTCTAGGTGCTGCTAGCAGGGCTTCAGACGTTTACTCATGCTCCCTCATTGTGCACTACTTGTTTCAAGATTACTGAATGTGGTAGTGTTACTAACACATTTTGTGTACATTTTTTCGGACAGAAAGGGGGCGGGGCTATCTTCAACACCGTGAAGACCAAGGCAAACCCAGCCATGAAGAATGTTTACAAGTTTGTAAGCACATTTCTGGCTTCTGTTGGCCTCAGAAATTGGGATATTAACCACTATAAAAAAGCATTCATCTGGCTTTGTTTCTGTTTGTGTGACAGGCTAAGGACCATGCAAAAATGCGTATCAAGGAAGTCAAGAGCCGGCTGAAGCAGAAGGTATGTAGCTCTACACTGCTGACAAACCATTCTGGATCATTTCCTGTTGTTGTTGTAAGAGATTGCATGTTAAGCTCCAACAGCAATGGTGGTGACAGTTCTTGGTCTCTCCCTCACAAAAATACCTTAAACACCACCCTGACTTACCTTTTATTACCTCGACTGAACCCCACCACCCCAGCCACGGCGTGCAGCCTCCCTCCCCCTCCCCATGCCCCTGCAGTGCCATCACTCCTTCCGCCCATGTCAACCTCCACCTCCCTGTGTCCCCCCTCTGCAGGAGCAGGCAGAAAACGGCTTCCCCACAGCAGGGCCAGCAGTCATCGATGACGACAACACAGCGGGCTTTACCTCCTCCACTGGCTCAGACAGGAGGGAGGGACCACTGCGAGCCTTGGACAACCACAGGCCAATCACTGTGCACTTTGGACAGGTGGGCAGAAATGAGGTGGGGTGGGAATTGTGAAGAGAGTTCATATGGAATTTTACAGAGCTGCACTGCATGAATGTACTGGTTGAACAGAGGCTGGGTGATTTTTGGCTTCAACTAATGATTATTTTCATCTTGTCTTTAAAATGTCAAAGAAATTGTTGAGAAATGTTCATCAGCTTCCTAGAGCCCAGTGAGATGCTTTCAAATTAGTCCAACCAACAGTCCAAAACCTAAAGACTCTTCAGTTAGGCCTACTATCAGAAATGATGAAGAATAGCAGAAAATCCTCACTTTTAAGAAGCTGGAACCGGTGCATGTTTGAGTATTTCATACTATTTACAACAATTTATGGAACTACGGTTCCCTGCTACAATAGAGACAACAACTTGAGCTTGACATTTTCTTTTTTTTAACCTATATTTGTTTATATTGTGGGCAGCTTCTGCCTTACAGCAAGAAGGTCCTGGGTTCCAGACCCGGCAGGGCCGTTAAAACCACCAACCTTCTGATTAGTGGAGGACCCACTGAGCCACAGCCACCCCAAAACCACTGTCGCAAATCAATATGCAGGAATGCTTTTGGCAATATTTATGTTTCTGATTTTCATCAGTGTGATGAAGTTCCTTGATTTTTCAGCTTTTTCATTTACTGGATTATTAAAAAATACCAGATATCATAATGACTTTTTCTGTTTTCTTCGCACTGTGCCAATGAAGTGATTGTTATTGTCAACTACAAGTTTATACAGTTTTATTTGTCTATTCCCAGTGCTTTATATATCCCTTTGAGTCTCTCTGGTGAGGAGGTAGATGTGCTCAATATGTTTTTTTAAATATTATTTTTAACTTTCACAGGCTCGCCCACCAATGCTGTTAAAGAGACCGAGCAGCAATGTGAGTCTGGAAAGCAGCGTTGACCAGTAAGTCTTCCTCCATTATGTCTCAGCATATCCCATGATGCAGTTCAGAAAGAACATTTACATATTCAGATAGCGAATGCATGACCTTTGAGGTCGAGGGGTAAAAACTGTTGAAGGTTACTTTGAGTTGGTAGAAAAAAATCAAGTCTAAAATGCTGCTTCTAGGTAAATGTGTCTGCAGTAGATGGTCAGTCTTTACCACAGTTGAAAGATAATGGAGACAGTTGATGAGCAGTATTACTGTAACTCTGTTGCAGCTCCATATTGCTACAATGGCAAAGCCAAGATCAGCTCTCTTTGGATCCCAAATTACAAGACACACAGAACGCACACACTACATTAAAAACTTATTGGATTTATTTCAGCTGTTCAACACATTTTGTTCATTGGTTTGTTTCTGCCATGGCGGTCTAATTTCCTTTTCAACTAACTGCACAGCTTCCTTTTTGCCTAACTCAAATGAATTCATCAAATATGATTCATTGCTGTTTGGAATCACCTGCCACAAAGGCTTGACTCAGTAGTCTGACGGCAGAGAGGACAACTCTAATTTGGTCTTTCATGCTTTCAGAGTATAGCAAGTCATCCTTACAAATAAATGTTACTTTGTATGGACCTTTTTTTGTTGTTGCAAAAAATCAATGTTTTTTTACATGGAGAACAAAACACTTTACCATGGTTCAACAAGAATGTCATGACTCAGCTTCTCCTGAGTGGAACATAATGAGAGCCCACGAATGACAGTTTTGCAGCAACACAATCCGGATCAGGATTCCCACAACAACTCTTCAGTATTTTTTACTTGGAAAATTTAACATCAAATAAGAATAATTTTTAAAAAGACTGAGGCCAACTTGAGAAAAGATGGCAGTAGCCACATTTGAAGTGCAGATGGGAGCCTGATAATTCACTGTTCTCCACATGTTCCTGCAAATGTTTTACAATAATAATATGAAAAAGATACAAGGACCTTAAAAAGGCAAACGGGAGTGGATCAAATCAAGGCTCGTACTCAAGTAATGTAGTGTGTAACATAGACAGCCAAACCTGCACAACTATCAACTCTAGTGTCACAACTAAACAAAAGCAGGAACCACCCTGTGATGCTGAGCTATCCCAGGCATTGTGCTAACTAGCAGCATGCTGCTAGCACTCTGCACCTCCACCTGACAAATGATGGTTCAGTTGGTTCACATAAAATCAAATCAGTTTAAGCTCATAAACTAGACCGGACTAACAAAACTGGAAACCTGCCAGACCCTACTTGGCAGTTTGTGCAGATTTATATCGGAGTTTTCAGCTGCGAGCTCCGTTCAGCAATGATCTGGTGTCACTTGTGCTTTTCTGGACCACAAATTAAAATCAAATTATTCAATTCTTCTTCTTTTGGAGCCAAACCAATAACAAATGAAAATAGTATATTTGTTGTCTGAATTGTGTTTTTATCAATGTTAAAAAATAAGCATTATTGAATGAAAGATGAAAAAACATCAATATAACAGCTGATTCCAAACTATTCAGTGATGTCACTAATCTCAATGATCCTAATCCTATGTAAATAAAAATACAGACAACTAATATTCTTAAGATTACTAATCCTCAGCTTTCTTAATCTTCCTCTTCCTCCCTTTTCCTTTTTAATTAACATATCTATAATGAGCTGTGTCTCTCCTGTTGTCTTCCTTCTCCTCATCGTAGCTCTATTCGTCCCACTCGTCACTACACAGTCTTTCTCTCTGAGGATTCGTCCGGAGATGAGCTCCAGTACGACGACGATTCCATCTCTGCGTTTCCTGAAAGCTTTCTCTTCTCCGTCCCTTTTGAGTGGTCACCTCTGTACGCATCTCTCTGATTGGCTTTGCACTATTGACTAATTTCTCAACTCATCTCTTTTCTGTTTGATGAGATGTGTGTGTGTGTGTGTGTGTGTGTGTGTGTGTGTGTGTGTGTGTGTGTGTGTGTGTGTGTGTGTGTGTGTGTGTGTGTGTGTGTGTGTGTGTGTGTGTGTGTGTGTGTGTGTGTGCCAAGCTTCACATGGAGGACATTATGGTCATTGTATAGGAAAATTTGGTTTGGTTTGTTTCTTTGCAAACATTGTTGCAAATCAATGAGCAGGACTCAAACTCCATGGCTTACTGAGTCATTAGCTAATTATATAACGTTACCTAGCTACAGCCAAGGGTAGCTAGCAAAGAGTAGCACACAGTTTCTCTGGTGATATGCTGACTCCAATGTTTTTGAAGCTACCTTCATGGTAGCATATGGCCAAATATCACAAATTACACCTTTTTAATATGTCACAAATATATAGTTCCATTTTTTAAAAACATAAAAATCTAATACAATTTCCTAAAACAGGTGGGCACAGTGACCTCTGTAGATTAATGTACATTTGGTGTGGTGGTGCCTTAATAACTCAAGATGAGCTACAGTGTGCATGTTCATCAAAATGAAGACATAATTGATTCCAATGGATTTGCTGACAATAAGAAAATCACCAGCCTTATTCTTAATTTAAATACATACAGCAAAGTCAGAGAGAGTGTAGGATAAGCATCGCATGTTAATCATAGACTTGGAAGAATGAAAATGTGTGTGCATCTGTTATTTGGATTGAATGACAATGGTCCTTTATTGAGGTTTGTGTAAAGTGAAGACCTCTAGTGTGAGAGCAATAAATAACCCCGAGTCAAACACTGTCCCTGCAGACCACAGCCGTACCGCTCCCTGAAGGAGGTTGAGTTGATAGAAGGGGACGATCCTGGTTTTGGGGCAGAAAGTCACACAGCTCCTCCCAGCCCAGTTAATGAGAAGTTCTCCAACATCAACCTGCTAGGTGATATTTTTGGCTGCCAGGATGAGCCTGAAAGCCAACCAATGACCTTGGCTAAAAGTCTTGAGGACTTGAGGACTCCCAAAGACTCTGAGGAGCTACAACAGAAGTTCAGCTACCAGGTTAGAGGTCCAAATGTTCTGCTGTCAATGTTCTTCTCTTTAATGCTGTCTTAAAGATATAATATGTAACATCTCTCAATTAACACCTCTAAAAACAACGAGACCTTTGTTATATATTTTGTTGAGCTGTGTACTTACATTATCCAAAATGTTTCCAACAATGTTCAAACCCATAAAAAGGAGAGAATGACACTAAACATAATGTTTAAAACTTTAATACATCACCTCATCCTTGAACAGTTCTGCCTGAGGCATGTCAGATAGACATCAAAAATGGTGGTTGTTTAACAATGAAGACAACAACTCCCATGATCACACAGGACTTGCGTCTTTTATTTTGATTGAGAGACCCTTATTGGCAGAAATTACACACTGTGCAAGTCCAGAATTCACTCCAACCACTTTGTTTTGGACCAGAGCAAAATACCTATCAACAAATGCCCAGATGGCCATGATATCTGTTGTGGATTTTCATGGTCATCAGAGGATAAGGATTAAGCCTATATTGAGCACGACTGTCGTGAAATTTCCATTTGAACAAAATCCTAGTATCTGGTCATTGTGTTGTGGTGCACCAGCTCTTCAGATCTTCACTAATCTTTGACTCACTGTCCATGTTTCCTCAACAACATGGGTGAGGAACATGGAGAACTTAAATCTGAATGTTTTAAGTTCATCTGCGAAAACAAAGATCATTCCAGTGGTTTTGTTCTGGACCAACTGTCCACTGCTTAAGCCAGAAACGTTAGTCCCAGTCATTTCCCAAAGCAGCAGGCCATATTTTAGATGTTGAATATTTTGTAAAACAGAATTGTAAGATAGTAATTATGATTTCGCTCTTGATCTTCAATCCTTGCACTACTTTCAATTAGAGATGGACTGATATGGTTTTTTCAGGGCTGATACCGATTGTTAGTAGTCAAGGAGGCCGATAACCGATATTTGGAGCCCATATTCATTTGCAGTAAAAGGGGAAAATATTGGCGTCAAAATTTGGAATAATACAAACTCCATCATGCTTAATTTACTACAGCATTTGGGAAGCCTGTAGTTGATTTTATTATGTAAATGTTATATTTTAACAACATGTGATAACAGGGACCCTGTCATTCAAAACTAGGCTGCTACATTACTAACGATTAATGTAACTATCGCTGAAAAAATAGTACAATAGCAATAGGAGAGACTATTCATCCCTGAACACCATGCAGTTCATGTAGGCTTTATGATGCAGTTACAGTATGTCTTAAGTCTTGAACAGCAATATCCTGCTCCTCTTTACAAGAAACTGTCAAAGACAGCTTCAGGACACACTTCATCTAACAATATGTCATTTTCTGCTTGGGATCTCTCAATCAACACAGAAAAAGGTCAAGTAAAATAACTTGGTAGTTAAACAGCTATTATTGCCCTACAGTTTTCTCTCAGACAGATGGTGCTTTGCTGTCAGTTTCTGCAGCTTCTCATGTGGCTTACACACAAACACACACACACACACACACACACACACACACACAATTGTCTAGCCATCCCCTCAACGTGCTTCCCTGCAATAAAACTAACTGAATTTTACTCTGTCTCACACACACTTCTTACTTTGATCACTGACTATTTCCCTATCAATATTATCAGCAACCTTGTTTCAAGTGATTAAACCGTTAAAAACACTAAACAGCCTGCAGCATCTTCACTTTAATAATCAGTGTTTATCATAGGAACAGACAGCTGCCGCTAACGTATTGGGCCTCACAGTAACGTCAGTAGTCGTGAGTTGTAGAGTTTCGCTACAGTCTGCTGAGCGTCTAGAGCCAGAAGGAGAAAGCGGACTGGTGGGCTAACGTTACGCTAAAAGCTAATCAGCCTTCACCTCAGCATGCTTCCCTGCAATAAAACTGGACTGAATTGAGTTCATTAGGTTTTTACTCTCTCACTCACACACACACAGACTTCTACTATCACGGACTATGTCCATATCGATATTATCAGCAACCTTGTTTCGAGTGATTAACAAGCACGTCTGGAGGGACTGCGAGCGAGCAGAGCTGCCGCTTATGTTTATATAACGTTAATGAAATGAAAACGAACTTTTCTGGCATCAGGCGCCACTGAGCAACGTCCGTAGGAATGAACGGGCCCCGCCTCTGACGCTGTATCCAGTTCTCTTTATACATCCATGTTCGAAACATGTATCTGCTCTCCGGACCTTCTCCACTCAGCAAAACTTTTTCTCCTCTCCGCCGTGTGTGTGAGCACTGTGCATGCACAGCTTTCACTGCTGATTGGCTGTTACCCGTGCCGTGGCTCTGCGTGTAACCAGAGCGTGTAACCAATGAGATGGTGCTGTGGGTGGGACAATGCTGGAGACAGAGTAGTGACAGCAGACAGAGAGGTGCGGCTGCATCAGAGCCAAAATAACCCAGTTTTAAATTGATCTCTTATCGGCCTCGGATTAAAAAATAAGGCCGATGCCGATATGCGTCAAAATGCATATTGCCGCCGATAATCGGCCCAGCCGATAATCGGTCTATCCCTACTTTCTATGGTGGAGATTTACATTCCTTCCTTTTCCTTTTCCACCTATAAGCAGTTCTGATTGGACAGACTGAAGTCAGAAACTTGTTGATCCACGTTGCTTGGGTTCGCAACATGAACACAGATGACATCACAGTTGTATGGCGGTGCACACAGTGAACAAAACAAAACTTTTGACCTTTTCATCACTTTTTACTGTATATACTGTTTGTTTTTTGAAACGTGCAGTAAATACAACTTTGTAGTTCTTTCAGTTGATTGGCACTCGATGGAAGTCTTTGAGGGCATGTGTTAGGAGCCGACCCCTCCTGTATGTTTTTAAGTGCCCTTAACTGTTGAATCAGCTGCTGTAGTTGCTTGTGAAGTTTGCAGACTTGCCATTCAAACACCCTTTTGCAGCGAGTGTCCATGTTTTCCAAGCAGATGCTTGTCAGGTCGGGAGCATCAGGAATATCGATATCTGGAGTATTGTGTAATCCAAGTCTCCAGAACCCCTGAGGTCCCAAATGGATTTGAAAAAGATATTATTAGATGGAAGTGACCAAATAAGCTGTATGGAACCATTTTGTGTCTTTTTCTGTTGTTTTTTACGTTTTAAAACAAGTCCAGAGCTACTTCAGTTGTTTAGGAGAATGCTGCAACGCGGTTTTGTTGTAAAGCTCCAGAAATGTTTTGTGAACTATGAAACTAGACTTTCTATCAGCATGGGGGTACATAGATAATGACTGAATTGTAATTTATGGGTGAACTGTTCCTTTAAGAATAAGAGTTTTGTGGCAGCTGAGTGGGGAAGTTATGTTGTCAGACCTTCACTTTAGCACATGAATCCACCACCATGAAGGATTTTCACAGATCACTCAAGTTAAATAACTAAAAAGAACTGAAACCACTTGGCCCTTGAATGTAGGAAAAACGTACTGTATAACTGTACACTGAAATGAATTGGTTTCATTGTTGTAAGCTGTAAGCACATATGATTACCAACTGGAATGGTCCTTATACTTACTTATTATTTCCTGTGTTTGCAGCGGATGGACCTGAGTGTGGGTGAACACTCACGAACACTTCCAGGCCTGAAGCTCTCCAACCCTTACAATAAACTGTGGAGTATAGGGCAGGAGGAAGCAGCCCTGCCTGTTTGTGTGCCTCTGACCTGTGATAGACCTCCATCTGTCCAACTTCCTGTACAGACAGAGCCCCACTCTCCGAGCCATGAGAGCTCCGGCCAAGGCCTGGATCCTTTGGACCCTTCCACCCCAGGCAACATCACCATTCCACGCCCCCATGGAAGAAAGACACCTGAGCTTGGTAGTGTCCTAGCACCGCCCGTGGCACGCTCTAAACAAGCAGGAGCTGGTGAAGGAGGGACTACATCAGGGGGACAGGAGTTTAGGCAAGCCCTGAGCAGGACCACAGATGGAGACCTGCTTAAGCCCACTGAGGACAGTATAGATCTGATAAGCCTTCTAGACCCCCTTAAAGGCTCAGCACAGACCAGTTCCACGTCACTAGGTGATGGGGTAGATATTGGTGTGTCGTCATCTACCTCCAAACCAACACTACCACCCAAGCCTTACCCACAGGGCTTGCCTCCTTTCCCACTACATCCTCACATATCACTCAACCCATTTGCCCAGTCTCTGCACCACACCTCCCCTCAAATGCGTTACTCACCGACTGTTAGTGGGAATCCCTTCAGTGCAGTCTATGGGCCTCCACCAGGATCATACTTACACACTCCGGCCCAGCAACAGTCCTTTTCTACACTACCAGGGCTCTACAGACAGCACTCACCAGGCAGTTCAGCCCTGCCACCCAGCTACGGACTGCTCCAGTCAGCCTTTCCCTCCTCAGTCACCTCCCTGCCTGCCTCCTCTGCCAGCAACCACACTCTTTCTAGCCTGGCAGACTTGACGTCTGTCCCCAGTACAGCCACGAACAAACTGGCAAAGCCATTTGGTGCTGACGGAGACAGCCAGACGACTCAGGATCCTTTTGGGGATCTGCTGACTATGGCCAAGCCCACTGCACCCCCAAAAAAGAAGGTGGAGGACCTTCGGAGGAGGTGGGAGACATTTGACTAAAATCTGTGAATATGTACTGAGGTGCCCCTCTTTGTCACCACACTTCCCTCACTGCTGTATCAGGACCTTCTAAGTAGTAAAAGTCTATTCTGCTTGTGTGACTCTCAGTCGTGGGAGTTGAAGCTGAACTGTTCAGCTATTATTAAAGACATTCTAAGGAATGCAACTTGAGTTCTGTAAGAATCTAACTAATTGTCTATTCCAAAATAATGATTTTGTTTTGTATGTATTTTGAAACCATGCTGAGGACTGAAAAAGTGTTGATGATAAAATCTGTGGGCTCAACATCAAGGCATTGTTAGCTAGCAAGCTAAATTAGTTAGGGAACATTAGCTAATTAGGCTTAGATTATTTCCCCTGCAAGCTAACATTAAAGCTACTTTTAGGACAGCGAGCGGTTGCTGTCGCCACTTTCATTATTTCTAAAGTCAAGTCAGCAGCTGAAGGTGAATGTGTACAGTTATTTGCCACTGCAGTCTGAGTTGATAATATCTTAACATTTGTCCAGCTGTGTTCACTAGGAGGCAGCTGACAGCCCTGTTGCCCACAGTGTCTCTCCCGTCTCCATGGCTAACTGAGCTACTTGCAAACAGCAGATAGCATGGCAGCTGGTTGCTACAGCCAAAGAAAGCGACAGTAAAGAGTATAGTGAGCAGCATTTATCAGTTATCCTGCCCCCTGTAGTTTTGGATCTACCTTGAATTTCACTTTTAAATGACACTTTTAAGCTACCACCTGCTCTCCGTCACTTTTTGATGAGATTAGAGGAGGTGGACAGTATCAACCTGTAGCATATGGTTCTGCTTCCGTCCATTTGAAATATATACTGGAACTGTTATATGATGTTGCCATTGTAACCATTACCATTTGCTGTCTGTAGCAGGCAAACTCTCACACACTGTCTAACGTGCAGAAATACATTTATTTGCAATGTTGAGGTTTTTTCCTGGAGCATCACTTTTAAATGTATTTTTGCAAGTTAGACAGTATGCAGGAGGATTTCTGATTCAACCGTTTGCTGTCTGAAAGCACCTCGACTACAGGCTAAAGCTAAGTTATAATCCTTAAGAGTTTCACTTTATCATGAGCCCATTTTCCATTCTGTTGATTGTCAGAAAATTCTGAGCAACAGTCATTGAATGTATTGTCATTCTGTATTGTCACTATGCATGCACTTACTGGACATGAAGCAAAAGACAACACTGGATCGTTGGTACACTTTTACTGGATCAGAATTAGGGCTGCAACTAATCATATTTATGATCGAATAATCTGCTGATTTTTTTTCATGATTAATCAGTTAGTCTGTAAAATGTAAAGAGAAAAAAGAAATGTCTTGAAATTGTGAAAATTGATGAACATTAATCCATTATCAGAATAGTCAGCTATGAATTGACTTTTGAACTCCAGCTACAATCAGATGCCAGATGTTGACTGACTTAATGAATCCTCTCGTCTTTACAGCTGTGCTGTAAACTGATACAAGTTGTTCCTCCTCTACATGTCTGACAGGGTAGCTGCTCACTGGATATTTACTGCCCAGTTGTTATTACTTACCGTTACCACTGTGGGCCCCAAATCAACCATGAAGAAATCTTTGCGATCAGAAGCAAAAATGAAAAGCTTTTATTACCAAAATGTAGTTAGTATGTGCTACATTCACGTATGATGAAATCTTTTTTTTTGTGATTGATGACCTTTGTTCTGGACTGACTGAATGACTCTTTGTGTTGTGTATATGCATCAGAGATGATGTTTGATTTACTGCGATAGAAGGTCCTGATCCAGGTGGTAGGAATGGTCATGTGGTGACACCCTACACACACATGCACACACACACACCCCCCCAACACCATCTGCTCTGCTACTGACCAATGAAAAATAGGAGTGTGTGTCTGATGAACAAATGGAGATGGACTGAACCAACTCTACCTGTCAAAGGATCGTCTGAATTTAGGTGTTTTGTTTCATTTACCCGCCATCCCACCCAGGAACTCACTCTCAGAACAGGCCTTGCTTCCAGATGTTCAGATGCCAACAGTTCTCAGCCCTCATTCACAAATAACTAACACAATTCTTTACACAGCAGCCTCCTGTGTCTTCTGTCTTAAATGCCACCACATTAGCAAAGTGCGCAGTATAGATTTGTGATTTTAAAAATAGCACGCAGTATTTCATGTCACACTCACAACATCATACGTCTTAATGATGTCAACTTACACGATTAGCTTGTATTGTTACCTGTAGTCTGCTATAGTTGATGAACATCCTAATGGTATTATGGTAGCTACAAAGTGTGGTGCATCTCAGTCATGCAGTTAGTTCACCTATCGATGTTTTTAGTAGCTTCATGCGCAGTGCTTTTGTTTTTCTGTTTGTTTTTTGGCCTTCATAGTGAATCCCATCTTTGGCTTCTCACTGACCTGTGAACATGTGTTGCCTCCTTCTGTTTTATAAAAAAGAAACTTTTTAAGAAAACCTGCAAGCCTACAATAGACTGTAATGTCCCTGAAATGATTTTAAACATTTCTGTCTAATTAAATATGAGGACTTTGAAACACTTTATTGTATATCTGTTGTTTTAAAGGGTTCTTTTGCCAACTTGGCTGCTGATGTATGTATGTGCTCTGAGTTGGTTTTTGACAGTGATTGGCTAATGAGTTACAGGCTGCTTACACATTGTGATGTCAAGTGTGCATAGAGAGCAGAAATAACAGTTGTCACAATTGTACCACACTTTAGCTGCTCTCCAGGGAGCGTTCATGTGGCCTGTGCGTGTGTGTGTGTGTGTGTGTGTGTGTGTGTGTACTGCACTTGCTTAAAATACTACTTTTCATCATCACTTGTCATCCTAACTTGATTAAAATGCCACAACTGATTCTGTATTGTGTTGAGCAACATATGACCTTCTCATCAACTTCAGTGCACTGTGTAGATGTGTGTGAGCAGACATAAACTCATTTGCACAAGATTCACAGTTCATGTAGTTATTGTATTACATGCTGCCACCACTAGCTGGCCATCACTGCAGGAGTCACATAAAAAGGACCAATATCATTTTCATCTGTCATGTGTGATTAGCTGAGTTTAGCGTAACAACTGAAAGCAGGAGGAAAGATTCCCTCTGTAATAGCGTAATTATACACTTTCCTGCATTTCTTGATCCAAACCAGCAGTTTTTTAAGATCACATCAAATCAATTTTGCGAAGAAAGAATCGCTAGTTGCCGTAGTTACTTGTAGCTTTTGCCAGGCTTGATAGCTAGCAGGAAGAGGCTGAGTTAGCTGAACTTTCAACTTGCTGTGCAGTATTGTTTTTCTTTAGTATGTGGTGTTTATGTTCAGTATGACCAATGAATGTAAAAGTAGTGGATAGAGCTACCACATGTCACCCATAGGTTCCTGAAGAGCCAGAATGAAGCTCAAACTGGGTGGTACCTGATTAACTAACTCCCAGCTAATCCAAACTGGGCAAAGAGGTGTAGCATGGGTGAAGCTGAAGTGAGCCCACCTAGCTAGAAGCTACTAAGCTGGCCAAGGCTAACAAGCTATCCGTGTTCACACAAAAGAAAAGCAAAGTTAAACATACGTCAGTCACATAAGTCACAACAGGGTCATTTGTGCAGGTTTGAGTTACTTGTGTGAGTGTTATTCGCCCTAAATATCCAGAATACTTTACTGTACATGAGCCACAAGATGATGAGCAACACCTGGCACAGAGAGCATGTCTGTGTTTGTGTTCAGTTTTGTCTCTGATCAAAGTCAACACTCATCAGAGTCCTGATCTTTCTGTTGTCCTCTGTCTTTCTTTTTTCACATCTCTTTATGTTCATGAAGAAAACTGCATTTCCCTCCCTTCAGATGAATCTACTTTTGAATCCAAAAAGTTTAAAAGTCCACATGCTCTCCTCAACTCTGGGTGTTTATTCGTCCAGAAGCTCCGGGCTCTGCCCACGGCTCTCTGCTGCAGAGCTCACCAGCTCCAGCAGCTGTCTGCAGGTTAATGATAACAGGGTTACTCATTAATCTAAACCACGGGTGTCTGTCCCTCACAATGCCAACCTGAAGGCCCCCAAATGCACACTGATGCCAAGGTGTTCTACGTGCAGTTACATGTTACACGTAAAACATATTCAGGTACAGATTGTATTTTAATGCCAGGTAGTACGTCTGCAGTAGTACATTCACTCAATTACTACAAGTACAATTTTGCTACTTTATACTTGGTCTCCACTATTCAGAGGCAAATATTGTTTATTTACTCCACTACATACATACAACATAACTTTAGTTACTAGTTACTTTCAGATTCAGATTATTAATACAAAATATAATCAACAAATAAAATATGACTTTGCCCCCAAATTCATGGCAACAACACAAGCAACTGGGCTAGCTCATGGTTATAGGAGCACTGCACTGCCAATTTGACGTGCTTCTGTGCAGTGGCCATATTGGAGCGGTCAGGATCTGCTGGTAGACTAAGTGATTGCAGTCACTCTGACTCAATTCCCTTCACTCTCAGCAGGTTTGGGGTGCTACATACAGAACAGTATACTGTTCGTAGGTCTTTACTTTATTTACTTTCACACCCTGACTGTCTGTGAAGCTCTACAATCAGTTTCAGGTTACACGTGGTCTGCGGTTGCGAGGCCAGCTGGACGTACTGCCAAATTGTCAGAAACAACATTGTACACAGCTCATGGTGGTGAAATGCACAGGCAACAGCTCTGCTGGACATTCCTGCAGTCAGCATGCCAACTGCACACTCCCTCAGATCTGTATCATTGTGTTGTGTGATAAAACTGCACATTTTAGAGTGGCCTTTTTATTGTGACCAGTCCAACGAGCACCGGTGCCATAGTCATGCTGTTAAATCAGCAACTTGATATGCCACACCTGTCAGGTGGATGGATTATCTTGAATAAAGAGTCTGAGAGAAATACTTCTTGTGTGCATAATAAAATGGAACTAGTGAAAAATGGAAGCAAAAACAAAAGTGTTGCGTTTATAATATTTTTGTTGAGTGTTTGTATATGCCCTGGTTTTGCAGCCTTCCTAGGAAATGAAATTATAACCAGTATTCTAAATAAAAAACTGGAGAAAAACTGGCTTGCAGGCCATACTACTAAATGAAGCATGTGGAGGGTCGT
This sequence comes from Pagrus major, assembly GCF_040436345.1. Lineage (NCBI taxonomy): Eukaryota > Metazoa > Chordata > Actinopteri > Spariformes > Sparidae > Pagrus > Pagrus major. Next base: position 3,482,004 of record NC_133226.1, read on the forward strand.
ATGACAGCATGGTTTAGCTCCAACTATTTCAGTTTCCTCTTACAGTCAAAACATGTCAGCTAGGAGAAGAGGCCAAAGTTTGATTGTGTTTGTCTGTCTGTGTGCGAGACTGTCCTGCATAATGCCTGCTGGGACAGGCTGCAGCCCCTGTGATGCTGAACAGCATGAGTGGTTAAGTTAATGGATGAATAATCAGGAGGTATGATGCTTCAGAAGCTGCTTCACTTTATTGCATGATTATAATACAATATGAATAAAATATCTTGGATTTTGCACATCAGAATAAAGAAAACAAAGACAGCGGTGATATACTATGCAATGGTAAATGATTACGTTTGTTTAGAAAAACTCATACTGTACATCACATTTATTGACAGATATGTTTTTCCTCTCAAATTTAAAGCTTACAACAGGTCTTTTTAGTCCTTTCATGATTTAATTTGTTGCAATGTTTCAACGTTGCGTCCTAAATCTCTTAATTTTTCATTGAATTTCCCTGGGTTTAACATATTCATCACTGACTGTAAACAAATGTGACGTTGCGACTGAGACAGACATGAGCAGACACTCCCTTTGTACATGTGAGGCCCTGACAGTAAAAGTAGAATCCAAGTTCAAACACAGAATAAACATAAATATACAAACTGTACAGGCTCGACAAAGACACAGCTGTGAATGAGTCAACGTGTGGAGGAAACTGTACAACAGGGAAACTAGACTCTGATGTCATTAACAAAAACATGTCCCTTGAACTGAAAATACAATCCTGTCTTTTGAATATATCCATTAGATGTTTTGTGTGATTTTGTATTGTTTTCCCCTTCTGCTCCCCAGTTTGTAACAGTGAATCCCCTGTACAGTCCCCACCCTCTCCTCTGTGCTTCCTGTGATACACAAGAAATCACCACGCTGCCTTTCATCTACCGGAGAAGCTTCACTGCCATTCCACGCTTCATGGTTTCACACTACTATTTGTTCCCTTGACGTTTTTCTGTGGTGGCTGAAAATCTTTTCAAGCACACAGATTAGTAAGATGGTACAGCATCAGCAATGGAATGTTGAAAAATGATCAGCCAGGTTTGCAAGTTCCACACCTTTCTTATTTTTCTGTCCATCCCCACACTTAATTCAAATATGATCCATCTCAACATGCACTGCTGAGTGACTGTCATCCAACACACCACTGCACATGTAAGACAAACCGAGGTGGCAACGACCTGTCCAGGTATCAGGGACCAGCTGGTGTGTGTGACATGTCAAACTGCCCCTGTGTCCCAGCTCATCTCACTGAGTGATTTCCTGAAGCTCTCACAAGCCCACAACTTTTTATGAATCTTCTAGTTAGCTCATTTATAAAATTCTCTTAGTGCTCCAAACTGTTCCGTCATCAGATTATCATAGTGCATAATACACTGTGCTCTGTCTTTGGATAAATTTGATCTCCCTGGTGTCACCAATCACTTCTGAGAGGACTTTGTGGATTTACCAGCAGCAAGGCCATTATGTTCAATGGGGGGTGCAGTCGGGCTGATTTTTGACCAGGTTCTGGCAACAAATTTCAACAAATTGAATGTCGAGCAAGATGTGTTTTCAATGTGATTCTGGCATCAGCAGGAGGTATAAGTTACAGTGTGGCAGGATTATGAAACTGTACTCTGCAGTTCTATATTCCAGTGTTGTCTCTTGTATAGAGAAGCAAAGCCTACAGTCTCCTCATCACTCCACACAGACATGATGTTTTCATTTCTTCAGTGGAAGTGATGAGTGAAGTCACATGTGTCCTGTAGGTCATCGTTCATCTGGCCACACAGGCTGCTTGTGAACCGTGTGGCGGCTGCATTGCTGAGCTGCTGCTGCTCACTCCTGTGTGTGTCCACACAGGCTGCGTTGCTGCTGCAGCGCGGCTCCTGCCTGCCCTGTCTGCTTACATGGAGTTTGACTTTGATAATTATCAATTAATATGATGACATGATTTTCCTTCACCCTGCTGAAAGAGCCAGACAGCCGGAGGGAATGAGAAGGAGAGAAAGAAAAAGAGTGCACAGGAAAAACAAACTGCCCTTCATTGTGTTTATTCTCTTCATGTCTGTGACGTATTCTACACATACAGACATTCAAACTGTAGTGAAACACTGCTGTGATGTCCATATGACTGTCTACAGGTCGTTTTCAGGTTGTTTTTTTTTCCAAGAACTGCGTGCATGTCGCGGTAAAAATAGACTACGAATCTCTAGATGCACTGCAGCCTCATGTGTCTGCTCTAACCTGTTCACACTGAGGCTGAAATAAAAAGCGAGACGTTTTGTACACAAATGAAAAATGGACAAAAAAACAGGTGCGTGGAGACATACTTCATACTTGGAACAGTATTTGTCAAAATAACCAGCAAGAACAACATTACAAGTAACTAAAAAATAAATTGTGCTGAGTTTAATTATTTAATTCTAAAGTTTCTCCAGTCCAGTCACAGTGTTGTTAGAGCCAGCAGCTAGTGGCCTTTAGGAGAACTGCAGTTGTATGTTGGTTGCTTTTGTTGTTGACTTTGATGAGTGCTGCTTGGGCCCCTCACATCTCATGATGAATCCTCCCAATGCAACACAGTTTCCTCAGTTTGTGAAATAAAGCCCTGAAATTGTCCTCTATGCACAAGTTATGAACCAGGTTAAGGCCCTGCCTTAGACAAACTACAGTGTGTCGAGTCATACAATGGATTGTTCTTCCTTGTTCCCTCATCCTATCAGTGAGTTTCTGAGGTGCAAAGGACTCAGGGCTCCTGATGTCCTTTATCGCTAACCCCTACATAATTAACACATCTGTTAAAAGAAGTGACATACTGAATAGCAGCACTGTGTCACTACCTGCTCACCACCAGAAGAGGGCTGTATCCTACAACGTAGGTCCTTCAGTTCAGCCCAGGTATTCAGGGGATCTAACAGTGTCACAGTGAGCACGTGCCCGCAGTGCTCAGATCCCATCTAACACCCTCATCTCTCAGCCTTTGTGTCATATGAGTCTTTCCTCTGGTGGGACTTTGAGCATGCTGTCCATCTCCAGTCGAGCTCCAGCCAGCTCCTGAGCACTGGGGCTGTACGCGCCCTCCGACTGACGCTTCTTCCTCGCCGTGAGCACCATGAAGGTCAAGCCGATGATCGCTATCAGCACACAGAAGCACAGCAGCGGGATGGCCACCATCAGCCAGGGGATTCCCTGTTTGTGGGCTTGTTTCTGCAAAGACACAAAGTGCACAGATCAGACTACAATGTCATGTTTCAGCTATCTTTGACTATTTAGTTCACTGGATGTTTGTTCAGATGTTTGCACATGTTGTTGGGCAGCACACATACCAGGATCAAATGATCTACTCTCCAAAGCACAGATTTGTTCACATTTGTTATAGTATTAGGTTATGTACCATCTCGACATTTCTACAATATGTGTCATATCACATTCACATTACTTATTTGAGACCTGACTGTTATATTTGTAGTGGTGGTGCAGCTACAGGTAAGAAAGCTGCCAAGCCAGTGACTGCAGTTCAAGACTGTGTTTAAACATCTGTGAGTAAAACCACTGGATATTTTTGAAGGTGACCAAGTCTGTGGTGACCAAATCAGGACTTTTAAACAAGAACATGATCTTTTGTTAACTGTAACAAGTGTTTTTTATGCCTGAACCTAACCTGACCATAAGCACAGAGATGTCACGTGATGAAATAAAACATTTAAACATAAAATCTGCAACAAAAGTTTCAACATATCTGTGGTTTGCAGAAACATTCATTGCCAAAATTTATTTTGGGGATTGGGTTGTAATACTAAAGAAGAAACATGCAACAAACATACGTTTGTGTCACAGATGGCACCACTGTAGCCAGGCGGGCATTCACACACAAACATGTTGAATCGATCCAAGCAGGAACCCCCGTTTCGACAGGGGTTAGACTGACACTCGTCAATCTCTGTTTCACACCTGCAAGGCAGAAAATCACATTAGGAAAGGACATAAACATACTGTGCAAACATTTTAGGCCACTCTCACACTTCTAAAGACATGTATCAATTTCAGTCAAGTGTGTCCAAGTCTTTTTTTAAATTTATTTTACAAATAATAGTAAAAAAAACCCACAATTTCTATTGCACATAGTTTTGGTTTACTTGTCCAGGTTTTGACATACTGCTCCGGGGTTTTTAGCCTCCACCAAAATGCAACATAAGTGAATAGAATACAGTCTGTGCTTATCAAAGCATCAACAAAGTCATATTTAGAATGTTCAACATCAACACGTCTTTGTAGAAACCATGTCCCTGTCACTCCACATGGATGCAGACCTCACTGTCAATTGTTTTTATTGTGACTATTTTTGCACGGAAATTTCAGACACTGAAATACCAAACCATGTCTGTAGGTCAAGAAACAAAACGAAAAATATTCACATATTCAGATATTATAGAATTGTTAATGAGGGAGAAGAAGTAGGTCCCATTTTAAGGATTTTAATATGGTAATTATACCTTTGTCCTGCAAAATCCATGTTGGGTTGACACATCAGAGAATTTTTATGAATGAATAATACATGTGTGGTCTGAATGACGAGCCCTAATACATGTATTCATCAGTTAGATTTATTCATCAAACTCTAAAGTTAGAGAAAAATGCTTTAATCTTCATATTTTGGGTGAACTGGCCATTTAAGACTCAATCACTGCACTCTAATACACAAGGTTTTAGAACTGATATAAAAAGAGTCAAATCTACACAAAAAACAGACTTACAGCATTTTAATAACATGCAAGTGTTCCATCTACAGTAAATCTGTGACATTAGTTCAATGTCAAATGTTTCTATCATGTTAAATGAATGTGAATAAATCAGTAATATAATTCAATTCATGCAGAAGTATAGCATATAAGCACACAACATTATGTGTTCATTCAATTATTACATATAAACTTAAAGGAGCACTCAGAGAAAGATCTTCATTGGCTGATTTTTTTTTTCTGCCTAAACAAACTAAATGATCAAACTCTCTTTGTTTTCATGACTGAATAAACAAACTGACCTTAAAGGACAACACAATTTATACTGTTTTACTTTGTTTATATGTGGCGGACCCTGCCACCTTTCTAGCTTCAAACGGTGTTCTGGGACCTTATTTTCCTCTGAGAACAACTTGTTTATTCACTGATGGAAAAAATACATATTTCTGAGTTTGTATCATTTCCTCATTCATATTGTAAATATTGAAAGTCTAAGTTTGGATTTCTTCACCAAAACTACATAGTGCTCCTTTAAGGGGAACTTCTACATTAACATAATGTGTTTTTCCAACATTTATTATTCAATATTAAACATAAGAGTGATGCATTTCAGAGTGGTTACTCCGTCTCCTGTAATAAGTCTATGTTTTAGGTATTTTCTTTTTAGTGAAGCTTTGTCAAATTATTTTTTCGAGTGTATCGCAGTGAGCTCACCTGCTGCCGGTAAAGCCTGGCATGCATGTACAGTTGGCTCCCCACAGCCCATCATGGCAGATACCATCATTTGCACACTGGACATCACCACACTGTAATGGAGGATAGTCCCACCTGGTGGAGAAGAGATGAAACTTTGCCTCAGTGAATGATAAGAACAGTTTTGTGTTGCACTGTAAAGCCACAGATAGCACTGCTGCTTCAAACCAACAAACAGATGGATGACTGAGTACTCACTGGCACAGAGGGCCTCTGTAGTCCTTGGGGCAGATACAGGTGTACATGTTGTGTCCGTCCTGACAGGTGCCTCCATGTTCACAGGCATGATGCTCACATTCGTCAAGATCCTCATCACAAAGTGTGCCAGCATATCCAGGGAGGCAACGACACTCAAACCCTGCTAAATAGTCCTTACAGCTTCCATGAACACAGGGCTGAGACGCACAGTCGTCAGTGTCTGTTTCACAGTGCTCTCCCTCCCAACCCAGGTCACACACACAGCCGAATGTATTAAAGAGGTCTTCACACGTGGCTCCATTCAGACAGGGATTGGAGTCACAAACAGGAGCACTGGTACAACCTAAATGAATCTTTGGTTTTCCATCTAAATGGAACTGAGATGGCTGCGGGGCTTTATAGTCATCCACAAAAGGAAGGTAGACTCCTCCGACCCTCACAGCACCCAGACAGCCAGTGAAGCTCTCTGCTATAGCCATCGTGGCTCCCTTCTCATTGAGAAAGCGAAGGCTTCCTGTGCGCTCTGGCACGCTGCTGGCGTCTGTGATTCCATCCACAGTGATGACCCAGGCAGAGGCTTTACGTTCCCTCTCAGCCATTGAGATGTTCACACGATGCCAGCTCCCGTCGGCCACTCGACGAACTCCCGTAAAGGTCATTGTCTCCACACTGTTGCCAATGTGGATCTCCACCCGGACTGAAGAGTCCAGCAAACCCACCAAGAGCAGGTCTGAGCCCCAGGAGGCTCTCAGGAGCACAGCGTTCTCTGAACGAGTCCGCAGCTCCATGTAGATGTTAGAGACGGGCTCAGCCAGCGAGCCTCCAGCACTGTAGTGCACAGGGTTGTTCTCAAACGTGGCATTGTACACACCTACAGGACAACATGGAGAAAATGACTTGCATTTGTTTGTTGCTGAACCAACAGCTATTTCACTAGATAAAGTATGCACCAACGTTTTCTCTCCAGATGTGATACCTCAACTCAGGGTATCTTCTGACCCAGAGTAATGATCTGATACCATATGTAGGCTGTTTACTGTGGTGTTCGTAGGTCAGCGGGATTGCTGTGGCACTAAAAACTGTTTAATAATCACTCCTAGTACTCCTCCTGATACACTCTGATATTTAGCAGAGCTCCAGAGGAGTCCTAACCTGTAAGGAGCTGCAGGAGATGGTTTGTCAGGCAGAGTTTTGGAAACTCTTCATGACAATGAGATTATTAAAGATAAGTTACTTTTATGACTGACTATGTGCCGGATGCAGAGGAGAGCCCTTTTCTCTCAGACACCAATGTCCTCACAGTGATCCACTGTTTTGGAACAGGAACGCGTACGTATCTGTGCTACAGTAAAGATTCTGTCAGAAGCCGGACTTCAGCAGGCAGTAATCAAACTGACTGCACACATAGCTCCTTATAAAGATAATGTGCATATGGGCAGACTGACACTATGGATGAACATAGGAGGGTTTAGTGCAAATATGAAAAAATATATGTCTTATCTACAGGTGTGTGAACTGCATTCATGACAAGGAATCCCAGTTTTACTGATGTACTGTATATTCCTGGGAAGTAATCATTCTAAAATCACAGTAAAACATTCAACTGTATGTCCAAAAATGTACCCTTTATACTAATACTACTTTTAATACTAATACTACTTATTATTATTGTTTGCATGCTGCTTATACAGTAACAGCTCTTCACAATTAAATAGATAGAGTATTTCAAAGTCAGTCAGACAGCTAATTTGAAAAATATGACTCATTTATTACTAAGCACAGTTATAAAATGATGCAGATGTTCTTACATTCATATCCATCAGGAAGGTCCACACAAAGGCCGCCATTGACACAGGGATCACTGACGCACCACACACGTGTTTCACAGGTCTTCCCAGTGTATTCCTCTGGACACGAACACGTGAAATCGTTGAATGTGATGGTGCATTCTCCTCCATTTTGACAGGGCTCCATCTGCAGAGGGAAGCAGTGGGATGTGATATAATCAAGACACAACAAACTCAGACAGCAAACACTTTTAAAACCGCAAAGCTTGAACACGTTAGCTTTACGAGATTTAAGAGGGAAGAATGGGAGAACTTCCACCATCACTGGCCTTGTAGTCGCACAGATAAAAGGAAATTAAGTCTAAATGAGGTATTTTTAGCATATCACATGGAGCATAGTGCACAGTGTTCATTCAGTTAGAGCTGATTTATATGTTACTTCCCCGGCTCATTTATCATCTGTGTGGCTACCAGTTGTAACATCCACTCATATTGACAGAGGTGTAGAATACAGTCATTATTCTACTGATACACTCCACCAACCCATCCAGTTTTTTGCTAATCTTTTGGTGATATTATTTAGTATTTCAAGAATAACTCCACCAGTGTTACACATTCAAAATCCTGTAACATAGCTACTGTTTGTTTTTTTCTGCCCTTTTAATGGGAAGCTGTGCAGAATTTTAACATAAAAACAGATATTGACTGTACGTATGGATGATGCACAAAGATTAAGATGGCTGTTTAGATTGGAACCATTCCGACTAGCCAGTTACCTGGAGGAAGCATGGGAGATAAGAAAAAAGCCCTGCAAGAAATTGGCGATACAGTATTTTGTAACTGAATTTATTTTATGTATTTATTCATTTTTGCTGATACTTGTAAAACTGGTAGATGACATATGATCTATATTGCGATGGTGTCTTGTAATCCCATGTGGGATGGGCCAGATATTGGCATGACACAGAAATAAAAATGAACTTACTTACTAACTAACTGACTACTGTAAGTACTAACCAAGACCTGTAATGTACAAAATTGGTGGAGTTACACTTTAACTAAGAACTGTTGTCCATGTACATATGTGTTTGTTACGGGGCCATAGTTCTTCAGCAGAATCCTTGTTGCTGCTCAGGTTCTGAGAGTTCTTCAAAGCACAGAACCTTTTCTGCTAAATCTAACTGTAAAGCCATTTGCCATTAAATATTCAATGAAACCAGATACAAACAAACAGTATATAAATGTGAATGTATACAATAGTGAGGCTGTTTGTAAGTTCATGTGGGACTGTAGGGAATGTATTTGGCTGACAGGAGCATAATTCTTAATATTTTTGTTCCCTCCCCAGGCAGTAATATTTGCTTTGGATTCTCCCTTTAATTTAGAAAAAATGTGGACTATAAATGGGCTAACTACAGCAGATCACATCGTCAATGCAGTTAGGTCAAATGTGTTGCAGAAAGATTTTCTGCCATTCACTGACATGCTGGTCCTATTAACTACAACTTGGACTTCCTAACTGAGACAGTTATTGTGACAGTATAAGTGTTGGGAACAAGCAGATTTCCTACCTTGCAAGTATCATCACTAACACAGCCCTTCTTTACATTTTCAGCATCACTTGGTAAATACACTTCCTCCTCATCCGAGCTGTTCCAAGCATCCACATGCAGATGCACAGAGTCTAAACGAAAGTCCTGCAGGCAACCTTTGTAATGTCCTCCCCACACATCAGAGTCCAAGTCCCCTGGAAGTCCTCCAACGTAGGCCTGATCCCCACTGGTAACATTCACCTCGGGGATCTCTCCGATTCCATAACGAAGGCCTGCATGTTCAAAGATCACCTGTCTGTGCTGGACTTCCACCTGTAGAAGCTGCTTCTCACCAGTGGTCACAAATATGGGAGCTGTCAGTGAGGCACTGTTAGGTAGAGAGCTGACAAACACCCTCCCCATCCCCAGGTAGATAGAAAAGTAGACCTCTCCCCCCTCCTCCTCTGTGGGCCTCCTCAGCTGGAACAGCAGCCCGTCTGGCTTTAATGACCTCAGGAAGAAGGACACATTGAAGTTGCTCCCGTGGCCCTTACCTACATCATAGGCACTGAAACTCACTGTGTCCTCATGGCTGTATGTCCATGAAGGGAACTCTGTCAGGGGAGATATGGAAGTTGGATTAATCACATGAACAGAACAGATTACAGTTAGTAATAGGACTTCAGTGTGAGGAATTCAATGCCAAACTTGTCAGAATCAAACAAATTAAGATTGGTTTAATGTTGCAGTAGTAAACAGAGGTCAGTTAGTGCTGCAGCTTATCATACCTCACTTTTGTTTCTGGGTCCTGTCATAAGGACAGGAGCTGTCATCACTCACAAAGCACCATACCTTTTTTGCCAAACATAGATTATGAAGTCATGAACAAACAAACCAAATATTCGAAATAGAACAGAACATCACTGGTACCATCTACAGAGCATCAGGGACATCAGTGAAGTGAGATGTCTGCACAGAGCCCAAAGATACTAAAAGACAAGACCCACCCAGCCACAGTCTGTTCACCCTGCTGCCATCTGACAACAGATACAGAAGTATCTGCTGCTGTACCTCCAGACTACAGAGCAGCTTCACTCCTCAGACTGTGAGACTCCTGAACTCATCCTGAACACTCTATTTTATAAAATAGGTGTAGCAGGACTCAAATGACTCAAACATTGTTTGTTTTTTAAACCCTTGTGTTTTAAAAAATGATTATCAAAAAATGGTTATCAAAGTAACCAATCATTAAAGTAGTAGAGATTGTCTGCGATACTCTGCCATGATCCCTCTCTGGCTTCCCATCTGCAAACCATGCCAGTTATATTTGATGGAGCACATTGCTCAGGACTGAACCTGGATCTCTGTGGTGACAGGTTTAACCCACTCTGGCCACCCCAAAACATCTGTGAAAGTCACTTTATATGCTTTTAATTTCTTTACATCGCTTATGTCTGTAACTACAACTAAATAATCAAACTCTCTTTGTTTTCATGACTGAATAAACAAACTGACCTTAAAGGACAACACAATTTATATTGTTTTACTTTATTTATATGTGGCAGACCCTGCCACCTTTCTAGCTTCAAACAGTGTTCTGGGACCTTATTTTCCTCTGAGAATAGCTTGTTTATTCACTGATGGAGGAAGTTTGTATTTTTACCTCATTAATATTATAAATATTCAAATCCTTAGTTTGAATTTCTTCTTCAAAACTACATAGTGCTCCTTTAATATTCATGCAATTAAATTTCAAAGGGAAACACCTATAGTCCTATAGTCAGGTGTATGCTGGCGGAGCTTTGTTGGGTTTTACATGATCTTGCCAGGCTTCAACCAATACGCTTGTCACAGAGCACACAGTGATTAAAGTAATCAGCATTCTATGAGGAACTACTGGCAGCTACAGGAGAGGTTTGGGTGTGACGACCAGTGAGAGAAGCAACTGTTTGTTTGATAACAACAATGGCGCCTCTGCGAGATGTTAGCAAAGCTGCTGCTATGGCATCAGCTATGTCTGAATTGGAGAGTATATTTAAAGAACAGCACTGAAGGCTTTTCTCGATGGAAAACATGGTTTCGTTCTTCTCTCAACAGCCTTCAGTAAGAGTTTGATTTACCAACTGGCTCTGCTCTGTACCTCTGCTCTGGTACCACTCTCCTACTGTAGATCTGATTGGTTGAAGTTCGCCAGTGATCAACACCGATAGATTGATGGTTTGTCCAATCAGCTGCCATTTTTAAGTGCCTGCACCTTTCCAAAAAGTTTCTAGAGGTGCCTTTTTTTCCAACCATGTGGCACATTAGGTCAGCTGTTTGTGGCACCAAGAAACATGACAGAAACTCTGTTGGGGGGTTTTTTTGGCCTTAATGGGAAAAACCTCACTGCCACCTTATCAAAGAGCTGATTGGCTCCTAGTTTTGACCACAAACGGCATGTTTTGTAGATAATCTTAAGACTGTAGGCTATAGGTTTAATGTTGTTTAATGAAGATTTAAGCAACAAACTTATTCTTTTACTAAGAGCATACTCTTTTAACAATTTCAGTCTGGCTTCCGAGCTCACCACAGCACAGAGACTGCTCTACTCAAAGTATTAGATGACTTGCTGTGCACGAACAGTTCAGACTCCTCAATTTTAATCCTCCTCTATTTTGGCTGTGCTCTTGATGTATTAATTAACTGTCTGGAACAATGGGTTGGCATTAAGGGCTCAGCTTTAAAACGGTTCAGCTCCTACCCTCTGACAGAAGTTTGCTATATTAAAACTTCTCTACTGTTACCTATTTACGTGCTTCCTCAGGTCACATTATCCTTTACTATAACATTCATTTTCACTGCTACGTAGATGACACTCAACTTTCTGTCCCATTAGACCCAATTCAAGTAATTCAAGTCATATTTTTGATGCAGGGCTTTACACTGTGGTATTACTGAGGTTAAGTGAATGGTTTGGTTTGACAGGATTTGTCAAAAAGTTTTAAAAATCTTGCTGGTGGTAAAAGTGCTTACCCTCTGAGCAGCTTTCACTATAGAAGGGACGGTAGCAGTCACACTGATAGCTGGTCCACAGGTCCACACAGTGCCCATGTCCATTGCAGGGGTCAGATTTACACCATTCAGTCTTACTGCATCCTAGCACATGGCCTTGGTCTTCTGGAAGTGTTTGGGGTAGGATAGGCTTAGAGTCGATCATCAGGTCTTCCATACATCCAATGAAGCTTGCACCACTTAAAGAGTACTCTAACAGCTCCTTTGGTGCTCCACCGACATAAATCTGAGTGAAGGCTTCAGAGGGCTGGAAAGGTGGTTCATCAGCACCACTATCTGTAACTCTGCATCCATCCCTGTCACAGCCAGGGCCTTTCAGAATCAGAACCAGACCATCATTATCTACAAACACATGAGCATCTCGCCAGTCTCCATCACTAACCAAACCAGGAAATCTTACATCCATTTCAGAGTCCTCAGAAAAGGCTTTTGCATGAAGGCCACCATTCACAATCTCCAGGAGGAGGTGGTTGTCCACATCCCCTCTGTAAAAGAGCAACATATTGGGTATAGTTGTCCGGAAACGTAGCTGTACTCCAAAACCATGGTGAGCATGGTGCTCAACCTCCCTCCTGGTCCTTTCTTCTAGATCAACCTGGATGTGAATGAATCCAGGGGTGGAGAAGGAGAACGTTGTTCTTGTGGAGCAGTGCTCATCATAGAAGCCATGAGGGCACAAGCATGTATGACCGTGTTCTTCACCCTCCAGCCACGGGTGGCAGGTAGCTCCATTCTGACATTCATGGTCCACACAGCCATAGAGTTTCACATCACAGTGATCTCCTCCCCAAGGAAGTTCACCTGGCTCCGCCTCAGGACAGTGGCAGGTGTAGGACGCCCTGCCGTCTTCACACCAGCCTCCATTCTGACAGGGCTGACTCTCACATTCATCAATGTTCACTTCACACAGCTCACCTGGGGGGAGACCACACAAAGGGTTACATATGGCCGTGCATGACTTCTATTCTTAAATCTAACATGCAACAGATGCTTCTGTCCAGTTATTACAAGGTGAAGACTCACCTAGAAATCCAACAGAGCATGTGCAGGTGTAGCCATTGATCTTATCGTTACAAGAGCCTCCATTCTGGCAGGGTTCAGACTCACACTCATCGATGTCGACAGAGCAGTTCTCTCCTGTAATGTGAAATAAATCAAAAGATTGTCAGAAGATGAAAAAAGGCGTGACAACTGATATTTTTACTGACTGGTTTCTTTAGTATTAATGACCTGCAAACCCTGGCTGACACTGGCAGATGTATCCAGCTGCATCTGCAAAGCTGAGCTCCCAGTCCAGCTCCCAGTGAGACGGATCTGAACGCTCGAAACACTCCCCACCGTTCTCACAGGGCTGCTCAGCGCACTCATCGATGTCAATCTCACAGTTTGGTCCTTCATAACCTGAAGAGAGCAAGACAGAAAATGTAGCTTGAGCTGTTATACTCACACTGAACACACTAACATATAAAAAGTCTGAGATACGTGTCTCAGATCAGTAGCAAGACTTTTTTTTATCTATTTATATGTTAACAGGATCAGACTGACGGCTTCACACCCGCCAGAGTGATCGCAACAATCAGTGGTGTCCCTCACAGTGGGATGTCATTTCAACATGAAAGTTTGATAGGTGAACACTTTTTCTTAACTTTTGTTCCAATCAACTTGCATTATGATCAGGATGGACAATGAGGATATAGAATGTAACGCTTGTGTGAGAGCTGTCACTTACTTTATACTTTTAAAATACACACAAAAACTTTATGAAAACTAACATGGTATTCAGTGGTAAATCCACAGTATAAGACGATATTATTGATTTATATTGTCTGTTATCTTGAATTTCTAAAACCAAAGATGATCATTTCATTAGTTCACGTGGTTGAGGTGAAAAGGACTCAGTATGGTCTCTTAATATTGGGGAAAGGCAGGCCAGACTTTTCCGTATCCTTCAACCTGACACATCCTGCATTTCAACAGCTGTGGAGCTCCACGACTGACCACCAGCATCAGCACAGTCCGGCCCTCTCCACTGCGCTCCAGGGGGATGTAATGGTGAGACAGCGCTGATGAAATATTTTGCAGGATTTGATTTAAGATTTGGCTTTGCTTATATCTTTTACAATTGAAAGGTGTTTATGGAATAAATATGGCTTCAATTCTCCACCTCACCATCTGCGTGGCTAATTCCCCTTGCTTCCAAAATGTTCGTACCCATGGGTCAGAGTTTACTTACAGGTGCACACATTCTCCTGTCAACTTTGTTTTTACATCAAACAATCATTGCATGGGAAGTGGTGTACGCCTCTCTCAGGACCCATTTTGTGCATATGCACATATGCTCCCTGATGATTTCACCTCTATGGGCAGTTTGTGTCTCAGTGTGAGTTCTACATGATGTGTGTGTATTTAACTGTTGTTTGTAAAAACCTACAGCTACAAGTGATCTGGGCTCACACAGAGAGCAGCCTCATCAGCTAACTTCACAACCTTTGTAGATCTGTGTGATGGTACAGAAATGTTTGGTGTGTAGCATGTAGTTCAGTACCTGGCCAGCAGAGGCAGGTGTATCCTTTGACTCCCTCTACACATGTGGCAGCATGCTGACAGGGATCAGAGGCACACTCAAGGATGTCCACTTCACAGTAGTCACCCTCATATCCAGTGTCGCTGCAGTCACATTCATAGCTGCAAGACACACAGATGAGTTGTTGTATAGCAGAATACCAAAATGCAACAATGAGCGATAACCACCCTGCAGATTTCTGCCATTTCTTCTGAAAAGAAAGTGTGAACATGCCCTCAGCAGGGATACAATCTATTGATGTATTGGTTGAGTGACCACCACCAGGGCTGAAAGCTTATGAAGAAGTGGCTGCTAACACTTAATGCTGACTCCAGAAAATCCCAAAGTCCAGTCCGTTCTCACTTCTAATGTGTGTCTGCTGATTTTAAGTAATATTTCTTCCATTAAGGAGTTATTGAGAAGAAATATTTTTGGGGATGTTTGACTCTTGCGGGAAGTTGTCGTTAAAAATGATTGTATGTAATACCAGAAAAAAAGGAGAGAGCCAGGTATGAGTCTACTGTCTGCTCTAGTGTCCACGGCCATTATGGTGTATATCAGTCAATGTTAGGAGTTAACAGGCTACTAGAGGACACAGCTTTACTTGAATTCAGGGCTTTTCTTGTTGGCCTGGTGTTAAGTTACTCTTTAAGATAAAGTAAAAATGGTTAATCTGCTATTTTTTGACTCTCCTAAAAAGATCCTTCTCTGAAGATTGTGACATTAATGGTATAATATAGCCCTCGAGTGTTGCTCTCTGAAGTTAACACTACATTTGACATAAAAGGAGCACTCTGTAGTCTTTGTTGAAGAAATGTTAATGAGCAGAGAAAGATCTTCATTGGCTGATTATTTTCTTTAAACAAACTAAATAATTAAACTCTCTTTGTTTTCATGACTGAATAAACTGAACATACAGGACAACACAATTTATACTGTTTTACTTTGTTTATATGTGGCGGACCCTGCCACCTTTCTAGCTTCAAACAGTGTTCTGGGACCTTATTTTCCGCTGAGAACAGCTTGTTTATTCACTTATGGAGAAAGTCTGTATTATTACCTCATTAATATTGTAAATATTAAAATTCCGAGTTTGAATTTCTTCACCAAAACTACATAGTGCTCCTTTAGCACCCCATGATTTTTGAGTAAGATAATGATAGAGGGAACATCTGACGGACAGCACATGGCCACCGGACCCCCACCCTGCATACGCTACCCAGGTACATGTCTTCATTTCATTCACAATCACTGTTGCAGCTCCCACAGACAGTACATCCATTTCTAGGTTTGGCCTACCTGTTCACCATGTCATGACAGACAGCTCCATTCTGGCAGGGCTCACTGGCACACTCATCGACATCAAGCTCACAGTCGATGCCGTCGAACCCGGGAAGACACTCACAGGAGTACATGCCGGTCAGGTCATGACAGGTGGCTCCGTTGCGGCAGGGGCCGGACTCACACTCATCTATTTCAGTTTCACAGTTGACTCCTGGTGAGGACGGGAACATTAGGAAGCAGGGGGAGAGAAGTACGAAAGCAATGATGATGATGATGAAAGGTGAATTGTCATATCTGGTAGATGTGCTCTTGTATATACTCAAATGATCAGTCACATTTCAACCACATTGAACTGCCCAAATGCCTACATCAGTGTGTCTATTCTGGTCTGCAGATACCTGTGATGGTAACAGCCTTTCTTTACATTCTCTAAACAAACTGATAGAGTGAGTGGGGAATGCAGGAGTGCTGATCTGACCCCACCACTAACAGATAACACGAAGCTCCTCTGACACAGAGCAGAGTCATGGAAGGAGTGTAAGAAAAGCAAGACGGGAGTGTTTTCTCTCACTCTGCACAGAGACTTTATCTGAACCAGTGATAAGAAGCCTGACTAAGAACATCTTACTGTGCACTTAAAATACTCCTCGTGCCCAGTTTATCAGGAACAAGACACTTTGGAATTAACAAATGATGGTGAGGAAAACAAGAAGTAGAAAAACCTCTAGAAGAACACATAAATGTTGACAGGAAGCAGAAAGTCCTTGTCTCACTGCTGATGTGTTCTTAGAGGAGATGATTCATGATGACACAGGAGCAGCTTCATTCACAGCTTTCAACAAGAGCAAACACATATGTAGGAGGTGTGTGTGTGTGTGTGTGTGTGTGTGTGTGTGTGTGTGTGTGTGTGTGTGTGTGTGTGTGTGTGTGTGTGTGTGTGTGTGTGACTTTCTTATGTACCTGCAAAGCCCACCAGGCACTCACACTGGTAGTGGTCCTTCTCATTGATGCAGGTGGCGTTGTTCTCACAGGGCCGTGAAGCACACTCGTTGATGTCGATCTCACAGTTATAGCCCTGAAAACCAGGCACACAGAAGCAGTGGAACTCTGCCACTCCGTCTATACAGATAGCTCCGTTCTGACAGGGCTCTGATGAACACTCATTCACATCTTCCTCACAGGTCATCCCCTCAAACCCTGGCGCACAGAGGCATTCAAAGCCCTCTGGTCGTAACACACAAGTCCCATTGTTCCTGCAGGGCTCATCGATGCAGTCAGTCACATGAGTCCTGCAGTCCTGTCCTCCGTACCCGGCAGGACATCTGCAGAAGTATCCGTTCAGCTGGTCCACACACAGAGAGCGGGGCTCGGAGCACGGGTTGCTCTGACACTCGTCCACCTCCTCTGTGCAGTTATCTCCCGTTAGTCCATCGGGGCAGATGCAGTGGTACTCTGTGGTGCCAGGGGTGCTGGTGCAGTTTTCACACGGATCAAAGGAGCAGGCATCATAGAGTTCATCACAGTGTTTGCCCATGTATCGGATTCCCTCTCTGGTACAGATACACGCGTAATCATCCATGGTATCCACACAAGAAGCTCCATTCTGGCAGGGTGCAGACAAACATTTGTCTGATGTGGCTGAGCACAAGATTCCTGGAAAATAAAGGATTCATTAATGCACGTTAACTTGAGATAATGTAATAAGTAACATGGCATAAAAAAGACTGATTGCAAACACGGCCATTCTAGACTTCCGTACTGCTCACATAATGACACTTTGGTTCATGTCAGGTCAGTCGCATGAGTAACAGGATGCTACTGGGACAATATTTAAATGTCTGCATTTAGCAGCAACAAACAAGTGGATGAACTGAATTGTGTGACTGAAATAGGTCACCTGCTTTTAAACCTGTTACACTTATTCATTGTGACATTCCCTCTAATCTTCTCTCACTTCACTTGAACAGACAGACTGTTGGAGAATCCTGGCACTGATGTTCAGACGTAGAGGTGTTAAATCCTTACATATACTGTACAACTAAACCCACCCACACATGTCCAGGATCTGCTTTGTTTAAGTATGATTTATTGACTCATTTCACTTCCTACACCTCAAAATGAATTGAGTTCAGTTCAGTCCTAACTAACTGGAGGGGAGCTACAGGCTTTTAAACTCTGTGTGGGAGTGTCCTTACAGTCTGGGATGAAGTTGGTTCTGCTGGACAGAGTGCTGTCCTGTACTGTGGCCTACGACATTACTTATCACCCACCTACAACGCAGTACTGAGTTCCCTCCCCAGACAGCTTAACAACCATTCACACCTGGGCTCATCTAGCCCTAACAACCCATATGAAGGCTGGTTGGTTCAATGTCACACAGAGTTTAAAAGCCTGCAGCTCCTCTCCAGTTAGTTAGAACTGAAGAAGCCTCTTGGATGAGATGTGAAACGTCTTCAAGAAACTGAAACAAGTCCAGTTGCCTACAATACATCACCTAGAATTACCATGACCTGGATGACTGAGAACCTTCATCAACAATTTTTCAGTCCAAGACATTCTCTGAACTGAGAGGCTGCACCAGCGACTCTTTGCTGTTTGATTAATGATTTCTATATTAATACTGAAAAATATGAACACAGAGAAAAACTGACTGGGGATTCCAGTACTTTGTTTTAAATATCTTCCATGACTCTGGACAAGACACCGTAGGAAGTACACAAAAAAGTCATGGACATACCTCCTGCAATATCTGACCTTATGTTTCCAAGTATCTATTTGAAGGTTGTTGTTGCTTTTATGTATTTCTCCCTTTAAGGCCTCTTATATTCATTTTGTGGCTTATTTATTTTATGATGACGTGTCAGTTAACCTCTGGGTGCAGGACAAATATGACTGGTTGAGATACAGACAAAAGCTTCATCAAAAGTTATCATTTATTTATTTGTTTAATTTGTTTCAACAAACTAAACTGGTGTCCTTTAATATTAATTGGTAATATTTTTGATCATGTCTGTGCAGAGGAGTGTCAGTGGCAGGAAGCTCTGGACGAGAGTTAGCTATGCCATCTATTCCTTTTCCAAATTCATTTCACAAATGTAAAGCTGGAGTTGGTAAGACTGTAGAAACCAGTATGAGCAAGCAAGTATCCAACTGAAAAAATCCCACCCCCTCCCTCCAGAGCCACTCCTCCAGAGCACACACTGCCTGCCCACACAACGCTGCCCTTTAGCTCTCACTTGCCAGCTGGGAGATGTGTTAGCGGCTAGTTTGCTATATTCCTTGAGCTGTCTTAGCTTTGTTTGTCTTCTAGATACATAAACAATTAACTCTGTTATATGCCACAATCATACACAAGTAAAATAGCTGTCATGAACGTACAGCAGTATGAAAAGACCACCCTGTCTGACAGTTACTCATTACTGCTGGAGGTGTGTGCTTTGTGCCTCTGGGTTGGTGGCTGAATGACGGTCTGTCACTGCCATTGCTGCTTAGTCGTTCTTTGGCTGGGGCTGTGTGCTTTGTGCTACTGAGTTAGCTGCTTGATCAGCAGCCTCAGGAGCTGTGTGGCCTACTGTGAGCGCAGCACATCGTTGTCATTGCTAACCATATTCAACTAGCATTACTTTATGTTTCACTCACATGTAAGAAAAACAAACAAACAAAGCAAAGCAAAACAAAGCTATAGCTAGCAGCCTACTCACTGCTGTCCAGTTAGTATTTTAGTATTTCATGCCGGCTGAATTAAATGATGGGCAATTTGATGTGGATCCTGCATCTGGTGAACTTAAATTATGGTAAGCAGTTATGGGTGCATATAAAGTGATACTATACAGTTTTATATTGATTTAGACTTGACTGAATTAAAGGGGACTGTTTGGCCTTGGCAGAGTTATGTGCTCTACAGAGTGCCATTCTAGTTGGTCTTGAGGCACTGTTGAACACTGGGCCTGCCCAGCAGGCTGTTCCTTCTGTGAGATAAATAATTATGTTTCTAGTCGCAATTAGCTTGTAGCCAGTGCAAATAATGACTGTATTGTGCAGTATCCTCCATGAATAGCCACTCTCAATTTGTGGGGCTGTCCATATGTTGCCTCACAAAGTGGATGTGAATATATGAAGGGGGGGTTGGGGGCAGGGTAGTTTAGTGAGGATTTACAATACATAGCTGTGTCCCCTCACCACTCAATGCCATGAGGTCTCTGTGGAATCAGTCCACATTCCTTTTATTAGGCAAATCTCAACTCCCTGTCCAAAATAACCCCATCCACCACTCCCAGCCTCCCTGCCCCCAACACTTTGATCAGTGTCCCGTTTCCAAATTCTCACTGAAGTGGAAGATATTAACAGTGAAGGGAGTTATGGAGGGGAAGAATAGGGAGGCAGAAAGAGATAGAGGGGGAATATTTAATGAGATACATTAGTTACTTGTTTTACTTATTGCAAAAGTTTCCCCTCATTAGGTTTTAATGAACAAGAGAGAGAAAAGCAGAAGATTTTACACATTTTGAGTATTTGTTTTCTTTTGACCCTTTCAGAAGACCAATATCTGTTTGGTCCTCCTGTAATTACAGGCAGAGGTGTTCAGAGCACAAGTGAAAAGATACTGATAAAAACATCAATCATGATTTGGTTGAATAACCCTTCTCACTGAGGTGTAATAGACTTCCTAGTCTAAGATTAAACGTAGTCAATTCCAACTAAAGACAAAGTCATTTCAAAACCATCTGTATTCTTTCCAAAGATCAGCTCAAAGGACTCAGTTATGTATTACACCAACAATCATTCAGGACAATCTGTTTGGTTAAAAGGCCCTAAAAAGGGATTTCTCAAACAGCTGCTTACTATGAGTTGTCCAACATCAATATACTCACTTCTGCAATTTTGGTCATTGAACAAATGTTCTGTATTTTGAGATTTGTTTTGTCTCTTCTCTACTCAGTGGTTTGGTGTCAGCATATGGAATCAGATTTGTGTCAATACAAAACAAGAGTTTGACAGAGAATAAAACCTGCTTAAGCAAAAACATGTTATTGCAAAAATAAAACTTACAACATGCAGACAATGATTCATGCTATTGTATAAACTGTTGGTCTTTTCACTTATCTGATCCTTTGTCCTTTACTTTACAGTTCCCTCTGTTCTTCCTCACTGATCAGACTTTTGCCTTCACTGTTTGCCTTCACTGTTTGCATTGCCTGAATATTTGTTTGCAGTTCTTACAAAAACTTCTCATGTGCACAGGTATTTTGTTTTCCTCTATATATTTGTTTTATTTTGTCCCACTATAGGATAAGGCTGGTTTTATTCTATTGTTGTTCTTCTGGCCACACATAGACAATTTTAGGCTCTTATAAGGGATGCTCAAGCACACCTTAATTTCATCTCAGCAACTCTAAAAGAATAAAGATAATTATCATTTTTCTTTATTGTTATATATTTATTATTATTAATTATTATTTCCAAACATAGTCTTTGTTAAACAGGTCTGTTGGGATCTGCAGCCTATCTTGGACTGAACACAACGGCTCAGATCCAGTTTGAAGGATGGGATACAGTACAGAAGTGATTTACAGTGGCTCTGATCAGGACTATGACTGGGGACAAGTGGACATGGCAGGCTGGGACAGGAGAGGTGTGTAGCGGGACAGAAGTGAGAGAGAACTGGGCATCAGTAGCAGGTAGAGCCGGAATATTTCACATCCTACTCTGTAAATTGAGGATTTATTTGGACCAAACCAGAAGTGATTGTGGAAAGACAAAGCAAGACTGTTTTGTTGAATTTCATTTCATTTGTGTCAAGTTTGAATGAAGTTTGTTTTACATTGAGTTAAGATGGCAGTTAAGCTCATCTTAGTTCACTTAAAGACAGAAACTTGAATTTAGACAGTACACAATTGTATTTTTCTGTTTAGTAAGGAATATAAGTGTGAAAATTAAAATTAATTAAAATTTGTTTTACACGTTTCAAACTAAAATCTAAAATTAGTTTAAGACCAAAACCTTTGAGACGTCATTGCTTTTGCATCAGTGAGTTTTATTTTTTCTGCTAAAACATCCACCTACAAATGATAAACTCTATATATTCTTATTTTTGTTTGATATTTAAGGACGTTTGATTATTTTGACACCAATCTGATTCCATATGGCAGGGCTCTGCTGGAAAAAGAGGATGTCAGACATTTCTGTGCACCACTCAGGATTTAGCAACATTTAAGTCAGAATCTAAGAACAGTTAGCTTAGGATAAGTCTGGTAATATTCTTCCTCTGGTCAACAAATCTTATGACAAACCAACAATGCATGTGTTGAACGGCTGCAGAGAAGGTGGGCCCAAACGTACGAGAAGGCAGGCAGGAAGATGGTTGGATGAAGTTTATTTCAGGTTAAGGCAACATGAGGAACAGGCAAACACTGAACAACAAAGACTGACCAAAAGACTTAAATACAAGCTACATTAATGAGGGGATGAGATGCAGGTGGAATGAGGTGGAGAAACACAGGTGAGGGTAATTAATGGGAAAACAGTACAAAAGGGAAGGGACTGGTAGGCTGGAAAAACACTGGGAAGAGGGGAGAGCTAATGAAGGAGATGCAGTGCAGGTGTGGAGGGAAGGCAGACTGGGGAGGAACCTAAGAACAGGAGGGAAAACAGAACACCTGAAAAAGGACAAAAGACACCACAAAAACCTAGAAAACACACAACACACATATAGTGGAACTACAATGAAAGGACCATGACAGCATGTATCCTACAAACAAGTATTGGGTGACTATTCAAAGCTTCATATATCTTATTCCTCTGTGCCATCAGTGTTGTAAACTTGTTTCCAATTAAAGCAGATAGCATCTGGCTAAAGTTGCTGGGCGATGTCATATTCTCATTTGCACATTGATGACACCATCATCATTATTTACATGCTAATCCAGGAGGAAAAGAGTGAGAGAGAAACTCCACAGCAGTGTCTTCTGCTGCAGACTGCACCTACAGACCGACACAGTGCAGGAGCAGAGGGAGAGAGACTGCTGTACTACTCTACTTCTCTCTCTGCTTACACTGAGCAGCATTAATGGGAATGAATTACAATATAATACATTTGAATATATTTCTGTGTGTTTCCTCTCAATAAGATGTCAAACCTATTTATTTGTGAGGTGCTTTTAAAGATTTTCACCAGGAACCAATGGGCTCGGAGCTGAGTGCCACAGTAGAGAAGTCAGAAAGTATTGAGAGAAGGACTAACACATTGTTGGTTTGGATCTTTTCATGGGATAAAAACATATTAAATAATATAAGCTTTATCCTATAACGGGTCTGCCAGGCGAAGGCAGCTTTAAAAGTGTGGCCCAGTGTCACCCTTTTGAAGCAGAAGGTTGTTGTCATCTTCAATTCTGGTTGAGGTGTGTCCTCCCCTCCATCTGCACTGCAGACACTATGTTTGACTGTTACAGATTACAGTGGGCTGCAGGAGAGTGTCAGCCACCTGTGGACTAGAAGAGTCCCAGGTGGCTGTCGAGGGTTTCCAGATTAGGTTAAAGTCTCCTTAATGTAAGAAGGTGAGCAGGATAAACATGTTAATTTACTGAGGTGATCCTTTGCTTGCACTATAAGAAACTTAACTCAAGTGCTGTTGGGTCAAACAACGGTATTTCAATCATGTGCCATGAAGAGGCGAGAGTATTCAGGCCTTTATTCCAACCATATACTAATTCTACTACTACTAATTCTTGATCAGCTCCTTTTTCCTGTGACATGCTTACTGTTTGTTACACAGTTCACTGTTTAAACGCTTCAATGTAATGTATGCAAGTGATCCCTCATTTGAAACCTAATGCTGGACATGAGTGGACTATCCTGCATATCACCAGATTATGTTTAAAGACAGTATTTTTTAAATTCTCACATTTTGCAATATCTGTATGTGGAAACTAGAATGCTAAGGTTATGTAAAGATTGTATTTATGATGAATAAACAAACAAAAGGTTAGAAAATGGTGAGGCAACTATAACACTTGATAAAGGCAAGGGACAGACAAGTGCTATCACTCTATTACTGTACTGTATACTTGTACTCCATGCCATCTCAGGAGCAAATATTGTACTTTCTACTCCACTAAATTTGTTTAACAGTTTTAGTTACTTGTTACTTGTCAGATGACAATTTTTCATCACCCTCCTGTATTCCATCCTCCATGTATTTCCAAAATCTGTAATTTTACATTTCTAAATTTCCAAATTAAAGGATGAAGTGTTTCTTGTACAACATGTACAACAGTAGCCTGTGTAAAGGAGTTAAAATGAGCTCCACCATAAACATCTACAGCAGTAAAATGACACATACACATTAATGCAGTAGTAATATCAATCCAAAAACATCAGCTATGACAGGAAACTTGCTTAGTACTTGCATACTTATACTAACTTTAGGTTTTGAATACAGAACTTTTACTTGTAGTTGAGTATTTTCACAATGTGGTACTGAAAGGATCTGAATACTTCTTCCACCACTGAAGGAGGATTGTGGTCACAGTGAATAAAAAGCAAAGCTCTAATCGCAGGTCTACTTCCAGTACTGGCACTGAATGTAACTGTCCAGTATGTTATGATCCTGTATTAATCATTTAATTCTAATGATGCTGTATGTCCAACTTAATTATGTGAAAGCAGAGCTTGGCCTGGATACTGTTTGGTGCACCTGAGCTACATGCCAGGATCAAGTTTGACCCCGACCTGAAATTTGAAAATGAGATTCCATCTTTTTCAAACCAGTTGCAAATACAAGTACAATCTTAAAAAGCATAAGTTTTCACTAAAATATCAATTTTCTGGGATACTTATTTAACAGGGTCTGGTTTTGTGTGTAATTAGATGTGTGATATTGTCTGTCACTTAATTATCTCATTATCTCTCTCTCCCTCCGTCACCACACCTTCCCCCTCTTTTTGATCCCCATCCCACCTTCTCCTTTTCCACCCCCCACTTCTACTATTCATCCTACTTTCCCTCCCCCTCTTTCACTCGCAGGTTTGATGGCCTCCCTGACCTACAGAGCCTTTCCATGTTGTAATCCCTCTGGCCTCTTTGGGCCAATCCCCTTGCTCCTCTAATCTCCTGGTGGCAGGATACCTGCACAGATTACAGCTTCAAGCTCCAACCTCCAACCTCCACCATGTGTCTGTCACCTACTCTGTTGCCATTCTCTCTCACATGCTGTTCTTCTTCTGTTACTTTGACCTCACATTTCACCAACTTCCCAGACTCAAACCCTCATGAAATGTGGCACACTTGTCAGGATTCCCATGATTTGGTAGCACAGGAATAACACTCCCATTTGGGTGGTCCCAAAATAACATTTTACAGTCTGAAAAAATGTATTTCACCTGTGCTATTTGATATGGATTCACAAAACTTTATGTAAAACTGATTGTGGCTGTAGATTAGAAATGAGTTCATGATTCTGTTGCTCCTGTTAACATGCTGCAGTTATGTGTTATGTAGAACAAAGTTTAATTAGAGTAACTGATGCAGTGCCAATATTAAGGTAACAAATGCACATCACAGACAGCCATGTGACTGATGGACAGAGGTCAAGAGGCAGGTATCTATTTTCACATTTTATTGCATAATGAAAAGGCCCAGGCCTTCAGGTGTGCTAATAGGAGAAAAGAGGAGGTCAGAGAAAGACGGTGTAGTGACAGCCCACATTTCTTCATCCTGCCGTCAGCTAGACTGAGTAGTTTTAACATGTTAACGTGTAACGTTAAAGTTTCTCGTTTTATGTTCCAAAATGCAAATGTTACTGTTTGTAATGTGTCTGGTCAGAACATGTTGGTTTATATGCATTTTTTTGGCCTTTATACGGCTTTACTGATAGAACAGCTGAAGACATGACAGGAAACAGGAAGAGAGAGAGGGGAAGCGACACACAGCGGGGAGCCCCAGGCCGGGCCGCTGCAGCGAGAACAGAGCCTCTGTACATGGGACACCAGCTCTACCAACTGAGCTAAATGGCACCTGGTTTATATGCATTTTAATTGTGTTTTTTGTGCTGGTTTATAGTTTTAGGAAAGGCTGGTTATACGCACATTACATAGGTGCAAGGCTATCGGGAAAGCATGTGAATGGAAAGAATCAGGTCACATCTGATGAATATCCAAGAGTGATCGAAACGTTGTCTTTATTTAACTTCTGTGGCATGTAGTAAGTGTGCAGGCGTGACCGTCCTGCCATTTATTGGTTTGAACCATTAGTGAGGCGGCTGTTACATGTCTGTAGTAAATGTCAGTAAAGACAACATCGCTGAGAGCTATCACTTGTCACTTACTTTGTGATGCAGTGTGTGTAGATGTATTATATGTGATAGCTAGCTAACAACATAGCAATTAAGCTCATGCTAGATAACAATAACAACAAATCTGTACCAGTTGCATGATACGCAGTTCTTTTCATACTACAACGAAAGGGTTTGCATCTGTCTGACGTTCCATGCATACTTGGCTCCTAATCTGCATGCCATTCCAGTTGGCAATACACCAGAAAATCAACAAGAAGAAGCATGCCCACTGAGAAAGAAAATGGCGACCTCAGGACAACAAGAAGAGCTCCTGTGTTTCCTGAACAACAAGAACAAGGCAAACAAAGAAAATATAGTGTGTATGTGTGTTCATAAGAACGGGGCCAGGGACAGGGCATATAGTACATTGGTGAAAGGGATGAGAGGCATCGACCTGCTATACGCAGAGTCCATGCAAGTACAAATTTTGGGATAGGTGTGTGTGGATGTCTGCGTAAGGGTTTGTGCGAACCCTTGTGGACATGGGCACCACATCCCCAAAAGGGCTAGAGCCAGCCCTGGTTGCAGCTGCTGTTGGAGCTTATTTTGATGACTTTATATACCATACAGCCAGTTCCAATAACTGTCAAGTACAATTGTTATGTAACTTTGAAGAGAGTATACAAGTGACAGGTACCTGATAAAGTATCACGTGTAGCTGTAATAGGTCATAGACGTACAACATCCTCATGTTTGAGCTACATTTTGAGGGTAAAAGAATATGTTTTTTGACAGATTTGGAAAAGGGGACCTTCTACATGAGTCAAGATAAAAAGCAGTTCTCTGTATTTTTGGAGCATGAACCCAGACATACGCACACAGATTGTCACACACAACACTGTAGCCTGTCATGGTAATCCACAGAATACACACAAGGTTGATCCTGACTGTTCAGACACCTGTACGTACCAGACCTGACAGAGAGGACACAGATCAGACAATGACAGCAGGAGGACGGATGTCTCATTCACCTGACCCAGCTCCACTTAATACAGTCACACCCTGAGCAGCCTGAGTGTTTAAGAAGCAGGCCTTATTCCTCTCTCTCTCCTCTTGTTAACTCTCCCTGCCATCAACTGTCTAATTATGCCCCTAAAAAGTTCACAGCTCAGTTCACACATAGCCCAACACATATTGCACACACACACACACACACACACACACACACACACACACACACACACACACACACACAGAACCAACTTTCCCTTCCACGCTACACACACATACAAGCCGAGCAATCTGTCAGTGAGACTCATTCCAACTCTCTGTGATATCATCCTTTAATCTGTAATAATCTGTGTTTTGTCTCTGACCTCCGTCTCGGGCAGATTAGCAGCTAATCATTTTTTTATTTTCTGGAAAAGAAAGTTCCATTCCTACACTCCCATTTATGGGGACTTGATAAAGGAATGTTTAAAATGTTGTCCAACCGGATTAAATCAAATGATTGTTTTCTGTGTAATTGCAAATACCTTTAGTTTATTGGTCTGATTGCTCAAGATCTTAAAATGCTGCAGATTGTTTTAGCCCCATCTGAATTATGAACATCAGGGTCCATCTTGTTTTTTTAAAGGTCCAGTGCGAAGGATTAACAGAAATCCACAGAATTTTACAGAAATTAAATTTAATAGTCATAATTATGTTTTCATTAGTATGTAATCACTTGAAATTAAGAATCATTGTGTTTTTGGTACCTTTAGAATGAGTCTTTCATAACTACAGAGATAGCAGGTCCTCTTCCACAGTCCAACATGTTGCACCACCATGTTTCTACAGTAGCCCAGAACGGACAAACCAAACACTGGCTCCAGAGAGGGGCTTCATGCTTGAGCATTTTAGGAAAGGGCAAGACAAGGGGTATTGGGATGGTTGCAATATGCAACCTCACCTCTAGAAGCAGGGCTTAAAATGTGCCAGATCCTGCCGGAACAGGATCCAGAACCTCCCCAACTGCGACCGGCACCTATTTAATAGGATCCTGCACATCCTTTGTCACTATCAAATAAATGTTATATGGAATTTAATGTCATCTTTCCTGTCCTTTTATTTCCCAGTGAATTTTCTCAAAAATCACTTGTTTGCCTATTTTGGAGGCATTTTAAATCAGATTTTTATAAAAGAGGGGAGCTGTCATGCCACATTGACGCACGCCTGAAGCATTATTAAAACTTTGAGTTTTGCAGTTGCAGAGCCCTTCAGCTGGTACCGGAGTATGAAAAAACATTGAGTTTTGTGCACAAAACGCAAGCTAAGCTTGCATGTGGTTTATACGTTTTAGCGTCTAAATATTTTGGCATAAAATGACTGTAAACCCCACAAGTAAGTCGGCCTTGTGCTGTGAAATGATTAAATGGGTATGAAGGTTAATTTAAGATGCGTGTGAGTTGGTGCGATGCTGTCAACAGCACTGAAATGGATCACAGGCAATTGATCAGATGGGCAGGCAGAAAGAACATGTCACCTAGTTTGGTTTCTTAACCTGCTGCTTTTTGTAATTGTTTGTAGATCTTTCAGATCTTCCCCCCATTGTAGCCGTCCACAAACAGAGAGGAGACGGGTCGACAGGGAGGGGAAGGGACAGTCGTCGAGAGCAAGAGGAGAGACAGCATGCAAGCAGTAAGGTTATTCAGCTGTTATTATGCACCTTGTTCCCTGCTGATTCTGACTGATTATTGTGAATGCTCTGATTAATAAATGTGAATAAATAATGCTCAGTCTGTAACGACGGTTTTAGTTTTGTGTAGTTTTAACAGCTGGCCCCCAGGTGCTGTCCAATGTGCTCCAGGCACTGTGGATTTTTGATGTGTTCTCTGACTTTTTCGCTGCCCCTGACCCGCTGGAACAGAACCCTGTCTGTGTCCTGGGGCCTTTGGATTTACAAATTAAGCACCGCATAGAAGTCCGTAAATCCTAAACACTGGACCTTTAAAGATACAACAATCCACCGATCAGTAGTGTTTGCTCTGCCATAATGCACAACATTTTCCCTTATCTTTTATACCTTTCACCACCACCATCCCCTCTACCTCTGAACCAGTTTAATTTTATTTTAAAAATATATATAGAGAGAGAGATATTGGTACATTATCATACCATGACTAATGTGACTTTAGTGAAGAGCTGAATTTGCTTCACAGTACTGACTTTAGATTGGATCATGAGCATCACCTGTTTTTCTCTTTTCTATTAAAAATCAATACTAACCTGCCATGTTTGCTGTCTGACTCTGACTAACCTGATATCTTCATAGTCTTGAGAGTAGGACAGCATTCTACTATTGTTTTCAACATTTAAGTTCCACTCCACATTTTTCTCCTGGTCACATGCCTGCAAAACCTCTACCGACCCCCCCAAACATGACCCGGCCCACAGTTTGAGAACAATGAAATATTCATCCTTCAAACAACTTGAATGGCTCCCGTAAAGAGGGTTTTAGCTACTGAGTGTAGAGTCAAACAATAGAAATGCTAATATAGTGAAGTGTCCATGAGTTCTGAAATGTGGACTCAACAGACAACAGCATACTTCTGTCAGTCCATCTCAGAGCCCATGTCATAATATCATTTATTCACTCATGTTGGTTTTCAGTGCAGCCCTGTCTGAGGTTCCTGGCCATTCATGGCAGATATTTCTCTGGATTCTCTGAATCTTTTCAATATTCAATAGTATTGATTGTAAATAGTGAAACCCTAAACTCCTTGCAATTATGAGCTGAGAAAAGTTGTTTTTAAGCTGTCAGACTATTTGCCCATGCAGGTATTTTACCCGTGCTGAGCCTCGCTCCATCCTTTGCCTCTTTCATACCCAATCATGATACCTTCCCAGTCATTTGTTGCCCCTTCCCAACTTTTTTGGAATGTGTTGCAGGTATAAACTTTGAAATGAGTGTACAAAAAAACATTTTTTTGAATGGGGTTGCACAATACAAAGTGTTACTATATGTTCCTAACTGATGCAATGTTCAGAGAGAGAGAGAGAGAGTTGAGACAATTCCTAGCCAAGAATCCACAAGTGTGCCGCCTGATGTAAAAATAACTTTACAAGACAAAATGTGAACTTTCTGGACATTATGTGACCTCTTTCTGAACCTCCATTCACACACAGATATGAATAAGCTTCTCTCCGCTGATCTTATCCCTGTTTGCTCTGTTTGAGTATGCATGACTGAGGAGCACTGCCTCTGATTCTGACCCAGTCATGTGTCAAATCTAATAGAAACAGCTAGTAAAAACAGAAATAATGTTAAATAAAGCTACAAATTCTACCAGTAAGGATCAAATTATACACCAGCTACAACTGTTTAAGAATGCAGTGGATGATTAAAATGTAATCATCTTCCAAATCCCAATGGTTTCTCAAGGTTGGAGAAACACTAGCCAATCCCCTCATCATTACTGTTGTGAGTGACAAAAGACAAACCACCCCACAACTTGTCTCTGTGTATTTGAGTCTCCAAGTGGGAGCACAAACTAGTCCAATAAGCACCTCCCAAAAACCACTTGTGCACTGAGCAGCATCTCTGAGAGCACTGATGACATTCCTGAGACCTCCTCCTGTTAACTGTTAGATCGAGGAAAGTGAGAATCCTCTGGACTATCCCATAAATGATAAAATGCGAGCACTAATAGGTTTTTGTTAGTCAATAAGCACACAGTACAGGTGAAATAGCTCTTTGTGGGTATTTACATCATAATAAGAACTCTTCCCAAGCAACCTGTTGCTTTCGCAGAAAAGGCTTAAACACTGGCTTCAAACAACAACAACGTTACCACACTGAATCTCAGGGAATTACACCCTGACGTGTCTCTCTGTATAATAGCATTAAGTTACAATTACACAGCCATGATCATGCAATAGGAATAACTCAAAATGTACTTTAACTGTCAACTGTTACTCACCCCACTTGAACATCATCATCGTCAGCAGCAGTGTCTTTAGATTCAGGTGAATTTTTCCCAGCTCCATGGTCAAACGACTGACCTGTATCTGTACTAGACCACAAGGTAATATGTAGGGGAAAAAAAGAAGAGACAAGTCTTAAAGTAGTGACATGCTACTGTGTGGTGGAGAAGCTCCTCACTGTGTTTAGAGGCTGGCATGCGACACACTGCCCATGCTTGGCTACTAATGAGTGCAGCCCTGGACTCAAACAGACAGCCCTCCCTGCTCTGGACTCACAGAGTGTAATCAGCCATGAGAGCAGAGAGACGACACAAAAACATGAGCTGGATTAACACCTGCTAATGCTGATGCTAATTCTCTGAAGCCCTATTGAAGAGTGTTATTATAAGGGTGTAAGGACAAGAGACTACAGAGAAAGCTCAAGCAAAATACAATATATCAATAAAAAAACATATACTGTTGAACTGTTAAAATAGTTAGAGGTGAGAAACAAGTTAGAGTTAGTTTGATTAGACTGGAGGGTTAGATGACTCTTGGTTGAGTTTAGATGTAACTGACACTGTTACCCTTTGAATGGTCCCACACTCAGTTTCTTCTGGTACACATAACAAAACAAACTGATCACACTGTTCCTTTATAATGAGCTTCCAAACTAAAGGGATGAAGTTTATTTGTAATGTTTAGCACAGATTTGAAAATGAACCGTGGTAAAAATCCTCTCATAATATGCAGCTCAGTTTCTCCAGATCTAACAAACCTGCTCATCTGTGTTTGGTTCTTTGGGTAACACATCTTCTTGTGGTTCTTTTACAAACCAGTAGAGAAGTTCAAAGTGAAATGGTCAGTGTCCACAGCTGGTACTGTCCTTAAATTTGGTTTTGTTTCATCATTGTGCCATTGCCTTTTTTCTGTTTTATGGCAGGTGGCGACTAATGTTAAGGTGCATTACTGCTACCCACTGTAACAACAGAGAACAGAAAGAAACAGAAATGATTTAAGAAGCACTGGATTATTTACATGATATGTTTTATAGAAATATAATATTCAGATATGAATATTATGTGTATTATTAACACATATCAATATTTCATTATTAAATATCACAATTACCATCAATATCTGTAATTTGCAACACCCTTAGTTTAAAGTATACAAGGCACAATCACCAATGTCAGGATTTAATTGTTTAAATCACCTTTTTTCAGTATTTGTATAAATAAAACCTTGTTGTGTATGCTGATTATTGGACTCTGCTAACAATACAGATTTTTAAAGGTAATCGTCATCGTGAACATCCTTTGTGAAATGCTCTTTTCAGTTACAGTCAGTCATCAGTTACACTTAACATTAAAATATATATTATTACAATCAATTTAGAGCAGCTAAATCTAAACTAGTTTATAGGATTTTAGTTTGATTGCATTTTAATGAAAAAGAAAAAATAATGAATGAAAATATTCAGAAAATAAACATAAGTGGTGCCTAATATTTGGACATTCAATCACAACATACCTGGTTTAATTCCAGCTTTGTTGGATGCTGTACCCCACACTGTCTAGCCTGGTCTGTCTGGCTCTATTGTGTCAACTGTCCAATAAATGGATTAATGTCCCAAAAATGTATCTAAAAAATACTTCAGACCTTAACTTCAAAATCATTACCTAGTTTCAAGCCAGTTTCAAGTCTCTGAAAGTTCCTTTCATATAATACAGAAATAAATAGAAACCAATGGCTGACTTAAGGTACAAACTAAAACTCAGCAGTAAAGTGTGTGTATGCTGTAAGCTACAACAATTTTAACCACTGATATTTTCCTTAAAGAAAGGCTAACTTAGTAAAACCCTTCATATATGTTATCTTTAAACTGCTCCCTTACTCAAATATTACTTGTTACAGTGTGGATGGACCCCACCTCTCGCCTAATGAGCCCCTGATGAGCCATGACAGAATAAAAAGTTTAGATGGATGGGTTGTTATACATTTTATAATTTCTGAAGTGATAATAAAAATAAATAGTAGCACTAGTTATGCAGTGTGATGCAGTCTTGCATCATCTGTTAAACTTCCTTGACTTTTCTAAAAAACAGTTTTCTTCAGATCTACACACAACTATCTGTGTTAACAGATGTCCAATAACTGGGAGACCATTGATACTTCCTTCTTTCACTGGAAGCATGTTGGCCTTGTTTTAGGAACCCTTAATCCAGTGGGTGTCCTTGTGTGAACCAATCAGGCGTTGTGTTGACTTGTGCAGTCCAGTGAGTCCAGGCCAGGTTTTAGTCACCGGCTTATTAGTGTCTTCAGCCGCTTTAGTGACTCCTTTGTAACGTGCAGCTTAGTGGTCAGACATCCATCACTTTGCCTGTTAGAGGCGTGTTACCCCCTCTACTCCCTCCATCCCCCGCCCTACCCCAAACACCAGCTGTGCCTGACACCCAACGGCCTACTGGACAGATTTGCACCAATGAACTTTGTGCCACCTTCAGTAACTGGCACATGATTGGGATATTGTGCATATGGGTGCACTAATGTGAATAATGTCAAGACTTTAGATTCTATCAGGCAATCAGCCTGAAAACAGCACTGGATTCAAAAACTGCATGGGTCTCTGTTGGTGTGATGCTTCAGACATGAAAATACAATGAAAAAGGTAAGTGTGTGTAATTCTGGTATCCATAATTCTGAAGGCTTATCTGACACTAAATACTGCACAGAAGTTTACTCTACTATAGGACAGGATTCAACAACTATGGAAAGTATCAATAACTTAATCCTCTGTTTCAGTGAGGTAAGGGGTAAACAACCCCTCATCAGGTGAACAATAGAATTCACCTTAGAAATGTTTGGAATGTTGGGAATGTGTGCATGCACATATTTGATTGGCCACCGCAGTGTGTTGCATTGTGATTTCACGCAGATTAAATGACCCCACTGTGTCTGTTGATGCAGGTCTGGAGTTGTGTGAAAGGCATCTAAAGGCCTGACAGTGGCGCCTAGAGGCTGCAGTGTGTACTTCAACCCACTTTATGACAATAAACCAAAAACAAACTAGCAAACAAACAAGCAACACACTGATGATCACTGAAGAATCTTCCCAGTCTGGAGCTGAGAAACACTGGTCCTGCAGGGTAACTAGAGGACATTTCAGGAAAATCTGCTGATTCAGTTTGTTTCCATAGTTGACAGTGTGACAGTGGGTTGGCAGAGGATGGCTCATGTGCTCTATAAAGAGTTCAGTCTCTGGGAGCATACTACATGGTACCCTTTAGACTGTCAAGTAAATTATATTTATGGAGCCCAGAATCACAATCACATTTTGCTTCAAGCAGCGTGGCTGGAGAAAAGGTGAAGGGTTCACTTTAATGTTTAGGAATGAATCCTCTGATGAAGACCTGACATGGACAGAGTAACAACTATAATCATGAGCAGTTAATAAATGTTTGCAATATACATTTCTGCAAAACACAGACATGCTGAAACTTTACATTTCTTTATTTTGCAACTTTATGGTTTTTAGGTTCAATGTGCAGTTTTATCTTGTGAATGCTGTGCTTTCAGTCTGGTTAGAGTTCGGAAAACATCATGTTTTAGTTTAAAATGGCTGGTTTTGTTGCCACAAACACAGCACATCCTGCAACTCCACCACCATACCACCATGGTATGACATGTAGAAATGTCAAGATGGCAGGTATGAGCGTATTCGTGGTTTGCCGAAACGCAAACCGCCAACATTATATTTCTGTGACTGTGCTGAATCTACTAAATCTACTCTCCTGCTACTGGCCTGAATATAGACTCGTATGTGTACTGCCTTCCTTAATGTAATCATCCTCTGTGGAACATGAATATCTCCAGCAAAACCATTACCTGTCCTGATATCTAACTCTGCATATAGCACAGAGTCCAAAACGCTAACATGAAGGCCCAGAATTTACTGACTTACATAGTAATCGTATTGACTCATTTGTGTGATTTATCTGTGTGTGAAGATGAAACTTGAGATGTCAAGACAGATTGGCTTATATTTACCTGTTTCATAATGCCATATGACCCATCCCATGAAGACAAGTTGGTATCTAAGCCATTCACTTATACATGACACAATGACAGACAGATGTTTTTAGCCCTACCAAGACTTCATCACTGAACAACTTCCAGCTAAGTGATAAAATATACTGTCACACCAGCAAACACACTGCATTTCACCAGGTGTTTCTTTTATATGTAAAGTCACAGTAATGTTAAAAATAACGAATGATGCACGCTAAGGCCCACAGAGGGATTAGTTCAAAGTTCAAAGTTCAAAGTCGACTTTATTGTCAAAACTGCAATATGTACAAGACATACAGAGAATTGAAATTGTGTTTCCCTCTGTCCAGACAGAAATAAGAAATATAAGAATATAAAGAATATAAAATAAAATAGAAATATAGATCTAAAAATAAAAATAAAAATAAAATATGTACAGCTAAGAGACATTCGGGAATATAAAGTCCGGAGATATAAATAGTGTGGAATAGGTATGTCAGTATTGGGATTGGATATAAATATAGATATAAATATGGCAGTTTGATATAAATATGACAGTATAAAATGGTGTAAACTGGTCTATGACAATGAAATTGTAAACATTCTTACACAGTGCAAATAGATTTTAAAGTGTTTTTGAGTTGTAAAAGTGGCTGGTGCCATGGGGGGGGGGGGGGGGGTCAACAATGTCCATAGTTAGTGGGGGCAGCGGGCGGAGAAGGAGAAGGAAGGGGGGGCAGCGCTGGGAGGGAGTTCAGCATCCTGATGGCCTGATGAATGAAACTGTCTCTCAGTCTGCTGGTTCTCGCTCGGAGGCTCCTCATCCTCCTCCCGGAAGGCAGGAGACTGAAGAGTTGGTGGTTGGGGTGGGTGGGGTCGCCCGCAGTGCTGAGTGCTTTGCGGGCCAGACGTGTGCTGTAAGTGTCCTGGAGGGAGGGGAGGGAGGCACCGATGATCCTCTCAGCTGCTCTTACTATGCGCTGCAGGGTCTTCTTGCAGGATGCAGTGCAGCTGCCGTACCACACAGTGATGCAGCTGGTCAGGATGCTCTCGGTGGTTCCACGGTAGAAGGTTGTCATGATGTGGACTGGTGCTCTGGCTCTTCTCAGTCTGCGGAGGAAGTAGAGGCGCTGCTGAGCTTTCCTGGCCAGTGATGCGGTGTTCCTGCTCCAGGAGAGGTCCTCAGAGAGGTGCACCCCCAGGAACCTGGTGCTGCTCACTCTCTCCACAGCAGCTCCATTGATAGTCAGTGGAGGGTGCTGGGTGGAGGCTCTCCGGAAGTCGACAACAATCTCCTTTGTCTTCTCCACGTTCAGAGAGAGATTGTTTAGACTACTGTAGCAGATCTGTTGTTCTGTCCTTGAGTGGTTCCTTCCTAATCAGTATTAGATAAGGATGAAGGGGTAGACCACACGAGGAGTGAGCAACAAAAAGTGTTTTGGACACTATCTATTAGTCATCCATTGTGTCATCTGAAAGACATTGACACTTGCATCTTTGCGGTCATTAGTTCTTTAGCCCAGATCAGTCAAATTTTTGGTGTCAGCATTCCCAACAAGTTCCCTGTTTACCACGATGAGCAGATCAGGCGGACTGACTGTGCCATAAGCAGAACAGCACGGTAATGACTAATGACCGTGTAAGCAGGGACATATTAATGAGCTTAGTATGTTTTTTTCCAACATCAACAGACACTAAATCTAATCACAGTTCTCTCATGAATCATCACAGCTTCAGAGTGTTTAGAAGCTGATGTGACTGCCAGCTTTAAAACTCCTGAGCCTTCATATAAACTGAGGGTTAGAGACAGGAGGACTTAACCGGGTGCTGTGTTTCTCACCTCAGATGTATTCAGATACTGTTATCTGTGGGTAGTTTATCAGAAATTTGACTTCGCTTCTGGTCTCGGCTAGAACAGCCGAGACCAGAAGCGAAGTTGTATTCACTCACTCAGGCGTAGGGGGTTAATAGGGGCCCAGCACTGCATTCTTGCCTGGGACCCAGAATCAGGTTAATCTTACCATAATGGAAGGCTTCACGTTGATTTCTGAGTGAACAAACAATATGTTAATCAACTTTTATTAAGTACATCTTATTGGAATGACTTTTGTCTCAAGCTAACACCTACTGAGGTGTGAACATTGTTAAAATTGCCCAATAAGGGTGAAAGAGCTGTTACCCACTGCATTAGAATTCCAGTATCAGCAATTAGATTTGGATACATGCCCAGAAATGTGAATTCTCAGGAAACAAAAGATTTGGCTCAAGGAATACCTAACCTGACCTGAGCCTCACCATTCTACAAGCTTCAGGATGAATATTAAACTGCCCACATTTCTGGTGTAAGGGCAGTGGAAATGATGTACTGTATGACTAACTAACTCATTTAGTTATAGTCAGTCTAATCTGGAAGGCATAGGTAACAATGAGGAAAATATTATGCTTTCACATTTTGTTAAAGGTCCAGTGTGTAGGATTTAGCGGCATCTAGTGGTGAGGTTGCAGATTGTGACCATCTAAATACCCCTCGTCTCACCCTCCCCTGTTGTGGCCACTAAAAACGTGAAAGGCCCTCTCTTTAGCCAGAGTTTGGTTTGTTCTTTCTGGGCTACTGCAAAAACATGGCTGTGAAACATGATGGAAAAGTAAGTAGTAGTGTCTTTACGCAGTCTGTAACAGCTGTTTGTTCCGTTCTGTGAATTCACCAAAATGTTCCTGTCATTAAAAGAAGGTTATGCAAATGTGCCTGTTCAAAGTGACATGTGACATTAATGACTAATCATAAAACAATCCTAAATGTTTTTTTTAAATTAAGGCAACAAAATTGTTTCTAGTAATTGTAAATTAAATAGTTAAATTATTATCTATTCGAATTCATAGAGAGAGAGCCAAAGGTGGCCACTTTTATACCATCCAGATTAAAATAGGGTGAGACATGCAGCACATTTTGTTTTGAAAAAAAGAAACAGAGAAATTCAATATCTAAATTAAAAATAGAGACCTACATAACAGAAGATGACTATCTGAAACTTGTCATTTTCATATAATGAATGAAATGTTTTGAATAAACAGATTTTGATGATGAATATATTTTATGTAAATATATTACTTGATATATGTCTTACCTTATTAATTCCAGCAGGTCATATACAGAAAATGAATACATTTGCTGCCAGTGTTTTTCATAAACTTTTCCTGTCTTATAATTCAATCATTTAAACAGGCACGTGTTCTTTGACTGACAGGACAGATTTGACAGATGATTCTTATTTTCAGGTGATTACACACTGCTGAGATCCCCAAACATCTCTGTTGGAGCCCTCTCAATGGCACAGACAGGTTGTAACCCTGATGACGTCATCAGGGTTATCTCAACTTGACAGACTCTAATATAGATTATATCTCCAAATTGGAGGTAAAGAATTTAAAAGATGTGTTTGTTTTTTAAACTGTGTCTTCCCCTAACTTCATGGAAGTAACACTGAATCACTGAAGAGTCATTAGAAGTTGTAATACAGCTGCCTGTAATACGTACTGATAAATGATCTCAATCTCAGACTTATTCTGAATTCAATGAATACTTTTGAACCGATAAACTCTAGTTTATCACACAAACACACTGACACACACTGCTCTGTGGGTTGGACCCACTGCTCCCAACATCTTAACAATGTGAGAACCACCTTTAAATTAAAGTGATCACAAAATTGGAAACTTCAAAAATTAATGCAAATGAATTTTTAAATTTTAAATATGACAACATGTTATTATTAATTAATAATGATTTGATTCATCGGTTTATAGGTGATTTGCATTTTTAATATATTTAATTTATTATGATTAAATGTTGCAAAAGTCTATAATTATTGTTATGGCAAGGCACCTTCCAGGCTTTATAACACACAGAGGGAGTGGGGACTGGGCCATCAACACTTGTAAGTGCGAGAAATATTCGCTAATACCCGTAATTTGTCATTTGTTTGTCCTCTGGCGGTAATTTTTCTTCACCACTGCTACTGTACAAGGCTTCTTATCTCGCGTGATTTAATAAGCGCGCCTAAGTGGCAGAGAGATAAGTCGTCCATGCATTTTAGGTAACGTGATATTTTGGTTCCACTCCACTGCAAAACGAACCAAAATCAAGTGTGAGCTGCCGCAGGTCTGCACGCACAGCGGAACCATCGAGAGGGCCGGTCATGAGAAAGCCCCGGACGGTCACATACTTCACACCACACCGTTCCACATTGTGCGCGACACCGGAAGCTAGTGTACCTGAAAAACTTATTGTTACGTCCTCAGTAAAGTCTTACAGGCAAATTAGGTTATATGAAGAGAAAAATGCCAAGGTAACCGCATATCAAAAATAAAATAAATATGTCGGTGAGGCGAATACATATGTAAGAAATGTAGTGATGATACTTTATTTACTTCTGTGAACGTGTCTACTTCTTGTCTTCGTTTTCGCGGAAGAGTCAGCAAAGACTGTAACGGCGTCTCCTGTAAGACAGCACTGAGGCTAAAATGTCACCGGGCCATGAATAGCGTTGCCATTATCTTTAGGTTTTCATGCTGTCAGAAGCTGCCATCCTTCTATCCTACAACCTAGAAACTTCTTGATAGGGAAATGAATAGAAGACTACTTCATAAGAAACATGATCTAATTTACAATTAACTGAATCAGGTACTCTTATCATGGTCGTTAGCTAACGTTAGCTACGAAGCTAGGTTACTTGGACAATCCTTTCAACTTGCTTGCTGACAGGTTAGCTTACAACAGCTAACTTCGCTATGTGAACTAACTAAGCCAGGAAAGTGGCGATAAAGAAACTCCCTGCAACTCTCTGGTTGGTGGACATTTTGAGTTTTTATTTTAAATGCAATTTTATTTACTAGCAGATTCTGTTCGTTAATTGTGTGGATGTTACCAGGCGTTGCTAACTTGCTATTAATTCGTAGTAGTATTACTTAGCTAACGTTTGCTACAAAAGTTGCTAACTAGCAAGATAGCCTACTTAGACTGAATACAATTGCATTTAAAATAATAATTACTCGCAATACCAATAATTTGAATCTGCCAGATGTATGCATGGGTTACCTAACAGGCCAGTACTGTTTATTTAGCCATGGCATAGCTAGGTGGGCTGTCTGAAGCCAGACGTTAAAGCCTTCAGCTGTTTTTATTTTCCTTTTAACAGTCTGGACTTATTGACAGAGTTAAATTGCAAATGTATGGCAGTAGTTGATTCTACATGTCAGGTAAGGTTATATTGCTCGTCGATAAAATGTTTAATGTTGTCCATAAAATGGTACCTTTATTTCTTTAAGACTATATATACTGAGGGCAGACTGTCATGGACTGTGGATTCAGTAGAAGCACATGACTGACAGCATATTAGTACAGCTATTAATGTTGTCAAGTCATTCCATCTGCTGTGGTCCATGGCTATAAAATGGCCTTTTTGGCTACATGTCTTGCTTATGTAACTACTACAAATTAGTCAGTGTGATACATTTGATAAATCATAACATTACAGCCTTTAAAAGTCATGAATGCTTGTTGTGATTGGCCAGCTGAATAACAATCCCAAAGTATTATATTGGAAAGATATGAAACAATGGATATGGAGATCAACAGCAAGTCTTGACATTTTTAAATCACTAAAAGGCAAATGTTTGGCAGTTTTGACATGGTAGATTATTTGAATTATGAATAACTTTCAAAATGATCATTTATGAGTTTTCTGTGGCTGACAAATCCACTAATGATGTTTTGTGTCATTTTTATTTTTGCTGTCATTCAGAGTAGTTCAAGAGATGTCAAAAATGTAATACAAACGTATAATACTGATGGAACTTCTACTTAGTAAGCTACAGTTGCAAGATATTTATTCACTGAAGTGGTTCCACATTTTGTAATGTTTTGTATCTATATTATTAGAGTCCGACTAATGTATTGGTTGACAGATATTATTGGCCAATATTTGCCTATCACAGATAAATCCAGTATCAGTCGGGCTTCATACAATATACATTATACATATTATTATGTATTATATAAAGCAACACATTCTTACATTTAAAGACAACAAAAACCTTTTACTATACATTCCAATTTCAGCCTCTCACTCTGTTTTGTCTTTGTTCAATCAACAAGGAATTAATTGATTAGATTGGATTTCTATTTTTTCATTGCCGTTTGAATATACTTTGGGTTTTTGACTTGGTCAAGAAAAACATGATAACCCCTTATCTTATCCCAAAATGATTATTTATCAGATTCCTGCTCTTTAGCTGCTTGAGTCACTCCTGTCATCTTGTGTATAGTCAGACCCTGCATTGTTCCTGTAGGTGTTGCAGGTCGCTCTCATGTGCCCATGGAGAAGGCGGCC
This sequence comes from Pagrus major, assembly GCF_040436345.1. Lineage (NCBI taxonomy): Eukaryota > Metazoa > Chordata > Actinopteri > Spariformes > Sparidae > Pagrus > Pagrus major. The sequence goes on from NC_133226.1 coordinate 3,523,582, forward strand.
TTTGAGGGGTGGCTGGAGTCAGTCTCCGCCGCTTTCCTAACTCTAAATGACCAGCAGCGCAACCAGTCTCTGGACCACCTTATATCTTTAAGTGGTGCTGTCCAGCTCCGTCATCTGTCTAATGGACTGGAGACGCTGCTCAAGCGTGACTTCCTGCGCCTCCTTCCTCTGGAGCTGGCCTTCTACCTGCTGCGCTGGCTGGATCCTCAGACCTTGCTCACATGCTGCTTGGTCTGCAAACAATGGAATAAGGTAAATTCCTGACATTTGGTGGTGTACTCATTGGGTGCTTCTTATTTGCCATATATGCCTCCTCGTTTAGCTCACTTATGTCTTTCCCCCACATCGTCGTGCCCCCATGTAAGATCTGGGGTGCAAGGAAAAGAAGTGAGGATAGAGAAATTAAGGAAAATGTTTATGGTAAAATTAGACATCCCTCCCTGTCAGGCATTAGCTGAAGTGAGGTTTCTGGTGAAGGCTGCACAGCTTGATTATATGTCAGTGCATTTAGTGTATTCAGACTCTGCACAAATCAGTCAAACCACAGTTTGACAGTTTAGCTGAGATAAAGCTAAAGTCTTCACTATTACTTCTAAGTGCTGTATCGTAGGCAACTGGACTTGTTTCCGTTTCTTGAGTTTCAAGAAACTGAAACAAGTCCAGTTGCCTACAATATAGCACTTAGAATTACCATGACCTGGATGACTGAGAACCTTCATCGTCACTATTACTTATTAATGTTTTGTCTTTTTAATAATAAGACAACAGCAAGATATAGCTCGGTACAATGACCCTGACTATACATGATTTCAATTGTCAATGATGCTGTTCAAACTCCTACAGGCTGCTTTGGTGCAAGTAGAATTTCTGTCTATGCTTTTAAGGGCTAGTTGACCAAAATCTGCCCACCCAGAGTATTGAAATCTGGCACCAAATATCTGGGGAGATTTGTAATCATGTACTTGTTGTTTGATCAGAGAGTTACTGATTTACAGAGAATTCTTGGCAATTTTATGCTGTTTTATTTAGTAAATGGTCTTGTGCACCGTTGCTTGTCCTCAGACAACATTTCAGAATTTTGGCTTCTTTTCTCAAATGAACAAAGGTCTCTGTAGAAAAACAGGCTTATACCGCTCAACAAAAAAATGTTGTTATTGGGAAAGAAATTCAGGTGAAACTCAAGTTTTGTTGTTGTTTTTATGCCAGTTGCTGCAAATTGGCATACAGAGTATGTATTTTGTCTGATATACATATATGTATATAATGATTAAGTAACACTATATTGTTGTTATTTGCTCACCCTTTCTAGTACTAAAGTACTTGTCATCTTAGCCACATAAGTGTTCAAACATTCCAACAAGCGTCTTCTTCTTGTAGGTGATCAGCTCTTGCACAGAGGTGTGGCAGGGTGTGTGTCGGGAGCTGGGCTGGAGGATTGATGAGTCCATTCAGGATGCATCACACTGGAAGGGCATCTACTTGAAGGCTAAACTGCGTATGATGCAGTTGAAGGATCAGGAGGCCTTCGAGACATCGTCCCTCATCGGCCACAGTGCTAGAGTGTACGCCCTCTACTATAAGGATGGCCTCCTCTGCACAGGTACACTGGTTTATTTTCACTGTGGAAATTGCTTGGTTACAATTTTATACAACTCTCTGTCACAGCTTCAGCAAAAACCTTAACACGATCAATGTCTGATGCCTATGGCTGTTGTAGTGCATTGTGTCACACTGGACCAATTTTTGGTTTACTGCATCCACCTGCTGCATTAATTCATTTATCTTCTGAAGTTTTATAGCAAACTTTTTGCAATCAGTTACACATCCAGCAGGCACAAAACAGCTGCTGCATTGAAGTAGAAATCATTCAGAGTTGTGTTTGTGTCCTTTTTAGCTCTGTTTTGGTCCCCACCAGCTCCTGAGAAATAATTTATTTTGTGTCTTTAGCTGCTTAATGCTCCAATATGTTCGCCAGCTAGTCTCTAACTGTCCCTGTCTGCTGTTTGCTGTTGAGCAGTGTTGCTGCTGGACGCAAGGATAATGAGAGTTGAGTTTATAGGCTGATAAGTGTGAAAATAGTCGCACACTCGAACCTACATCAGACATGACAGTCTTCGGCTGGGTATACCCTGAAGAAGACTTTTGACAGTCATGTCAAGACATTGGTAGTTATCAGTGCTTTTAATTGCTCTGTGTGCAACTATTTTCCTTCACCACTGTACTTTCTATATATTTATAAGGTTTACAGGTTGTTAAACATGAACGAGCTAAAGGAAGTTTAAATGCGCCATAGAGCTGAGTGATAATTCTCTGAGTTTGTCACCAACAGTGACCCTTGCCGCAGTACACATAGTAATTTGATCAGTTGTTCATATAAAGATATTTTAGTGCAGCTTTAAGCACACGGTGCATTGCATTAATGGCAGGACAGAGAGTCTTTGTCTCCACATCATGTTAATCATGCTGCTTTGTTCAGCCTTCCATAGTGTGGTATGGAAGTTGAAAGCATTAGGTGTCAATCACTTCCTCAGTGTATCACATTTTCATGTTCACCCACACAGGTGCCTTTACTTAAGTTACCTGATCAGATCTCTTCTCAGGACTGTGTGGGAGTGTACAAACTGTGCTTGATGGACAGCTCCCTGACTTTTGTGTTAGTTTTGTTCTGCTTTACATGATACATTATGATTAAATTATTCTGTTATTTCCTGTACATTACCTGTGAGTACTTAGTTTGTTTGTGGCAGCAACGTGACATTAGTCTGGAAACAGATGTGTTCATGAGATGTCTATTTCAAGCACACACCACATTTTCCATCAAAATATCAACAACTCTTTTTACACTTCTTCATTTGAGTGAATCCTCCTCCTGTTTGTTCCTCTCCTCTCACCTGTGCTATGTGTGCTCTGAACTTGAAACCAAAATACTACACAAATGGGAACATTTCAAGTCAGGAAAATACCAGACTGTCTGGCTGAGGGTAGCTGGGCATGGTTGTTGTGCTGCCATGGAAATAGGGCCTCCTAGAGCTTGGTGGCCTCTCTTTAAGGATAAGTTCACCCAGAAATGAAAAGTCAGTCATCATCTCCTCCCCCCATGTTGATGGAAAGTCAGGTGAAGTTTTGTAGTCCACAGAAAAATTCTGGAGCTTCACAGCAAAACAGCGTTGCAGCATTCTCCTAAACAACTGAAGTAGATGGAGACTTTTGTTGTTTGGTTTGTTTGGAAATGTTTTGTGGACTACAAAACTTCAACACTGCAGATGCAACACTGCAGACTTTTTTATGCACACGAAAGAATGATTTCTCTCAGACTTTAAAATAAATGTTAGTTAGCACGGAGCATGGAAAGGTACAGAAGCAATAATACTAGCTATGGTATTTGAAATATGAATATTGATCATAATAATAATAATAAAAGCTCTAGAATGTAATAATAACAATAATAATAATGAGGATAGTAGGAGTCATGCAGGACCACCATCCATGGTAACCTGCAAGATAAAAAAAGAGATGAGCTCAGTGCATCATGGGAAATCCCCCAGCAGTCTAAGCCTATGGCAGCATAGCTAAGAGCCTGTGAAGGCCCCAACTATAAGCTTTAGTAAAAAGGAACGTATAATTGCACATGTGTGCTTGGACTGTCACAATAAAAGGCCATGTGCCTGAAAACAGTCTTTAACTTAGACTTGTAAAAAATAGTAGCAAAATGAAATAGATTACATCAGATATACAACTTTTATTCTGAACTTTTTCAATAAATAATACTTACACCTACCACCTACTCCTACACTTTATCATCAGACGCGTCTTTGTCACCCCTGTTCTCAAACCCCTGTTCACTATGATTTATACTGAGACATCCTGCGATTTGAGCATATTGTAGCCAGAATCTCGGGGCTCCTGTGTCGTTCAGACCCCACCTCTCGCCAAAAAAGCCAACCTTGATTTTTCTCTCCATATGCATAAGGACTCTTTGGAGTATACTTAATGTTGTCACTTTTCTGGTCTGCTTAAAATGAATATCTGGTATTGGGACACAGAAGCCAATCTGAGCCAATCAGAAAGAGAGTCATTGTATGGTTCTGGTTGGGTGTTATGGAGTTGTGTCAGAGTTTACAGCCTTAACATGATGTCCTCTTGTTTTTCAGGATCTGATGACCTGTCTGCCAAGTTATGGGATGTGCGCACTGGGCAGTGCATTTACGGAATTCAGACACACACCTGCGCCACAGTGAAGTTTGATGAACAGAAGCTGGTAACTGGATCCTTTGACAACACTATTGCATGCTGGGAGTGGAGCACAGGGGCTAAAATCCAGCAGTTCCGAGGCCACACAGGAGCAGGTTGGTTTAAATGTTAGGGCTTTTTACATTTAAAGCATCGTCATTTTCAAACGCATTTTAACCAGATACAGAATATGAAATGACATTGCATTCCAAAACCAGAAATACATGGTTTTAAATCAGGTATTCCAGCAGCTTAGACCGTACACTGCACAAACTCTGGTTTTAGACATATTTTGTAGCTCCTTTCAGTTAAACTGAATCATTTGTAAACTTGAAAAGTCAAGTGTGTGTGTGTATGATGCAACTTCCAAATTTGTGATGCTTTTTGTAACAGCTGCAGAGTAAACCTTCAATGTCCCCTTGTGGCAATTTGCTTTACAGACAGTATTCAAAGACAAATTCATACAATTCATCTAGGGCTGTCAATCGATTAAAATATTTAATTGCGATTAATCGCATGATTGTCCATAATTAACTCGCAATTGATTGCACATAATCACACATTTTTTATCTGTACTGAATGTACCTTAAAGGGATATTCTTCAAGTTTCTAATACTCTTATCAACATGGGAGTGGACAGATATGCTTGCTTTATGCAAATGTATGTTTATTATTATTGCAACAATCAGAAACAATGACAGATACTGTCCAGAATATTCTCCAGAATAACCTCAAAGGTGCTGCATGCTCCAGAAATATGCTGAAAGCAAAACATGGCAAACTCAAGCCCAACAAGCAACAACAGATGGTCATACTGACCTGAATGTAACATTCCTCAGTAATACTAACACAATGTAGTGTCCAACTTTACACTTGTAAAGGTTAACTGAACAATGTTAATCAGCGTGCAATCTGCAGCCACACATTTAGATATCACTTTTGAAGGTTTGTCTCATGTAGAGTTGTCCAGGCGTCTCTGTTGCAAACTATCCAGCGTGGTCTGCCTCTGGTGAGGGGGAGGAGGGCTCTCTGCATCAGCTGTGTGTTCAGCCAGCAAGTGGTATTTGAGACTGGACGTACTCCGGCGGTAACTCGGTTAACATCGACAGTAAATGCAAATAACTTTGTTCTTGTGGAGAGAACCATCTGGCAGGGCTTTGAAGCTGAACTTTCCATTCAAAAGAGCCTTTTCTTTATCCATTTCTGCTCAAGGAGGTTTGTTTCTGCTGCCATCCACAACGTTACTGCTGCATCGCTTCCTGATTACCCAAACTACGGAGCGGGCCGAGGGTCATAACGTGTGTGCATTAATCACGCTTCAAAAAAATTAACTGCGTTAAAAGGAATTTGTGTTAACGCGTCATTATTGTGTTAACTTTGACAGCCCTAAATACTTCATACACAATCACAGCACAAGATCCACATCAGCTACACTGTCACGATGGATCACGGGAGATTTTGGTGTTTGTTTAAAAATCCAGTAGTTTTAGTGCTGCCTTTAGGGAGGCTAAACCTCTGCCCTCTGACTAAAAACAGTCAGTTGCAACAACTGAATGTTTGGAAAATGGCAAAGTGTGGAACATGTTGTGTCTGCTCAGTCTTCAGTGTAGACTACAATGATGAACTGGACCTGCTGGTCAGCGGCTCTGCAGACTTCTCAGTGAAGGTGTGGGCTTTGTCTGCTGGTGCCTGTCTCAACACTCTGACCGGACACACCGAGTGGGTCACCAAGGTCAGCTTACTTTGCCTAGTCAAGGTTTGATTATTGGAAGAGTTTTTGTGTTATTTATACATTTTTAATCAACATTGAAATGTCATTAATGTGTTTGTTCCCCAGCATTGATTAAAAAAAGGGAAAACTAGTGTTTATAAACTGACATGATTAGAGGTCAGCCATGAAATGCCTGATGTGTGAAACATGTCTCGTGTTGTTGTGTCTCATCAGGTGATACTGCAGAAAAGTGAAGTAGAATCTATGGTGCATAGTCCTGGTGACCATATCCTCCTAAGTGCTGATAAGTATGAAATTAAGGTAATGCTCTTGTCTCCAGTTTCCACTGTTACCATTGTTTTGGTGTGAGCCGCTGAGTGCATAAGATGGAGCAAACCCTGTGTTCCCTCTGCAGGTCTGGCCTTTAGGGAGAGAAATCAACTGTAAGTGTCTGAAGACGCTGTCGGTGTCAGAGGACCGCAGCATCAGCCTTCAGCCTCGCCTGCAGTTTGATGGACGCTACATCGTTTGCAGCTCTGACCTCGGAGTTTATCAGTGGGACTTTGCCAGTTATGAGATTCTCAGGTAAAATAGTGTACACCACATAAATATTAGACGTTTTAAGGAGTGTTCCATCATACCATCATCAGCTGTATACCTATATACGATCTAAACTAGAGATCGACTAATATGTTTTTGTCAAGGCCGATACCAATTATTAGTAATCAAGGAGACTGATAACCAGATATCCATTTGCAGTAAAAATACGAATCTTCAGGTCAAAATTTTGAATAATAAGCAATGGAATGTAACGAAGTAGCACTTTGTTTAATGTCACAGCATACAATGAGAGCTACACATGCAACACATCTGCAGGTAAAGGGAAGAGTCACATAATCAGTTTTCAAAGATAATGTAACAACACACCTCTATTTTTCATATTACCAATTTGTAATTCTGTCATCACGTGAAAACCATGTGACAAACAATTTTTTTCTGTTGTTCTTTTTCTTGTTTTGTTTTTCTATCGAGAGCCCAAAACATATTCAATTTGATTCTAAATTGAAAAACAATCCAGATGAGCTTTCGATAATCAAAATGAGGATCAATGTGTCTCCTGGTATTTTTTTTTCTCTCTAACCGCATATACTTGCACTCATCTGACGAGAAAAACATAAAAAAACAGCACTTTTAAGACGACACAGCTAGCTAACTGGTAGCCTGCCGCTGCCCATCCAGACACTGTGTGCACAAAGACAATCAACTGACTGGTACTGAAGGTAACTCAGACAATGTTGGAGAGGTTGGGTTTATTTCCTTTTCAGAGGTCCTTTATTGATTTGTTTTGGAAAACATTTGAGAAACTGAACTTTGTAACAAACTGAATTTCAATCTTTTGTTGCTTATTGTTGAATGTTGTGGCTGGTAGTTGTTGTTGAACCCTCAAAACTTTATTTTTGACTATTATTGGAAATTGTCTAACCCTAACCTGCAAAAAGGCACCAGGATAAAGTCAAGCTGTCGTTGTAAAAAACTATAAACTGTCTCTCTAAAGAAGAATCTGAAAATGTAAATGACAGTTGTCAGGGATTAAACCATTGATCTGTTGATCAAATCCAGATGCAGTAGTCTAACAATGGCATAGCTGTCCGTGCTGAAAACAAAGTTTAAATCAAACAGAATCGTGACCTTATAATTGAATGTCAAATACAATCGTGGATTTGGAGAATTGTGACACTCCTGATACTTCAGCACTCTGTGGTTGAGGTGTAACATTTGAGTACTGTGGGCTGAAATCAGTTTGGGGGATCAATACAAATGCTTTTTGGATGCATAATTTTATGTTCAAAACAAAAATAGTTTTCCACTGTTGTGCCTTACATCAGGCAAAACTACACATGTACCACAAACATGACATTTGTTATGACAATTTGTCTGGAGTCATGTTTTTAGACAGAAGCCCTTAGTTAGACTGTAAAACAGTATGATCATACTGTTTCCTAATCCAGCATGTTTTTATGTTCCCAGGGTGATAAAAACACAGGACCCAGCTAACCTGTCCCTGCTCAGCTATGGTGAGGTGTTTGCACTCCTTTTTGACAACCACTTCCTGTATGTGATGGACCTGAGGACAGAGGCCATCTCGGGCCGCTGGCCTCTACCAGCCTACAGAAAATCCAAACGAGGATCCAGCTTCCTGGCCGGTGTGACCTCCTGGCTTAATGGCCTGGATGGGGGCAATGACTCTGGACTGGTGTTTGCCACCAGCATGCCCGACCATAGCATTCACTTAGTACTGTGGAAGGAGAACGGATAGAAGAAAACAAGGACTTCAATCCCCACACTGCTAGGACATGAGCCACAGTCATGTGTGCTCTGGAATATATGAACCTGAACAGCCAAGATAGATCATGCATGGACCAAAGCATTTTGTTTTTATCTGTTTCTTCCTCAGCAGACAGTCCTCCTCCAGACATAAACATTCACAATGGAAGGTAAAGATGATGGTAACTATTACTGATGTGCTGGACTCGGTGATCAGTCAGCACTTGCACCTGATCTCTGCAGAAACCTGTAAGCCTCTCATTGGTCTTGATCTTGGACAAAGACTGAAAGCAAAGAGACTTGAAAGCCAAGATGTGTCAGTGACAAGTAAAAATAACACAACATACAAATTCTCTTGTTGTAAACTTTAACATGGAAGTGTAAATGTTTCGTCAGATTAGCGTTTTGATCAGGTTAGCATTGTGCAGTCTTATTTGTAGCCTACCATTAATCCACAGTCTTTTAATTGGGTGCCAACCTCGGCCACTGAGCCTTATTCTACCAGGATAAGACTATGTGAAACGTGCTGTAGCTCGAACGTGCCCAATGCCAAGCTGGTCACTGCGCTGATTTGCAGAAACTTTGGTTTCCTTGAAGAAAAGCAGGGTTGCCTTAAACACAGTTGCTGTAAATAACGGAGAACATCTCTTGGACATGACATTGTGACATCAGGGGAGATATTCTTTGAGGGTTTTACAGACCATCCCCAAGGAAGCTATATACCGACTCGTATGGTGACAAGTGGTTTGGTACATTGTTCTGTACCATGTAAAACTTTGTGAGGTTTCATGTTATTCACTGAATATGCTTTTCTAAGGGATGTCTGGTTTAAATGTCTGCTTGAGAAATGTGATGTGCCTTTTCAGTTCATTTGATGTTACAGACTAGAATTCCTCGATGACTCGGCACATTGCAGTAAGGATGACTGCATTGGAAGTCTTACTTTTATGTTGAATTTTTCATATTTACTGTGCTCTAACAGTCTAAGATGTCTGTAATTTTATAGTTATCTACCTGACATGACTTGCTCAGTGAATTGCTTTAATGAATCATTGACTGTGTAAAACATCAGGTTTATTTTTCTAAAGGCCTCAATGCATTGCACAGCTGAGGAAGAGACTTGACAGGCAGTTGGCTGTTTTAGACTTTGAGGAGCTGTTTTCCTGGCGTAACCAGGGAAACTCTGTGAAATAATGCCTCATTCTGTGCACTAGTTTTAACATCATGTCTCTTTTTTTTACTTCTACAAAACTGAAACTTTAAAGGGACAGTTCACCCAAAAATCAATAATGCATATTTTTCCTCTTACCTATAGTGCTGTTTATCGCTCTGGACTGTTGTAGAGTATTGATATATGAACTGAGAGATATAATGGAACCAGATGGCACTCAGCTTGTGATGCTCAAAGCGCCACAAAATACATTTGACTCAACTTTTCAAAAACTTTCAACAAATATATGTATTTCTGATTTTGGGTTGAACTTTACCTTTAACCATGAATGAGTGCTTTTTCCAGAACTTTCATTGATGTCTTCCTTTGCATTAAGCAGGCCACAGATCAGCATGGATTGAAAGTGCACCATGTGCACCACACCACAGTTATGACAGATCAGTTTCTGACATACACAGACCGTAACCTGTTGCTCACATGGAATATTGTACACAGCAGATGTACAGACTGTTCTTAGTTTGGATTGTCAAACCTAATTAAACACCACCATTACACTGTATTCTCTACTGCTGTCTTGAATATTGCACCACATTATATCCTTCCAACAGCATTCAGTTAAATGGAGAATACAGTACCATGATCTGTATATAAATTGATAACTTGAAATTGGCCAGCAGAGATATGAAATGGGACATCAGAGATTTTTGTTGATGTGTCTCTCCAGAGTTAATAGCCATTGCTTTCAATCTCTTCACCGTGTTACTTCACTATTGCACTGTCATAGCTCTTTGGTCACCTGCATCAATCTACAATCAGCTTCAATATTGCAGTCTTTCAAATAAAGAAAAGCAAATGCACACCTACATGAGTCTGTGTTTGATCATGCCACCATTTTAAAATGGGAGCCAACATCATGCTGCTTGTTTTCAGCCATGCCAGCAGCAGCTTTAGGGCGGTGTAGATTAAATACCTCAGGACCATCGACATTCCCATTAGCTTTAGCTGTACTATCTGTACTAGTGCTAATTCACAAATGTTACAGAGGAGCCTTACAGAGCCGCTAGCATGGCCGTCCAGTCAGATTTTGTCCGAAACCAAGGTGGCAGATTTTTCATAGAACAAAGTCTGAAAAGGTCATCAGAGGTAACCATCCCTTCCCTACAACATTAAAGGAATCAGTGGTAATATTCTGGTCTCACTGTGCAGATGTTTGCATCAACACTTCTTTGATGAGATGAGTTCCATCTGTTCCTCCAGGGTTTCTATTTAGTACAGAAATATGGCAGCATCTACATTAGTTGCATGGTTAACACTTTTTTTCTGCTCTTACAGTAGATGTCAGTATTATCTCACCCACATTGTTTTGAGTAATGCCAGTTCATTTACATTAGACTTGGTGAATGGCGTGGGTGTTTGGGAGCCATGAACAACTACCTACCCTTACCTGAAGAAAAGATGAGCCAGCCAATACAACAATTTTGGGGGGTATCTTCAGTTTTCTTTAATCAATAGGAAAAAAATGTGCTTCATATACTTCAAACAGAATATGGAATACAAATATATCTAAAGAAGAAAAGCTATGTGCAAGATTAATAATAACAAAGCTGATGAACTCATGATGTAATACAAATGTAGAAAAAGATAAAAGTAACTATTAAATGTACTTGAAATTCAGTGATGTATATCAATGCAGGAGTAAGTATTCCACATGTAAGAATCAGAAAAGAAAATTAGCCTGGCATTACTGGACCAAGTCCAAAATGCAAATTAATAAAACACGAGCTCGCAGATTAATCTGGTTGCCAGGCTAAAAGAAAATGTCTTTTTTCATCTGAATAAATCATATAAGCGTAACAAAAGGGAAAAAAAAAGAATAGCTGCAAAGTATTCCAAACATAACAAGATTTTATATTTTAATACAAGAGTACAGCCACAACACACAAAAAACCTTTACTACATTGAAGATTTTACTTAAATTACATGAATCAAGCAGTATGGTCTAGACCTGCTCAATTTGGAGAGTGTCATGAGATGACTTTGGTTGTAAATTGGCATTTTACAAATAAAGATTGATTGAAGTATGTCAAGTCAAAGTACTTATTTGGCAGCAGAATGTTGTGTTATATTACTACTTATTACTCATCAAAAATATAAAGTGCAGAACTTAATTTTGCTCCCTTTTCATGAGTTGAAGCAAAAGACTTTTTGTGTGCACACAAAATGTTTATTTATCTCTCAACTTTGGATCACCAGTGTAATGAAATCCGTGTAAGTTAGCACTTTGTCAAGATAATCCATCTACCCGACAGGTGTAGCATGTCAAGACGCTGATTAAACAGCATGATTAGTACACAGGCGTGCCTTGGACCGGTCGATAAAAGGCCACTCCACAATTTGCGGTTTTATCATACAACACAATGATACACGTGTAAAGTTTTGAGGGAGCATGCCATTGTCTGAGGCCATAAGAAGTAGAGGAGAAATCAGAGGAGAGAAGAAGATAGCACTTGCACATGGACAATGGTAACATCAACATTTCCCCTCTGAAGAATGATATACCTGTGCTAATGGACTGACATAACTGTACAATAGCTCCCTCTAGAGTCTAGAATCACACAAAAACCTGGAAAACAGAATATTGAGACGTCTTGATGTGAAGCCGACTGCAGAGATGCATTACTGGCAGGTGATGATGGCATTCACAGCACCAAACAATGATACAGGAAAAGTCTTTGTTCTCCCACCTTTGACGGATCAATATAGTTCAGGTAGAAAATGAAAACATGAAACTCACCTCGGACTGGTTCACAGATCACTACTATGATAAAAATGTATAGTGCCTAAAGTTTGCCAAAAGGAGGAGCAGACTTTGACACCTACACAGTCTTGATGTTTATAACATAGATACACAACAGAAGTTCAACAACTTTCTGTACATAAATTTATTCCCAATTCAGTGTCCAAAGCTGAAAAATACAGCAACATATAGCAATGCCATGGTAAAAAATAACTTAGCAAAAATAATTACAGACTGATATTCACAACCCAGTGGTTATCTTTTTCACAGTTACAACACTAGAAATTTTGTACACAAAAATACATGCAATGTCCCAAAGAACACAATTGTTTTTTTTGCTCAGAGTATTGGATAAAAACAGAAACATGTTTGGATCTGGCATATACAAGTACCAAAACAATCGAGATGAAGGTAAAGCAATAACAGACTGGAAAGTGACTCGATGTAATCGTGTACATATTAATGCTAACATATACTACATTTGCATCAAATGCAGATTTGGATATCAGTTGTAGAGAAAACACTGCTAATGATGAGGGAATTGATTCCACATTTGTGATTTGTGAGTCAACATTTGTGAGAGAAAAGTTGGGTCAATGGCTTCATTTTGGAAAACTCCCATGCTGACATGGTAGAGGGATGCTCGGAACTATTTGGGGAACAAAAACTAAAAGTAATGTGAATTTTTAAACCCACATATCTGATCAGTACAGCTCACATCTGTCATTCAAAGTTCCATCACAATTGGCTATAAAAAAAACATCTTTTACTTGGTCACATTTAATTTAATGCTGTTAACTGTGTGTGTGTGTGTGTGTGTGTGTGTGTGTGTGTGTGTGTGTGTGTGTGTGTGTGTGTGTGTGTGTGTGTGTGTGTGTGTGTGTGCATGATGGCTTTCACCTCCAGTATATCCTGCATTTAGAGTGTTATCACACGTCAACAAGCAAGGTGCCATTGAGCACGTGAGCAGTATTTTAGATATGATGATATGAAGTTATGTCAGCAGCAGACTGAACAAACCACAGCAGTGACAGAAAGCTTCAAAGAGAAACTGATGGACCTTGTCATCTTCTTCTGTCATGATGGTAGCATTAACAATATACAGTATGATGCAGTGAGAGCCACCATATACCATATACAATTTGTAATAGCCCTGATTAGGGTTGGGCAATATGACATTATTTGTTATGGATAATAAATAAATGAGATGGTAGAAATTTGACGATGCCGTGCCGTTTATAGCTGTAAAGCTCACCCATATCCTGTCTGTGGGAGCAGATGATATCATTGAACTTTTGTGGCATTTACATATAGAAGATTGTGTCCATATTGTCCACCTCTACTCCTAGTTAATTCATGGTGAGAGTTGGAAAAGCAAGCAAGTATGTCACAAGCTTTTGTGTTCTTTGCCAGAGTCAGATGATAAAAGGTTTCATCCCTGTAGTTATTGTCCAGACCACCTGGGCTGGGTGTTTAGCCTACTGTTCTGAGAGCACGAGGGCTGGCAGCAGGGGGAAATGCTAGCCTAGCTACATCAGAAGTGAATAAAACACATACTAATAAGTTCACACAGCCGCTGGGCACAGTAACCTCATGCAGCTATCTTCTGAAATGGAGAATGATAGTCCTTCTGTGGAAACCAAGTTTCTGTACTGATACCACCACAATAACCTTTCTGAAAGCTTAATGTGAAAAATCTCTCATTTTCATCACTTTTGATTTTTCAGTCATCTAAAGCAGGTGTGTCCAAAAACTGTAACTTAATGGTGGGTCACCGGCCATAAGCTATTTATTGTAGTTCAATGATCATATAGATACAGTATATACAAAATAACCTAACCTTAATCCAAGGGATCATGTGTTTCACTTCTTGAAGACTGGACTGGCATACCACCTTACAGACTGTTGGGGACCAGCCTCCCTGCAGACAGTACTCAGGGCTGAAACAGTACTGTCACCTTCTCTGCATGTTTTTCAGTTAAAAAATAAAAGTATATTTTTTTAGTTATTGTATTGGAGTATAAACCAGAGATATATCACGGTATTAAAGGGGCTCTATGTAAGAATTTGTTGCAATTTACATGTTTGTAAATTCACATTGACGCTAGGTGAGCAAATTGTAACGTGACGTGAAAAATGAGACCTTCCGTCTCTCTCAGTTGCCTGTACAAGCCTGTGGACTATTTGTTGAAGTTGTTTAATGCTGCTGGACTGTGGATTTCTTTGTCATTGACTCAGGTCAGACAGTCCAAAGGATGTGACTGTATGCACGTTCTCAGTGCCTCATCTCATTGCCTCTCTCTGCTCCGCTAGCAGACAGCAACAGTAGCTAAAGTCCACTAACATAAACTAATGTCTGGCTTGCAGCACAACACAGAATTTCCACAGAGCCCCTTCAAAACCCTTTGATTGTATAGGCCTATGTCTATACTGGACACACACAGATGAAATTAATAGTGAATTTTACATCCATCTCTGGTCAAGATATTAAACGAGCATCTGCTTTTATCAAACATGTTCGACTGTTTCTTTCATCTTACCTATCGAGGGAAGTTTAAACCTTCATGTGAAATAAATAACACCGTTGAATACACTGCAAAGCAACAGCATAGTGACATGAAAGCAAAATGTGAGTGTGGAAACAAAGATGTGTGCAATGTCAATCAATGCAGAGCACCTTGTTCAGCTGAACTGCAATAATCAAATAGTACAATACTAAATGCTAAACAGAAACACAGGCTCAGTCATTCACAGGTGATGAGTGGTAGGAGTGGATATTCTATGGTATATTTATGAGGAATGTCTAATATTCGCCAGTGATTAAAGAATTCTTATAGTCTTAAATTGTCTTTATGGGCAGTCATTGGTTTCCATTGATTTTGAAAGTCAATTCGTCGATTAGCAGACTCCTGAAACTTGTTTGGGATGTGTAATCCATAAAGACATGATGGGTCTTCATGATGACTGACTATTAATTTGCTTATTGATCTTTATAATTATATTTGTTTTATTTTGCTAGCAGCTCTGTGAGGCTGCACTTAGGCACAGCAATGATTTCAGCTTGATGCTAATGCTAGCATGCAGTGCTAATATGCTGGTGTTAAGTAGGTATATGTTTACCATGTTCACCATCTTGGTCAGGCATGTTAGCATGCTAAGCTTCTATGTAGCACTAAACACAAAGTGCAGCTGAGAGTGGAGTGAACAGAATCCACTAATGCCTGATTTGCCTGAAACAGTAAAAACAGTAAATTCCAAATTCTGAAACACAGCAGCATGATTTATAGAATGATATGTTGGTGATGATGCAGGCATATCACCTTTATGGTCCTCTAGAATTTAAGAGAAAAGAACACCGGTGAAAAAATTGGACTAGTTGAGAAAATTTAGACTATTAGTCTGTTAAAAAGGACAATACAGGAATGAGCTCTGAAAAACAACAAAGAACAAGAAACTTATAAGATTCTTAACAACATGATCATATTCGACAAGTGATCATTTTGTTCCTGTTTTTCTATATTTTTTGCTACAACTACAACTGATTTCAATGACTGACAGTTACCATGATATACAACAGGGAAACATTAGAAATATGACATCTATTAGTAAATGTTTAACTTCATTTAAATTTTTCTTCTTCTAGGCTAAGGATAATTCCAGTTTATTAAAACTTTAATCCTTTTTTCATAGCTTTGGCCATTGTTTCCATCAGTTACGATAAAACACTATATACCTAAATCAATACAGAGATCTGGGAACATCAATCGATTGGACTGGGGATGTACCAATCTGACTTTTTCAGTTCTGATACCAATACCTGGAATACAAATCCAATACCAGTGTTTAATGCCTCACAGTGTGAAAGAGACTGGGATCACTCTTTTATGTGTAAGGCAACATCAGGCTTCATTTGAACATCACAATGTACCAAAAACATACATAGATTTAAATTTACTGAATTGGTACTTTTATCAGAGATATTACAGTTAGTGCATGCTGGGGAGTCTTCGAGTTTTGTGACAGGTTCTCCTCATAGATTTATATAATAACTAGATATCAGATCACTTTTCTCAGCTTGAGGGAAGTTTTACAAATATAAAACCTCCATGGGTCAAAAATTCATCATAGAAAGAGTCATCAGCAACCTTGTTTGTAGTTCTTGGTATCCTCTCAACAGTTTTATAGACATCTCTTTTATAAAGGCAGTCTATGGGGAAAATGCTTCTTGGGATTTTTTCACAGCAATACCCAGAGTGGCCACTGGGCCAGATTGGAAACAAGGCTGAGCGGCACCCACTGGCCTGGTTCTCCTGCCATTATGGGGCACTGTAAGATAGTGGCTTCTGATGGTGAATATTATTGTGTTGTTAATAAAGTTTAAAACAGAATAAATCTGAGTGGTGGCTATGAAATGGCAACAAATGTATTCTGCGATGGCAGAACATTGTCCAGAATGCAACTGTTATAATTCCCCTCTTTAACACCGAAGCCCCAAAATACTTAACTAATATAGCATTAGTTTCACATCGCCATCTATAGGGGGAAAAATGCTCTGGCTTGCCTATATTCATTTAAACCCACAGTCGTCTTGGGTGGTGCTAAGCACAACTGCAAAATAGCGTCGGGGGTCTCTTGTTTTGGTGGAACACTTGCACTTGGGGAGGTGCACTGAAATGGATAAATAAAAAATAATAATAATAAAAGGTAAGCGCTGCTAGCAATTTTCCAGTTCTTGCTGAGAAAACCCCAGGCATTCCCAGGCCAGATGGGAGTATCCCTCCAGGGATTTCTGGGTCTGCCTCAAGCCTCAACCTTGTTGGACACACCAAAAACCTCAACAAGGAGGAGTCTGCGAGGCATAGTTATCAGATGCCAGAACCACCTGATGCCTTCTACAAATCTCTGCATGAGCATCTTACCCTCACTAGTGAACAAGCCCGAGATATTAAAACTTAATTTGCCGTGTTCCCAGATCTCACAGTGTTATTTTTAGGATTGAAATGATGGCCAAACCTACGAAAAATAAAGTACAACCCAGGTATTTTGAAGCAGAATTATCCTTTAAATTCAACATAACATTTTGCTTTCAAAGCATGATTACTGAACAGTACCAATGCTAATGGGGTCTTTCCCTTATTCCAGGGTCGCTCAATAATCTAAGTTTTAGGGTGGCTTCCACCAAAGAGTCTCTCTGAGGAGCAGCATCCTGCATCAGGTGGGGCGCATCAAAGATTATCCATCATACTGTTTCCCTTTGATGGCCAACTGTCAAAAAATAAACTCTTTTACAAATAAATACAGTATTTACAAAGACGTGATTGTTGAAAGCTTGGTACTTCATTGTAAATTGCTTTAAATTCACTCCACCAGCTGCTTCAGCATACTGGTGTGTAGACAACAGCTGGATGTCCTCTGCTTTATTGATTGTAATTATCACCTTGTATGGTTTCCATGGTGTTTTTATTTGTTCTGTACAAAATATTAATTGTTGCTATTTGTAAACCTTGTTATGTACATCAGCAAACACCTTCTACAGGAGGACTACCAGCTGAGGTAGCGAGGGGTGAACAGGTGAACTGATCCATGGCTGCTTTTTCATTTGGCCAACAATTCAACACAGGCTCTAAAAGCCAACTTCATGATTCCGTATTGTTTTTGTAAGACTACAAATGCTCTTATTTTAGAACGAACTCAGTCCAGCTGTATGTCACAGCGCTGAGGGTGTCTCATTTTCTGTCCTTTTGGCTGCAGTGCTGATCTTAAACAGTATTAACAAGGCCTTTAAATGAGGTCACAACTGCACACCCTTCCTGTTAGATCCATTCACATGCTGGGATTTGTTCTACCATTGTTTCCTACTCTTCCTCCTTGGTATGATACAGACAAAAGATTCCAATAGTAGTTTCACAAAAGGGGGGGGTTAAACAACTCTCCGTGTTTAAAACCAGAGCTCCATTTGAAGGTGGTATAACACTGGTCTGCAAATTGAAGACCAACATCAGTCAGCTAACACTGTTGTCCACATTTGTGTACTGACACATCTTTTCACTCAAGCAGAACCCAACATGGGCCAAAAAAAAAAACCCTATGTGCTTGCTCACATGTTTTAGCAGCATAACGATGAAAGTGAACAAGGAAGCTTAGAAAAAAGAAACAAGGGAAAAGCTCACCAAAGTATTCCATTGACTGGATTTTCCAGAGTTCACATAATACTTAGTCCTGATGAAGAAGACAGCTGGTGTGTTGGCATATGTAGTCACACATCCAGTATCATAGAGCTTCTTCTTCAGTGACAAATGCTTCTTGACTCTCCTGTTTCAGTAGATACCATTAAACTCCACTGTGTTCCTTCATTTAGTCTGTACTTCCAAACAAATGGTTTTGGCACGATAATGTCCTTCTGGGTAAAGTCTGCTCTCATTCAAATGACATGAGGTTTGCTGGTATCTGTTGAGAGAACAGAACAGAAATTTACCACAAATATTACAGACAGGAAAAGCTGCTAGTTCTGTCAAAAGGGGGGAACAAAGATTCTTTTTGGCCAATTGGGGGCAGTGCAGCGAGCTATAAATTGGTGTTGGTTGTTATTTGTAATGTCCGAATGTTTGGACAGATGCTTTGGCAACATTGTTGTTAAACTTTAATGCTAATAAAGCCCCTTTGAATTGAATTGAACTGAATTGAATTATAAATTCAAAAGAGGTATATTATAACATTATATAACGTTATGTCCAATGTTTTAGCCATATGTATTTATACATTTAGTAGACACGAGGAAAACAAAGCTAAGCCTAGTGTGGAGTCATGTTTCTGTGATTTGATAAATCTAAGTCCAATATTCACTCTACCTAGCTATTTTTGGTCTCCACCAACTCCTCCTCTTTAGCAGCTGAATTCAAAACTACATTCACCAGCTAGTTGCCAACTATGTCTTTTGTTTGGTGCTGAGCAGGTGGTGTAGACTGGGTTCTCACTGAAAACAGCTGCCTCCTTCAGCTGGGAATGAGATTGATGAGAGCATTGATTGATAAAAAGGTGAAGAAAAGTTTACTCTTTGTCTTTTCTGTCTCCCTGTTTCTGCTGATGATTCAAGTATTCATGGTAGGAAATACTGTCTTCATCATTAGAGACGAAAGTGGGTGTTTTGGATTAAGAGCAATGGACCAGCTGGACTGCCCCAGGGAGGAAGTGAGTCGGAATAAGAGCAATGCTAATCCACCTGGGTCTGTAGGCTGCTCCTGGCTAATGTCTGGTCACAGGAAAAGGAAATGCACAAAATGGGACTCAAAACAAGGCTGCAAAACAACGTGAGACTGTTGTGCCCACAGAGACCTGTCTCCACCACATATCTCAGATCAGGCTGTTGCACTCGACAGGCGACCATGTTTAGAACTGACAGAGTGCAGGACTGCACCTTGGAGAGGACAGGCGGACTCTGTTTATAACATTGATGCTTGGTGATCACACAGTCACAGGTAATGGACAGTGTTTTCCTGATGTCCAACTTTTGATATGAAGATGCCGACCACGTTATCATCACCATCTTGTTGCTGCTGCTTACATTTACCCTGACACAGATTCAAAAGATGCACTATGTGTTTCTGTATATTAATATGTCTTTTATGTTCTTTCATTTGTGTTGCATGAAGGACTAAACTAAACTTTCATTTCATTTTGCAACCCTGTGTTGTATAATGATGAATAAATTACCTTGTACCTTGTTTTTGTCTCCCTGTTTCTGCTGATGATTCCAGTATTTATGGTAAGAACTTTGCATGCCATATACTGCATATCTCCATTTGTATTAATTTGTCTCTTCAGGAAAAGAGTTTTTCATCTGACCAAACGTGCCCCATGGTCCAAACAGATGAGTGTGTGTGTTGAACATACCTGAGGTCTACTGCTTCTACAAGCCTCCTCCAGGTTTTTGTGCCAGATGATCGCTGAAAACCTGGATCCTGTCTGGAACTTGTAAACATTGCCTGTGAAGTGACACAGAATTTGTATTGCAATTGTATGTTCAGGTGATTTTAAATGCCGGAAAAAGAAAACAGCAGGCGCTCTGTTGGTGGTGTGAAGCTGACCTTTGTCTGGGTCATTGAGCTGGAAGATGTTGGGTCTGGCAGGGTCATCTGGCAGCACCACCATCCACCCAGTGACACACACCTTCTTACAGGGACTGGACTTATACTGTGGCAAACAGGAATACAGTGAATGAGATTTACAGCATGTATGTGAAAACAAAACACGTTTGAGCTGTCATGATAACGATAAAACAAAGGTGTAAAATGTGTTTCTCCACTTGTGCTCACTGCGGTTTGGACATCACTTGCATCGTTTACCAGCACAAAAACTTCACCTACAGATACACTTACAGTACATTAATGTACATTTCTGTATTATGGGGCAATAGAAGTCATAGCTATGCCGAAACTGGTGTGCACTTCGTTAAGAATGTAACTGTGCTGTGCATAAGTTTGCTAAAAGAGAGCTTCCATTGAGCGTGCTGATGTTTTTGGTGAATAGTGAACTGGACATATCCATTTGCAACAAGTGAATGTGAGTGTTGTTAACTTTTGCGACAGTTGATGACACTCCCGCAAAAGCAACTGACACTCCCGCACTGTTTTCCACAGCTTTAAATAGAAGAGAGTAATGTTTCATAGCGGGTGATCAAAGCACAGAAGCTCAAGAAGCACACTGTAGGATGTTGAGACTGAAAACAGCACTGTGCTAAAAAACAAAGGAAGACCAATTTGAGTGACAGATCCATGTGGATTTATCAGATACTGAAATTGCACATGTTTATAATGCTATGACACTTGCCTTAGAGATTGCATGTATGACCGGTCTTACGTGTTCTTTCTGTTCTTTAAGCATCAAACTTACATGTTTCCTCTCGGAGGCCCTCAGTGCTTTCGCCCCATAGAATGTCAGTGTTGATCCAGACAGAGTAATCCAAAATCTGGTCCATGATGACAACTGCAACACAGCAAGCACTGTAAATGGATATGCTGAAAACACCTCACTCACTGTCATCAGATGATGTATTTACTGACATGGTCAACCACAATTGAGGAAAACAGAGTAGCTTAAACCACAGTGAAATCAGAGACCACCTTACCCTGGGCTTCCTTCCCTCCTTCAGCAGTGTTTTTCTCCGCAAAGGTCCTTCAATAGTCACACTGCCGGCCTCGCTGCATCCATAGCAGGAGTTTGCAGCAGAGGAGCTAAACAAATTGGAAAGTTGAGAAAGGATGCAAAAGCACAAAACATTATAAGCATTATAAAACTGAAACTACCCCTCTGCTCCCCAGTACTCAGTTTAGTGTGTGCAGTTCACTGTTTGACACCAGGAGAAAAACAGTCACTGGGAAGCACAGTGTATTTCGGGGCAATGTGGGTGGTATATTTTTCAATTTGTGTGAATAACGGGCCACACAGATTAAACTATGGTGTCCTGTACAGCTACAATAAAGTTTGAAAGAAGAACATGTATTTACTTTGTTCAACTATGAACAATCTATTGAACAATAGGCAGGCAGTCTCATTTCTCCACTGTCATCAGTCTCAACAATCTAGAATTCACTACAGTCAAAGGTGACTCTGGATAGCTTCTGTAAAATGTATGTGATATGAGTAAAGTGGAGTGCACACATTATAGTGTGTCTACACAACAGTGTACAACAGCAGAGAGCCAAAGCCACGCCCATTCCAGTTTCCCCTCATGGAACGCTCACCAAAACCCATAACTTAAACTTTAACTTAGCTGCTCCTGTATATAAGCAGCTCACAGAACTGACCAACTCTCCATTCACATAACTGAAGTTGTCAGTGTGAGCAGATTGATTGTGATTTTAATCTTTTTTAGTACCTTTTCTGTGCTGAGTTGGCCGCCATGTTGGTGTTGGTGACGTATGTTGAGTGAGAAGATGTAGTTTACTGAGCGCTTTAACACAAAACTACATTATATTTTACATTAATGACAACAAACTGCGACTTTCTTGACTTGCAAAATTATCTTTTAAATTGACAAACATCATATGTGTGATTCATGACACAATTGAACAGGATCACAAAGTTATTTGTCTCTCTCCATTTACTACCATACAAAGTTTTTCCGAAAGGAAAGGGGAACGAAGGGGGACGTGACTTCGGCTCTCTATGACTGTGATTCACATTCTTACATATTTAGCATGCAAGTGACAAACAATGACATTATGGTTCCCAAAGCTTCTTTTTACAGTTGAGTGAGAAAGTGAGACACAAGACGAACATAAACCCACCACCTCTACAATGGCTACAGTTTGTAGCAGTGAAGTAAAGTAGACCAAAGTCATGATCTGATCTGATCAAAGTCACCTGTTCGTGACTTGTTAGTAACATTTTGCTGATCTTAAAGCCTTTAGCTACGTTCACATTATAGCAGAAAAATGTAATGTTACAATGCTATTCCTGAAGGAGATGAACAAGGTACCGTACAGATAGCGTTGGATATCACACCCCTGCATGGCCTCTCTAAAGACACCTCTATAACGCAGATGACCTGTGGTGATGTATGTGAGGTCCCACCTGCACATGTATCTCCTTCTGTCCTCTTACAAAACAAATACAAACCCAGGCCCATACGTTTTCTGAGACTGCTCCCTCCATACCTACAGCTAACAACTTTTTAAGTTTTTCTTACAGCAAATTATTATTATTATTATTATTTTTACAGTGCTGTAAAAAACAGTCAACATCTCATTTCCAGGATCGGTGTCCGTTATCCTGAATATAAACAGAAGAGGCTTTCAACAGTTTTCATTAAAACTATCTTCTGCTTTTTTTTCTACTCTGGTAATTTGGTGGCCATTTCATTTCTAAAAGCGTTCGAAAGGACACCTAGTTTCCACCAGCATGCAGTGAGGGGATGAGGTGAGATAAAACACATTAGAGTGACCCTAAGTTCTATTTCCCCATAAAGATGAGTTCATTCTCATTCAAAGTGACAAGTTCTCCCACTTCACTGTACCTGTAAACATAGCTGCGGCTCCGGGGGGAGTTGCGAAGCGGGACCCTCCAGTTGGGGCCCAGTGTTGCATACATGCGGCCCCTGTTTGTCACACATGGTCATAGTCAGTCTGAGGGGCTCACTGGATTGGACTTTTGGTTAACAGAACTGTTCAGTGTGCCTCATGTGACCGGACTGTACACCAAAGCCAATTCAAACCATTTACTGAGGTATCAAACATGATCATATTGATCGACCACAGCCGGCTTTTAGTCTGCCAATCATTGACATAAATTAATTTATTTTTAATATTCTTGCTTGGACAAACATAGATATATAATATGATTAATTTGACGTAGGATGCTGGCAACATTCAAATACATTGATATTATATGCATAATGAATATGCTGGAGGCACAGATACAAACTGGTGGCACAGAATCTAGATAAAGTTTAAAGAATAAGTATGTTGATGTTCTTGTTGATATTTTTCTTATTGTCAACAAATCTCATGTACAGATCCAAACCGACCTGTATCTGATATATCTGCCTCCTCTGTGCTACAGATCTCTGTTGTCAAAAACTATTAAAAACACATCAGTGAGCCACACTGTTACACTGGCTGACATGTTCTCTTCATTACCATGAATACACACACTAGTTTATTTTGACTCATTCTCACATACACCGTCCTGCTGCCCCAAACTCTAATGAGAGCAGCAAATTTCCACTTCACCGTTTCCTCCTATTTGAGAAACGTTGGATAAAAACTACAGTGAGCAGTTGTTTTATGAAACTACTGAGTCTTTTTTTAAAATGAAAATATATATTTGTTAGGTCGTTTTAAAGGTTTTATGTCCTCAGAAGGAACCAATGGGCTTGGGGCTGATAGTTACAGACAGGCATTGTGAGTCACAAAGTATTGAGTGATGGACTAACACATTGCTTGTTTATTTTATTCATGGGATCTGTTGACTGTAAGAAAAATATGTCAGCCTCATTTTAACAGAACCATACTGTAGGTTTATGATCACTTTGAAGTGAATTGTTCTTAAATTGGTAAAAGCATGAGAAAATAATGATTTTTTTGGCCTCAGTCTGTTATCTTAATAGTTACAAAAAGAACTCTTAATGCTGTAAGTATCCTTTATCATTTCAAAGTGATTAAAACCTTTAGGGATAAAATGATTATACAGTAAGGTCAAAAAGTCTGAGCCATTACTTCTTTGTTGGATTTGTTTCAAATGCAATACTTTTTTTCATTATAAATGATAATATCGGTTTTATAATTTGAGTGAAAGGTAAAAGGTGTCCATGAATTTCAGAATATCTAAGACCAAGAAGAAGCACCACTCCTTTCTTCAGAGACATGCTCCACCCTCTGGTTTGAACTTTGTGGAGAAGGATTCATCCTGCAGCAGGTTAATGAGCCCAAACACACCTCAAACGTCCACACAACTACTGAAGACCAAAGAAGACCAAGGAGTCCTGACTGTCCTGGACTGTCCTCCTGTGACATCTCAAGAAGCAGTCTGTGACATCACAAGAAGCAGTCTGTGACATCACAAGAAGCAGTCTGTGACATCTCAAGAAGCAGTCTGTGACATCACAAGAAGCAGTCTGTGACATCTCAAGAAGCAGTCTGTGACATCACAAGAAGCAGTCTGTGACATCACAAGAAGCAGTCTGTGACATCTCAAGAAGCAGTCTGTGACATCACAAGAAGCAGTCTGTGACATCACAAGAAGCAGTCTGTGACATCTCAAGAAGCAGTCTGTGACATCACAAGAAGCAGTCTGTGACATCGCAAGAAGCAGTCTGTGACATCTTAAGAGGCTTTGTGGAACACTGTCACATCATGCTGGGATAACACGAGTCAGCAGGTTTTACACTAACTTGTGGAGTCCATGCAGCTTGAGTGCATGCTGTCATTAAAGCAAAAGAAGGACAAACCAAATACTAAGATATTCATGGACAAAGATTCAGCTTTTCACTCAAACTGTTAAACTGATTTTATTATTTGTGATGAAAAAAAAAAAATTAACGAATTTCAAAACAGTATTTAGAAGTATTTTGACTAGCGGTCTCAGACTCCTACACCCTACTGCATGTTAGGTAGGTAGGTAGGTTATACGGTATGTGATGATTGGCTTTTACCTTTCCATTCCAGGTGACAGCTCCTCCCCAAAAGAGCTTTCACTGCTGCCTGCAGGGGAGAAAACAGCAATAATAGACAGGTTTATTCTTTGTTCTCAAGTTTATGAGAAAAAGCATCAGCAGAAACTGGTTAACGGAGAAGCAGTTAACTGTTTTTGTCATGAATAGAATATAAGTGACTGTTACTGTCCAAAACAGAAAGATAATTGTATCACACAGTACAGTAAATACAAACCTAATGACAGGCCATTGGACACAGATGTACTGTGTGGATCATTTCTGACTGGACTCTGAGACTCCAAGAAGCTATCATCCAGCAGGTGTCGTGCTTTCTCTATGGGAAACGTGGCACTCCTGCTCTCTGACATACCATACTGACACATCATACTGTGGACAAAGATCAACCATTAGACCACAAGTAAAAAAACACAGATGGTGGCTGTGAGATGTTGCAATGCATTCAAAACTCATGGGAAAGTTTCCATTAAAGCTCAGACTCGTCTTTTCTGTTTCTTTTCCGATCAGTTTTCATATCATATTACCCGATGATGCAATGTCTGAGATCTGAGATCATACAGATTCAACACAGACACAATGGTGGCCATTACAGCAAGCAACACAAGTGCTCAAACTGGTTTAAAAACTTTGAAGTCAAGCTTAAGCACAGTATCTAATGCATACTGTATTTAGAAGTCAAATGTATAATTGCCTATTGCATTTTAGAGCTGTGTGGAAACAACTAATGAGTACATTAGGAATGATTGCAAAATTAGAGAAAATGTAGGAGCAGGCGAATGGAGCTCCAAAACTCTGAAAATGGTTCATTAGAGATCAGTGGTGGAAGTACATTCACTCAAGTACTGTACGTAAGTATAGACAGTACTACAATGAACTTTTAACTGGTTATGAAACAAAAATTTTCAACTACAATTCTTACACATTGCACCTTTAATGTGTGTCGACCTTAGCTAGATATATTAATGAATTAATCTATATAGAACATGTCTAAAACACGATGCATTCTTAGTGATTAAACTATGAAACTGTAAAAACTGCATCAGTAGTAACATATTAGTTATAAATCAAAACATAAATTATTCTGATGATACTTACATACTTAAGTAATATTTTGAATGTAGGGCGTTTGTGACATGTGACATGAGTACATGAGTATATTTACACTGTGTTATTGCTACTTATACCTAAGTAAATTATCTGAATACTTTTATGATATCACTGATATTGATATTATATTTGTTGGACCGGCCAACAGCCTATGTACTGCAGCTGTTTGTTGCATAAGCCCACAGCTGTACTCTCATGGTGCCTGGTCCAGTGCAAGCTGCTTTTCTTTTCAAATGAAATGTTGAGCATGAAGCATGCAAACTTTAGCTTTCACCCCACACCTTTTATTGCTACAGTGTGGTTCGACCTCACCTGATGGGAAGGTGTAGATGACACTGTACTATATAGCCTCAGATATTTTCTCTATAGCTACAGTATGTATCATTAATCAACTAATAATAAGCCTGAAATGTATAATGAAATAAAAATCGAGAAACTATAGTGCAGTGGTAGTTGAGGAAGACGAAAAAGAGGTTTACCATGGTTGTTGTAGTTGCCCATGGCCGCATCTTATTTAACACTTTTAAACTTAAGAGTTTGCAGGTTTGACTTTAACATAGATTTAGTTACAGGATTTAATTCACACAAAAATATATATCTAACTTCAGGAAAGGTCTGTAATACTCACTTGTTTCCCAGACTATGGCTCTTCCTGTGGTGAGAGGGAGGGGGGGTGGGGATATGAACCCCCACCGAGGCGTCAGGGCAAGTAGGCCGTCGGTTATACCTCAAAGAGGCAGATACCTCAGAGAGACCTGAAACACAGAAAACAGGTCATCACTGTTCACTGCTACAATACTGTAATCCTATCCCGAGCTTGTGTGTTTAATTACATCAGAGATGACTTATTATTGATTATGCTGTTGATAAAAAGTATCTCAATCACTGGCATATTTTTTTCCAAATCCTATTATTGTTCCCTTCAATTTTATTGTTCCAGGTTCACTTTCTTATTAAAATTTCTCTTAATAGTGTTCTTACTGTTGAGACTCTGTAGTCCAGGTGGGAGAAGAGAGTAGCTGATCGAAAATGTTGCTACGATCATCATTGTTGACACTGATGTAAAAAGTCATTACCATGCAGTCAAAGCAATGAGCTTGAGGAGCAGAAGCAACTGTAGAGGCGAGTTCTTCACAGACTTTATTGCTATGGGCTGCCCCACTGTAATGGTAAAAGATGCTGAGACTGTGTGCAGTCTTGTTTTTTAAAAGAAACCCAACAACACATAAAGGCACAATTTGTAATTTTCACCGCTAGGGGTCTCTCTATCAAAGCAAAATAAAAGACCTTTGCTGAGTGGGGAGCAGAGCTGCTGCTCAGAGCCAACCAGCTCTGGAGGAGAGTCGTGTGCAGACCCAGACCCTCTGAAGGAATAAAAACCCGGATCACATTTTTATGGATTACTTTTTAACTTTTGGGATTAAAAAGTAGACTCATCTTCACTCCCGTTTATTAACCTGACTGCAGAAGCAAATGTGGCCTCCAGTTTACAGCTAATGTACAGCAAAGTAATCTGGCATTTTGGGGCAAATAAACACTCGTGCCAGTAACACAAATAAATACAGATGATCCCGCAGTGACTTTGCTGGTGGTGAACACACCATTTAACAACCACCATTGCTGATGAAAATGTACCTGATGTGACTCGACACAAATGTTCACAGACGAGGTAATATTTTAGTGTTTTTACATTAACTTTAGGCTCATTCAGCACGTCCCTTCCTCTCTCTCTGACTCAGACTAGTGATAAGCTGAAATGCACCATTACCTTGAGTAAACTGTGAAGTGGCTCTGGATTTAAAAATTGTTGAAAACATTTGGGATAATGTCAGTACGCAACCCAACATAATATATACTATAATACATAAGGTCCAGTCGTTTTTAGATACTTTAATACAGAAATCCATATTTACAATCAAAGCTGCTGTAAGTGTTCTTGTCGTTTTAGCTAACTTCCTGTCTGTTTTGCAGCTAGCAGTCCCCTCCCTCCTCTCTATGTCACCACATGAACGCTGAGCGGTAATCGCCAGACATAGTAGCAAACAGGATCCTGCTCTCTGCGTGTTCCTCTGTCCTGATTGGATAAAGTGGGCAGGGATACCAAAACATTTCTTCTCTCTTTTACTGAATGAGCAGGGGGGAGGAGAGACATGTTACAGACCAAACTCTATAACAGTGTTTACAGTTAGAATATAGAGCTATTTAACATTTATTCTAATAAAAATATATCACTTACAGCAGCTTTAATATTACCCTTCACTGATGCTAGACAAACACAGCAAAGCACTGTACTCTTTCTTTAGTATACAACATTATATATCAGAAGAAGAAGGCGATGCATTGACAATACAAACAAGTTTTGTTGTAGCACCAGACTGCTGTTTTACAGTCCATGTCACGGGAATAGTACTGTATAGTAGATTTAAACAGGACTCTGTGGATCAGCTCTTCTTTAAAATGTTTTCCAGCAAATCCACGAGATGGAGCCACTGAGACACAAATCAAGTCTCTACATAAAAATCATTGTTTACATCAGGGACCACTGCCCTCAACTACTGTAATGACTCTGTCTACATGTTCTATGTGTGCATCTGTAATAGGCCCTTTATAATCCTATCATCAGTCAAGCCACAGCTCTGCCTCTGGCAGGACTGTGTTGGATTGGTGAATTGATGCAGTGTTATCATGTGCGTTATGTGCCAGTGGAACCTCTGAGTCACTCTCTCTTCCTTCTCATTGAAAACCCACTGGGGCCATTCAGTCCTCTAGATGTGACCAGTTCGGACCCAGCAGGGCAGTCTGTGCGCAGAAAGCTCAGCTTGGAATACTTCGGACTTGTATTAAGTTAATTTGTGGTATTAAGTACAATTAGCCTTAAGAGCCTCGTGAAAAGTACGAACTGCTGCATTAGAAAAAGTTCAAACACTGCAGACAACATACAGACAGCTGTATGTGAAGGAAAAAGATATGCTCCGACTGATGATGTAATACAGAATTTCTTAAAATTAGAATCTTTTCTCAAAACAAGAGGAAAATGTTTCCTCATCTGCAATTTTGTAATCATGAAAAATAATGTGGTAAATTAGAATTAACTGAATCCACATAATGTAGCAGGGTAATGTGATCCCTCTGGGATAAAGGCTGACTTAATGTTCTTCCATTAGCTTGTAAAGAAACAACGGCCAAGAGGTAAAAAAAAATCATTCTGTGGTGATATTGTAGAAATGTTCAAACTTTTAAAAATGTTGAGCAAAGAGTTAGCAAAGAGCTAAACTGAGCTAAGTTTAAGACACCATGTGGAAAATGTGAATAACTATCCAACAAGTTTTATTTATAGACAAGTGAAGTGAGGTTTCAATGTTCCATTTTTACTTCAAGCAAAATACCCAGACTCACTACCCAGGTTTGTGGGTTTGTCAGCAGAATTACACAAAAACTACCAAACAGACTTTCGTGAAAGGAAGATGTAGGATGGGTTTCAGCCCAGAATAGACTCCATCGACTTTTGGTGTGGATCTGGAAAAAGGGACGGATAAGGAACTTTTCCCACTTCCCCCATGAAACCGGAGGCAGAGTGTGATTTGTTTCTGCATATTTACGCATTTCTTGTAGAAACGGTCAGGTAGGGAGGGACTTGTCGTTGATACTTATGCTGTTTATAGTATCCAATAGATGCAATCAGAAAGTATTGTCTCCATATATATGATCCAGGTTCCCACATCAGTGAGAGTCAGAGTCTTTCTGACATGAAATCTGAGCTCTGTGCCACTCTCACTGCTTTAAGTTGAAGGCTGATTGGCGGGTGGATGGCATGATATTTTTGGCCTGGTTCAAGCTAACGTAAGCACAGGAGACATTTTGTTTTACAGGATGAAAACTTGAGTGGATTTTGATATGAAAATACAAAAAAATTTACTTTCTGTCAATAGTCCAGAAGATATGCGAAAAAAACGTTCACTTTTTCATTTAAGCATGAAACTTGCTACACTTATACAGTTTTGGGCCCTGAACATTTTCAGAGATGGAGCCATCACAAACACGCCACATGGCGGCCATGGCAGCTGTTTTACTTTCCGCCATAACTGAATTATGTACCATATATTACATCATAAATTGTTCAGGTGAAGAGGTAATGGTGAAGACTGTTACACATCTCGCGATGGGAACACATCAGCCATGATGCCCATTAACATGTTGACCCATGAGTACTCAGTAGTCATTACTACGTCATTACATGTGTTCTCAGTAACCATGGTTCAGAACCGCACCCATCTTCGTACTCTGCCTTTCTTTTGATCTCAACTACACACCTGTAAATGGACTTGCATTTCTATAGCGCTTTTCTAGTCTACCAACTGCTCAAGGCGCTTCACAACACTTGTCACCTGTAAAGTTTCATGACTGCATCATGCACAGTTACGGTGCTATGACACTGACAAAATGTGTTCACAGACAGACTGAAGGACATATCACCTGGCAAAGTACTCAGCTTCTGTGACTGGTTCCTACTATAGTAGGTGTCCAGGACCACATTTTGCCAGGATGACGACACACACACACACACACACACACACACGCGCGCGCACACACACGCATACACGCATATATACTTTTAATACTCAGTTCAACATTCAATATAAAGTAGGCATCTTAGCTGAAAGCAACTACAAACAACTTTTGTTTAGTATTGTTAATACTGTTTTTAGTTTTTAAACACCTGCAGTGAGGTTATATATCTATTTGTGGCCATGAAAGACTGATATATATGCGTGCAGAATATGATATTGAAACCGTTTCTTGAGCTGGGCCACCTATGAGCCTGTGGCATCGCTCTCTCCTTTCCTCCCTTAAGGTACCTCCCTCTAAACTGGAGCTGTGTTGGATGGCTTCAGCAGGTTTTTAAAAGCACCTCCTCCCTCAATGTCTCATTATTTTAGGCCCTTGACATCTCTGGGGGGCTAAACAGTCACACCAGAACAAGGAATGTACTACAATAAATATGGTTTAGTTCACTTTTTACACCAAACTCACTCCTCTAATGTCATCTGTTCCACTGCACCATTCAAGTTACAGCAGCTGTGATCCCATTGCAAGATGGTCTCCAGTTTTACCAAACCTAATTTTTAACTCAGCCACACACCTGTCACACGCAAGTTGCTAAGGTCATATTTGGGGGGCAGTGGTAGCCTAATCCACAGACCGCAAGCGCTTGCCCCTCCCTCATTACCACCACTGAGGTGCCCTTGAGCAAGGCCCTTTACCCCAACTGCTCCAGTGGCCAGCAGATCAGCTTGAGGTTGTACTAAACAGCTTTCAGGTGTGAATGGGTAACTGTGTGAATGTGATCAGGGCGTCTAAGTTTAAAAAGTCTATATATTGAATATTGTTCTACTCTTTACAGTCACTGTAATAAAAGGATTCAGCTTTAAAACTCTTCACAACATGAATACAACTGACATGATATTACAAAGTCTCTCCCAGTTTCTCAGATACTGTCATTTCCTTCTTATAATGCCACTAAATTCAGCACTAACTGTTCACCTGAAACAACAGGTGATCATATTAATTTGAGCTGGCAGAATGTCCCAGATAACCTTTTCTGCACATCATCACTATTATAAGTTATAAATCAAGGGTCTCCAGGATTTGGAACAGGCTGCTTGGTTAATGTGTCTGATACATCCTTATTTCACTTTTGATGTACATCTCATTGTCAGGTTATCACTATAGGTTGAAAACATCAGTCAGTGTTTCTGCCTTTGAACCAACAAAACTGATTACATATTACTGGTTAGTCATAATAAGATTTAGTTATTAACAACTTTAAATTGCACAATTTAAAGCTAAAAGTAATCAGATTCAATAAGTGGATTTAATATAATGTAATCAAACCTCAACTGTACAGAACTGCAAAAACCTACACAGTGGCAGAGGAGAAAGAGAGAGTCAGACATCAGCAGCGGTTAAAACCGGCATGTAGAGCTGGAATAATTTCACATCTTACTCTGTGAATTGAAGATTTATTTGGACTAAACCAGAGGTGATATCTTACATGTTTCCCCTTACCAGTAGGAAGGCTTAAACACATATACAGTAGGACTGTCAGGTTCAGAAAAGCTGGGAAAAACAGGAAAGCTGTGACATAACAACAGACACTGGACATATCCTCACACCCCTTTTAAAAAGTCATATTCCAGATGATGGATGTTAGCTCTTAGCTCTTCTCTGAGCACATGTGAGTGCTTACTCAGCTACTTGAATTGCTGCAAAGACATAATAAAACAGCTTGGATGAATTAGCCACGTTTAAAAAAAATCAGTCACGAGAGGCTCAGTCACAAGCTTCCCAAAATAGATGATTTATGGAACATAATCATACAAATGAGATAATAATCTCAGGATGATCACATCTGAAGTCACGTACAGCTCCATCGTCAGACAGCTTTGTCCCTGCTTACACACAGTGATATATGAACTGGGTGAATGCATCATGTCACGTGGGATTTCTCGTGTTTTGGTCCTTGCACATGTTCAGCTCAGTCCACCATGCCACTCGTACATGGAGAGAGTGAGTAAACCAAATTCTTCTGTTTGGCAGTGTGTGAAGTGCATGACACTTGTTTATGTTGAATGAGCCAACAAGCCAGTGGACACAGCCAAAACAGCCGTTTTCTGCCATGTTACATAACTACAAATGATCATCTGACCAGTAAGAGGAGACGCCATCTGCAGTTGTTCGGACACTCCCGATCCCTGACAACAAATCACCAAAGTCAGAAGAGTTCATCCAGAACAACAGGTTCCTCTTCATCTAGAAACACTAAATAGTAAATCTAAAGGCGAAAAGGAAATAACTAACATCAGATATGTTCACATCTGCAGAAGGAATCAAAATGTTATGAGTTTCAGTCCATTGGCTGAAAACAAAAGTAGGAATGCTGTTTCTGCTTGAGTTTTAAGTGTTTGCTTTAGTGAACATTAAAAGCACAAGTTTGGATGAATAGATATTTTTTCACTAAGCAGTATTCCTCTACTCTGATCTGAACCAACCTGAACCAACCTGAAGTACCCCAAGTTCTGACTAACAAGCAGCATAAAAATCCCCCCCAAAATAGAGCCATCTGTTTGATGGTACTTCAGGGCTGTACACAGGAGGGTATGATGGGCTGTACAAGCCATAATTCATACTGGCCTTCTATATACACACTGTACATGCACCCTTTTTTACACAGTTTTCAGGCTAAATTGACCTTTATAGGTCAATCAATTATTAATGAATCAATCAACCTTTATTTGTATAGCGCAAATTCACAACAAAAGTCATCTCATGACCAAATTGAGCAGGTCCAAAACATACCCCTTGGGATAGATAGGGGGAGCAGCAGGAGAGATGGGGGAGGGGGTGTACAGCATCCACAGCAGTAGTAACAGCTTTACTAATTGAGATATGAGTATTAATAATGCAAAAAGTATGATAATAAAAATAGGTCAAATCTCTGACAATTTAGTTAAGATTAGTCTGTTAGGATTAAAAACATAATCTGTAAAATTTCTGAATTAAAGGGACACTACGTAGTTTTAGAAGAGATTCAAACTCAGAATTTTAATATTTACAATATTAATGAGGTAATAATACAAACTCAGAAATAATTATTTATTTATTTTTTATAGGTGGTCCTAGAACACTGTTTGAAGCTAGAAAGGTGGCAGGGTCCGCCACATATAAACAAAGTAAAACAGTATAAATTGTGTTGTCCTTTAAGGTCAGTTTGTTTATTCAGTTTATTCAGTCATGAAAACAAAGAGTTTGTTTATTTAGTTTGTTTAGGCAGAAAAAAAAAATCAGCCAATGAAGATCTTTCTCTTCTCATTAACATTTCTTCACCTAAACTACTCCTTTAAACTAAAAATGACTAGACTTAAACTAGTGAGAGACGGCACGCACTGAGGGTGTGTGTGTGTGTGTATGTGTGTGTGTGTTTAAATTCAGGTCAACTTTCACTGAAGTCAGCACTCAGCAGAAACTCTGGTTCTCTCTCTTCTTCTTCCCCTCTCCTCTCTGTAACATTACAATCATGAAGTAAAGTACATTTCTCCTCCAGCTCCAGTCAGCAGTCAACACTACAGAACATAAACACCGAACAATGGAGGTCACCTCTGTGGATCACTGCTGCAGTCAGGTTGATAAACAGGAGTGAAGATAAATCCACTTTTTAATCCAAAAAGTTAAAAAGTCATCTCTGAGCTCTCCGCCCATCGGTGAATGGCTCTGGATCAGAGCAGAATCTGATGTGACTCAGGTGTTTATTTCTCCAGAAGGTCTGAATCTGCACCTGACTCTCTCTTCCACAGCTGGCCTAGCCCTCCCCAGTGGCAGACATTACCTATTGTGCATTTAAAGTCGTAAAATGCAATCATTTTTCAATGAGCATAGACACATGTTCTAGTCCTGGATCACAGGACAATGACAACAGATATTCTACGTCAAATTCATGCAATGTCACCACTGAACTACTTGATTGGTGGAGGGATTAGAACTCAGTATATATAGTACATAGTACATATAGTACCTGTATATAGTACATGTTAGTTAAATTGTGTGTTTTCATCTTTGTCTTTAAATAAAAGACTTTTGAACCTTCATGCTGTCTATTTAATATTGTACAAGAGTGAATGTTGCCAAACTACTCTGTCAAGGACTCCAAAATCCTTCAACTATTACTAGCTGTTATGGTAAATTTGGTTTTAGTTACTAAGTTAATTATTAATCAGAGTTACAAACTGACAGTTTAGTACCTTTTTATGAGACTGATTTAGTGACTTGGCTATCTTTTCCCTTCTTCAAGGGTGGTGGCCTGAGGTGATCTAATGTAAATTGGATCTTATTATTTATCATAATTAATAATTATCCCTGATTATCATTAATTATTATTGACAGCCAAATTTAACCCAAAATTCCCTATTAATGTTGCATGAAGCACTATACAGGAAATGTTTAATACATTACAGGCTGGTGTGTCATAATGAGAAAAATATGTCTTTCTGAGAAAAAGAAATCTTGAGCTGAGAAGATTCTTTTGTCATTGTGACAGAAAGCAAACGTTCACCCTCAGGCGACGTGGTGTTTCCAGCCAAACATTTCCATGTAATAGCTCAGATACATGCTTCCTTCCAAAATGATTTACTAATGAGTGACTACAGCATGTTACACTTTTGGCACAGAAAGGTACTTTTTTTAATTAACATGCAGTGAAATCGAAACCTTTCCTTCCCTTAGAGAACAATCCCCTCCAGTCAGTCCAGTGACAAGCAATTCAAGATTAATACTAAGAAATGGTGTGAATTGTAGTTCTGAAAAAATGTGTGAAAAGTAGAAGAGAGAAACAGAGAGAAAGAATAGCAGTGACTATGGTAACCACCACAAACAAGTCCCACCATGTGGTTGGCCAGCCTGTGAGACATGAGTCTATGGAAAAAGATCAATGTTTCTGGTCCCTGAGGACGCTGATGTGGAATGGCTGACACGCTGGTGCTGTTTGACTGCAATTAGTGGCATCATTTACTTGCTCTTGGGACTTTTTAGTTAGGGATAATCTCTACACAACTTTAAACTCAAGCAAAGAATTAATTGGCCAAACCGGCTATGAATCATACGAGTTGATTTATCTAAAAGTAAAGCTAATGTATTGTAGTTTCAGTCAGCCTGGTTCCCTCATTATTGTTTGCATTGAATTATGAATCCACAGCATGTCAAACTTAGAACACAAAACGACTATTTATTCTCTTGTCTGTGGGTTTCCTGTCTGCCAGGCTGATTAATCATTATAAAACAAACTAAACTGGATAAAAAAACAGACTTGTAATGTAATCACCTTCATGAGCCATCAACAACTTCTGAGGAGCAATGAGGTGCATTTGGTGAATGAGAATTTTATGGCAAACACATTTAATGACTATATACAAACTGAGGAGGTTTACATGAAAATAAGTGAACTCCATCTTGACCCAATTAGAGTAACACTCCATCTGTACAGCTATTCCAGAAACCGCAGGTTGGTGTTTTCATCAGGGCACAACTGCTGATCCCCATTGATTTATTTTAAATGAAAGTTCAAGGTTCATTTATTTGTCATACTACAACACAGAGTTGTACACCAAAATGCATACTGTAATCCCTTTATCGCACACAAGAAAATTTTTTATGGTGGAGTGCAGGGGATGAGTTGAGAAGTCTCACGGTCTGAGGAATGAAGCTGCAACTGAGGGATTACTAGAAAAAAGAAATCTAAACTAATCCCACAATGTGAGTAAATGGTGTGATCCAAATTATAATCAACCCATATTAGGAGTCAGTGCGTAAGGATAATTTTGTGGGAGTTCCATGATGAGATTATATATATATATAATCCCTCCAGCGAGTACTGGGTCTGCCCAGGTGTCTTCTCCCAGATGGTCCTGCCAGGAAAACTTCCAAGGGTAGGTGCCCAGGAGGCATCCTAGTCAGATGCCCGAACCACATCACCTGGCTCCTTTCAGCACAAAGGAGCAGCAGCTTTACTCCAAGATCCTCCCCCTACTGTATCTCTAAGGCTGAGTCCAGCCACCGTATGGAGGAAACTTATTCTGGCTGCTTGTATCTGCAATCTCATTCTACCCACAGCTCATGACCATAGGTGAGGGTCAGAACATATATGGATTGGTAAATCGAAATTATGCTCCTGATCATGCTTAAGGCCCTCACTGACACATATGTAGATGAAAGCGCAGCTCACACACAGATAGCCACAAAGCTTCATGTTCCCTTTGATGTGGCTCTGTGTTCACCCCTCTTTATTATCCTGACCTACATCAAGCTCTTGGCTTGTTCATGCTGCATTACATCATATCAGCCCACTCAACATGAACCCCTCCGAACCCCAGCAAACACAATAAAAGGAAAATAAAGGAAGTGGACTGGCCCTGTGCAACGTGTCCTCATGGAACTTTTTGCTCCCACTGCGCTGGCCCGTCTGTACACTTTACAATACAGGAAGAAAGTGGTTTGTCTCCGTGCAGCTTTCAGAGTGTGTTCATACAGCGTTGTCACCTCCACAATGACTTCAGAGGACACAGAGAGGTGAGGGAGGACGGAAGATAAGCAGGAAATAATGGGTGTTTGTGTAGTCCACTCAGGACAGCCAGCTAGCTCTCTGCTGTTCCAACCCAATCAAAATATAATTAATCAACTGTCAGTACAGAAACCTGACGTGACTACCTCAACCTGCAGAAAGCTGCGAGCGATCGCTTCTCATTCTGCTCTGGCCTTAACACTTTGGTCACACAAACTGCATGTTATTTATCTAACAGATCTCTAACCTACGCTCATAAAGGAAGAGTCATGCAATAAATAAACAGGCTCTCTTTTGTGCACTAGATCATAGTACCTTAATCTGTCTTCCAGAGACATTACCGGAGTTGCACACAGTGCTTTTTGGTGCTTTATCTCTGTCCTCTCAAACAGTTTTCTCTTGGTACTGTAAATTCACATAATCTACCGTCTCTCTGAATTGTGAACTACCCCAAGGCTCTGTTCAAGGTCCCCTTCTATCCACGCTACATGTCAAATAATACAGAATTATAACTTTGACGCTTTGCTTATGATATGCTACTTTGTGTATCTGTAATATCAGGAATAAATTATATCTTCTTTTTTTTTCTCAATCTGTAAAAAACCCACTGTAAAAACTACAGGTTGGAGTTTTATAGGGGAACATGATCTGGTCTTTTTCTTGGTCAGACACAGTGACGTCTAGCTTGTTGTCACTGAAAGGGTGAAGAGCGACCAGTAGCCACTCCAGGAACTCAGTATGCCTGCCTACAAATAGTTATAGCATGTAACTACTGTACCTGTAAAAACCTTTGGACAGA
The DNA here is from genome assembly GCF_040436345.1 of Pagrus major. Taxonomy (NCBI): domain Eukaryota; kingdom Metazoa; phylum Chordata; class Actinopteri; order Spariformes; family Sparidae; genus Pagrus; species Pagrus major. The sequence goes on from NC_133226.1 coordinate 3,561,997, forward strand.
GTAAGGCTAGCAAATAATATAATTCAGTTATCCCAAGGGAAAATATTGTGCAATTAAAGTAAAGTGTACAGATATAGAATATAACATTTCAGTAAGCAAATACAAAGTACTGTATACACAATGCCGAAAAAAAGGCAGGTTAAAACATAGCTGGGTTTCCCCACTTGCAGTCTTTATGTCATGCTAAGCTAAGCTAATCGGCTATTGTCATCTGTTCCATGGCAAGAAAGCAATAAAGTGTGTTTACCCAAAGCATCTATTTCTTTAAACCATCATACTGTATTACTTAAACACAAACATTAACTGCTCCTTACAACTGCCACCAAAATTATATACTTAAATAATGAAAACTATGATCAGTTTTCCACTATCCAACATCTTCGTATATGCATTAATATGTAACCATATGTAAAGATACAGATTTACTGTCTGAAAAGTGTTCGTTTTGTTCTTCTGACAAATACAAAGAAATAATAATAACATTTTATTTAATCTAATGATCCTAATGAAAATGAAATAACTAAAATAAACACTTGGTATGCAATATAGTGCAATATAGCAATGCCATTGGAGGACTATAAGGAGCTATAAGGAGCTCTACAACATGTGTGTCTTACCTGCCAGGTCTTCTTTAGAAGAAGCAATGCGAGGGGAACTATTGCCAGGTTCAATCTTCAGAGACAGTCTGCAACACAAATGATTACCATCAGACACACCAAGGATAATTAACCAAAAATCTAACTGAGCATTACTCAACTAAGTGATGAGGCTTCAAACTCTTTCATCGTCTGCTGATGTAAAAGGTGAGTTGAGAAATACAGGCACATGGCTTAGTAACTTGGATCTAAACGAAACACAGCTATGAAGTATACTGTACTGCATGCTGACAGTTTTAGGCTAAAACAAACTTTGATGCACTTCAAGTCTGTATTCTTACTTTTTATTCATGCAGCTACAGTGATTCTGTGTTGGACACAGAACTGAGTGACTGACCCACACTCAATACTGTGCCAGAACACATCCTGTGTAGACACAGGCAGAGAACTGAAGACTGCAGCCTGTGAATATATTGTGTAAGTGATAAAAGAACTTATTTGGAAAATGTAAATCCTGTACCTAAGTAAAAGTACCAATACCACACTGTGAAAATGCTGCACTACAAAAAAGAATCCTGCATGCAAAATGTTGGTAAAAATGTCAGTATGAGTCAGTACAAGTCTGAAGTGTTTCACTATTATATCTAATGTTTGTGGATTAATATTACTGCTGCATGAATGTGTATGTGTCATTTTACCACTGTAGATGTTTATGGTTGAGCTCATTTAACTACTTTATATGTTGTTGGCTTGTGTAATCTACAGTAATGCATTATTTTCAATAAGATCATCATATGTTTGTAGCGGGGCTGTCCTGTGAGAACCACATATCTCCAAAAAGTGAGGAAAAGGAGTCAAGTACAAGTACCTCAAATTTATACTTCAGTACTGTGCTTTGGCAAACGTGACCTTAGAGTTGAGATCATTTTCTCTCAGTACAGTCGGTACAATTTTGTAATCACCAGAGCCCAACTGAGCTGCTGGTGAATGCTGCCCTGCCAGTTGATCAGACTGCATCCTCACATCTTTGGGAGTTTGGACTTCAAACTCCAAAGCACTAACTTGGCGACTCTGTATTGACTCAGGTATTATAAGTTTCTCCCACTGTCTGCACAGGCTCATTTTGGTCTACCAGCACAAGGAATAGTCCCAATTAATTCTGTTCCTTGGTAAATGTGATTCTGCCACTCATCTCTTCATTTGGAAAGTATTTAGTGAAACACAGTGGTGGAAGAAACTGTACGTAAAAAAGGCATTCATTAGTGAGAGTGAGTTTGGTCGTGTTTATGAATGACTGTTTAAAGTGCTGGCAGAAGGAACAAGCCCTGAAAACTTCAAATACAGTCTATCAACATGATAAACACTTTCCAGATCTGTACGACACACAGATTTTATTAATTTACTGACTAAACTATTAGAAACGTTCAGTGTCTAAATAACTGCTTTTCTAAGCATGGACTAGTGACTTGTTGCTTTTGTGGATACAATTTAAGTTTTTATTTAGTATATTTTATAGTTCTGCTATAGTTTTTAGTTTACATATTTCAAATTTCTTTTAAATTTTCGGTGGCCGACGACTGAAATCACAACAACAAATCTGAATCACAACGTCAAGTTGAAAAAACACAACAGCAAGTCAGAAAACACAACAGCATGTCAGAAAACACAACAGCAAGTCAGAAAACACAACAGCAAGTCAGAAAACACAACAGCATGTCAGAAAACACAACAGCAAGTCAGAAAACACAACAGCATGTCAGAAAACACAACAGCAAGTCAGAAAACACAACAGCAAGTCAGAAAACACAACAGCATGTCAGAAAACACAACAGCAAGTCAGAAAACAATTGCAAGAGAGAAAACACAATAGCAAGTTGGAAACCACAATTGCAAATTCCAAAAACACGACATTAACCAGAAAACACATCAGAATTTTGTCAACCGGAAAGGGCGGGACTTTTACTTGTTGAATCTGATTGGGCAGATCAGTGTCAATAACAGTAGGAAATGCGTGGAAGTCCATGCTGACAACAATATTGTTGAAAAATAATAATAGAGTTTAAAAATGAAACAACACAGATTGTTCCCTTTAAAAAAATCATATTATCACAATCTCCTTGTCATTGGATGCACATTTCTCTTCCTGTATGCCTGAAGCATCTTCCTGGTGACTTTCCACACCAGCATTATGTTAGTTGTTGTTGCTGCAGGCTATTTTGTATGTTACATTCATCCAGGGGCCTCATTTGCTGAATCTTGTTGCTCAAAATAATATGAATGTTTCATGTGTGGATTTATTGCTTATATTAATAACATCAGACCAGACAGCCTCTCTGACTAAAACAAGACTTAATTTGTTTTCTTTGACTAAGACAAGACTAATATTAACGAGTTTTTGACTAAAATGGACTATAAAAAATAAAATAATAAATAAAAAGGACAGGGTTGACCAAATATGACTAAAACTAAGATGGACTTTTACACTGGAGAGAAGCTACATTTTTTACACAGACATATGACATTTCTTTTGGATGTGAGCAATGTTAATATTCTGTCCATACAACTTTAATTTCTCACATAACTGAAAGGATGTAACAGGACAACACTGTCAGATGGAGAGGCACTGAGTGAGAAGCACACTGGACTGCATCTCCCAGTCAGCACTAGTGAAATGACAGGTGAGCTAGTTGTGATGTTACTTCTATTTGTGTGGGCTGTACAGCAGTTGCTTGTCAGAGCTAGTTATCTGCCTTGGCTAGACTTTTACTCCTCTTCTCCTTGAAGTGTTTTTCAAAGTGATCACACTTAATAGCAAAGTGATCACACTTAATAGCAAAGTGATCACACTTAATAGCACAATGTACTAGTAGAGGAGTAACTGTGACCATGAGGAAGTTTTCCATTGAATTTCAAAATTAATCAACACCCAATATAACCTGGAGGAACAAACGAGCAGAACAGAGCATATCAGAATCCAAACCTAAATTATATGAAATGTATTGTTATTATGTCTGCCTGTCTGAACCATGTGTGTGCCAATCCCTAGGTGAAAATGTTGAAGATGATGTGTAAGTTTGAAGGTTACATAATTGTGGCTGGACTAGTTCAAGACAACCTCAGGGTCACCACAGGATTTTTTCCCTTCATGCCACAGTCTGACAGAAACGTGGAGATCTGATCAGGGCACCAGTAAGAATGAGGCAGACTAAAAGTAATTGCTGGTCTAAACTCCATGCAATTTGTTGCCACTGTTCAATTTTTAGCATCACTCCCCTATGGATGCCAATGAATGTCTGTCTGCTGGTCCACCACTGCTGGTCCGGACTGAAATATCTCTACAAAGAATTGCCATCAAATTTGGTATCCATGGATGAATCCTACCTTGGGAAGTCTCTGACTTTAACTAGTCCCACCATGAGGATGACATTTGCGGCTTTGAGTGAAATGCTCCAACAACTGGATGGATTGCCTTGAAATAGGAAAGACAGGCAAGGCTCCCCTCAGAATATACACCAATCAGCCACAACATTAAAAACCACTGTCAGGTGAAGAAAATAATATTGATCATTTTGTTACAATACAAAATTCTACTGAGAAACCTTGGGTCCTGGCATTCATGTGGTTGTCACTTACCAGAAATCACATGCCCAAACACTGTTACAGACCAAGTACACCCCCTCATGGCAGCAGCACTGCCTAATGGCAGTGGCCATCAATGAGTTAGCAATGAGCCCTGAAAATTCACAAAAAAAACGCTCTGGAATGACCCGAGGAGCATGAAAATGAGGATCAACGTGGCCTCCAAATTATCCAGATCCCAATCTGATTGAACATCCATGGGATACGCCAGAATGAGTCCAATCCATGGAGTCCCCACCTTGCAACCCTAAGGACTCAAAGGATCCAACGCCCTGGTGCGAGACAATACAGGACACTCACAGAGGTCCTGTGTCTTGGACTTGATGGGTCAGAGCCAAGTTGGATCCACGGTGGGGCCTTCATGGATCAGACTTTTTCTGGAATGTCCGACAGATGCTCTGTCGATTTGGGATCTTGGAAATTTGGGACGGGAGGACAGGGCGCTGCCTTGAGTTTATTGTCACGTTTCCCCAGCCATTCCAGAGCAAATTTTGGTATGGTAGGCTGCATTGTCCTGCCTGGGGGTGCCACTGCTATCAGGGAGTGTTGTTGCCGTTAGGGGGTGGTCTGCAACAGTGTTTAGTTGGGTAGTGCAGAACACTGCATTGTAACAAGATGATTAATGTTATTCACTCCACCTGTTAATCCTTTTAATGATGTGGCTGATCGGTGTTGTAATGAGTTTGATGAAAGCTCCTTATCACTCCAAAAGATGCCTGACAATCATCAGTTTTCTTCAGTATCAAATTGATAGTTGTCTGTACTTCCATGGACACACTTCGCTGTAACAATGGCATGCAGGCATCAGAACCGAGCTTATCAGCCTCTACAGACATCATCACAGAGTCAAAGAGACTGACGAGATCGCTGATGGAGGAAACCAAGGAAAGAGAAAGAGACAGTGACCGAGCATGGCAAAAAAAGAATGAACATGCATGTTTACTTCAAGACATACGATTTTAAGACAACGCATTGACGCGCTGAGTGGTTGTTGATGGAAGTTAGCATGTAACGTTACATTACGTCTTACAAATTGTTACAGAAACCGGGGATTTGTATTTACGACAGTTGCACCAAATGGCACAAAATACAAATCTCTACATAATGTTGCTTTAAAGGTTTGATCCTATTGATGTAGGTCTATTATTTCCATTTCATCATGTCTGCCAATGGAAAAGAGTACAACACTTCATAATTTACTGCTCTTCACTAGTGTCTCCATAATTGTGGATGTAGCCAGGTGACCCAAGAGTGACTCTTGAGTTAACACATTATTGACTGACAGCGCTGAAGACAGGCTCTGGTGACCGGCCTAAACACATGTTCTGCAGAAAAGCTCCTCTCACATTTCAACTTGCATTCAAACACACAGGTCTTCTTTCGCACAGATCACTGTATCCCAGTTTCAATTATTTTTGTCCACTCTAACACATTAGGGGAAAATAGAGACCATCTTTTGATAAGATCACATCAGTTCACCTGTTTCACCAAACTGACTTCTGTCATGTCATTTTGCCATACACACTTATCCAAATAGATCTCTTTATTAAGACTCATTAAAAAAAATGTATGTATTATTTATGCAAAATCTGAAAAAGGTGAGACATAGAAATAAACAGACTTAGTATAACCACAACCTCAAGATGACAACCCTGAAAATCAAGTGCTAAATCCAAACTGTGACGAGCTGTGGCAGACAGCCGAACCTATTTCTGAGGAGAAGATCTAAGACGCTGCCTGAGAAAGTCATCAGCGCCTGCTGGATGAAGGAGCTCCCTGTGGAGAAAGCTAAAACCAGCTGCCTGTCGTTTTCCATCCTGCATCCTGTGAATTGACCCCCGTCAATTTCGCGCCCACCTCCATGTTTCCGTGAGCTGGACAAAGCTCATGTTGTGACCAGAGTTTTACTTGTCTTGGTAATCTGGCCATTTGAGGACGTAAACACAAAATGTCATGACTGTAAAAGTGTACTACTGCCCAGCATTGCCAGTCTCTGAGATGAAACTTACTTGAAGTTGTCATCCTCTACAAACTTCTGGAGTTCCTCTATGTAGCGAACTGACAACAGATACTTCTGGACATGTGGAAGGGTCACCAAGTAATCTAGAAAGAAACAGGAAATGGGTCAATCAGTTGAAACCAAAGCTGCAAGCAGCAATGAGTGGGTTTCTGAGAAAATGTTGAAATTCTGTCCACTAGATTTTCAGGTACACATTTGTGTTATTTGTGGCACCCCCTATGGGTCGAGCTCAAAAATGTTTTAGTTGACCTTTTCCAAAACACGGCCTGAAGATTTCTACTGAGTTTTATGATGATTGGACTAATGTTATTGAGTTATCACCAAGTCATTCTAAGCCCTGCCCTTTGCAAGGATATTTTGATTGATAGAAACGTTTTTTAAACCAATATTGCTTGTTTGTAATGAAATGTGTATCTTAGTCCCTGGATGCTGTATACCCAATTTGGTGTTGATTTAATCAAATTTGAGGAAGTACATAATAATTAGCTCAAAATCCATCGTGGCGGAGCTATATTACGGTGGCCCAGAGGGGTCAAGACACAACATGAATGCTGGATATTGTTGATGTGTTAATGTAGACTTGTTTCTTACCGTAGTTACACGACATCTGCAGATCAGAGATGACCCTCAGAAGGTTGTTCATCTGATTGGTCCGCTGCTCTGTCTCTATGATACTGTCTGATGCAGGATAGGCTGAGTCGATGTAGATCATGTCCAACAGGTAGATCCCTAGAGAAGACAGCACGAGACAGTAAGCCACTTAGTGCAACCTGGCACTGACACGAGCTTTGCTTTGACAAGTGCTGTTCTGATAGCACGAGTAGTGGTTCAAATTCATTCCAAAGAATAGATGCACTTCGTGGCTTTACAAGTCATTTTGGCCTTCATGGAAGCTTTTATGACTGAGGACAGTCATGACCATGGATAGTGTACTCTTCTGTAAAAAAGTTTTTATGTTTTTAATGTTTGTTTTTACTCTTAAACAAATTTTCCACTCCAGCGGACATTATGCCCCAAGGGGTATGTTCTTCCTATTCGGCCAATATTTTTTTTTATAAAATCTGAAGTCTATTTTTGCCGGATGCCGGAGCATGGCACATCAATTCAGCCAAACTCAGCACAGACCAGACAGGACGTCAGACACCGAAACACAATCAAAACATCTGGTTAATTTTCAGAATAAAACACTCCATGTTAACACCAGTACAAAAATCTCAAAAAAGAGACAAGTCCACCCTTCTTCTAATCCTTCAGTTGGGAACACTAATCTTTTGTCTGTTTGTTGTTGTGTTTATAACACTTACATGTATAACAGCGATTGCGCGTGATTTTGTAATCACCGCGGGAACTCCTCGGTCAAAACGCAGCCGGTGGGTTGATGGACGAAGGAGCACGGAGCAAAGCCGTAGTGGAGCCGTTCCGCAACGCACATGCAACTAGTGGAATTCCCGGGTAAGAGGTGGGAGGAATGCATATTATTTTTAATTTTACTGGACCTCTCTCTCAAGTTTTTATTTCTATAGCTTTGGATACTAACTTGGATATTTTCGTGTTGGGTTATGCCAAAGAATGTCTCTCAGGAGCCGCATTATTGTTAATATAAAGAATTTTAAGAAAGTGGTAACTTTTTATTTGAGTGGGAGGGTTGCATGTTTGACGTCTGGCATCTATTACCAAGGACAGGAGGGAAAAAAACACAGGGCACAAATGTGTCAAAAATAACCTGGAAAACATCTGCTGAGTCACCAACTTTCCAACAATTTGTCTTAATTACTCTGCACTAACTGCTACTAAACACCAGACTGGAAACTCACGCTGAGCCTCAACACTGTATGCTAGAGTATTGTACTTTTTGAAAAATACTCCATCGTAACTAAATGATCACTGTTAGTCACTTCACCTGTTAGCCCTTCAAATATCCTGGCTCTTCAGTGTATGCAGAATACATTATATGCACACAGCAGACAGACAGATACACTATACACATGTTGCACACCATTTTCCACATCATTTTTTACAATCTCCAACATATTATCACTTCAACCAGGATTATCCTGTTGTTTAAAAAAACAAGTCAGTACTGATCTGCTGAGACAGGCCAGCCTCAAACGAAATGCCAACAAAACCAATATGTATCATTTGAATCAAATAACTGATGATGTTGGGGATAATATCTCAACATTAACTTTCCAAACTAAATAAATATTCAGTGTTTCTCAAGAACTGTACTCTGACTAATGTTGGACACCATCTTTTCCACTGAAAACCACACAAATTAAATTCTACTAGGGCTGGCTGCATAGAGCGGGGTGGCCCACCATACTGAATTGCAGGAGACAGGACTATTAATTAATTTAGACAATAAAGGGCCTCTTGTTAACTTGTGGTCTAAGATGGTTACTGCAACACATGTGGTTTAAATGTGATCAGAGACCTGTGTTTTGCACGTCACCCCTGTCTCTCTGCCCTCACATTCCCTGAATGATTCTCTACTGCACACCACAAAATAAGAGCAAAGGCTAATGTTTAAAACAAACCCACTACAAACTAGAATGGCACTCAGTAGAGCGCATACCTCCGCCAGTCCCAGTCAGTCCAGTCCCCTTTTGTACTCACTCATAAATCGAGTTGAGTTTGATGAGAAAGCTTATTACATCTGCACAGATTTTTTTAATTTGCAGGTACATGCATAGCTATAAATGTGTTTGTGTATAAGTTTGAATGTGTAAGATTATATATCTGACACAGTGCTGTATCTTTTATCTTGCAAACGAATCAATTCTATAAATACTTCAAATAAAATAAAGGATCTTCTGACACATCAGCAGCCCTGCCTGCCTGCCTGCCCCTGGTGAGCTGGTTCATTTCCATTCTCCTCAACTTTTAGCAGTGTTTTATGAAAGTATAATTAGTGAGCACCCGATGAAGGTTTTGCCCACATCTTATATCGATACCAGCAATGTTGGTGGCTATGATTAAAGTGACAGATCTTCTCTCTGATGTTGATGACAGCAATTTGTGGTCACACAAAGAAGCGTCTTTTTTTTTAAAATCCTGAACAATAAACAGTAAAACCAATACAGACGAATAACTGACAATTTTGGTTTCACATCGACTTTAAATACGATTTATGATAAATGGTGAAGTTATATAACATTGGTTGAGCACTGTTCGTGGTGGCTGGGAAAGTCCACCATCGAACAAGCTGACACGCACAAACAGATGGAAGAAAAATGCACACACATATTTGGCAACACTACACAGTACATACACTGCACTTACAAATACACTGCAAATACAGAAAAATACAGGTCACCTGAACTTAAGTTATCTTTACTCTACTATCCTATCACTTTATTGTTAACTATCAAAAAGTTTAAATTAAACTAGACTTTTCTACTTAAAGAAATATGAAAGTGAGTTATGTGTATTGATTACATTTTTATTTTTATGTTGGAGCTGCGTACCTAAAAGACCTAAATAGCAGCAGTTTATATAAAGACCTTATCCTTGGAGAACTTTAGTCATCATCGATTTTAGAACTACATCATAAACTGAGCTGAAAGAGCTGGTAACGAAAACACAAGTCATGATTGTTGTGTGGGCAAATTGGTCATGACATTGACTTCAGGTGAGATTAACCACCCTGACACTATACTAAAGTATAAATCATTTTTTACATAAAACGATATACTGGCTATATCAGTAAAGATTTCAGAGATTAAAGGACATAATAATAATAATAACTTTTTTATATTGTCATATATACATATATTATTATATTAAAAAGTTACATATTTATATGTAGAAGATGACATCACTGAAGAGGAATTAGAAGTAGACAAACAGATTAAGAACAGCGTAAAGAACAAAAGGATAGTCAGACTTAAGGAATTTTAAAAGACAACTTCAAAGCAAGTCTATTAAAGTGGAAATTAAGAAGTGATTTAAATGAAGTTACTGAATCTGCAAGCCTTATGTCCTCACATAGGCTGTTCCAAAGTCCAGGGGCCCTGATGGCAAAAGCACGGTCACCTTTAGAGTTGAGCCTCGACTTTGGAACGGCCAGAAAGGCCCCACCTGAGGGGCCAGACCCAGACGAGCTTTTAAAGTGATCAGAAATCTTATGATCAACTCAAAATTGAACAGGGGGTGGACGGAGAGAAGCTAGTATAGTGATGTGAGGGTGTCTGTTAAAACCAGTAAGAAGCTGAGCTGCAGCATTCTGGACAAGCTGGAGGCGAGACAGAGACATTCTGTGTATCCCAGATAAGAGGGGGTTACAGTAGTCAAGTCGTGAGAAGAAGAGTGCATGAATGAAGTTTTCCTCGTCAGAGTGACAGTACTGGTGTGATTCTGGAGGTGCTTCTTATTTGGATGAAGCAGGACTGGACAACTTTTTTGATGTGTGGTTTTTAAAGGTTAGGTCTGAATCAAATATTTCTTGCAAATTTCTGGCAGCGGGCTTTACATTTCCAGACAGCGGGCCAAGGTACTTTCAATGAGAATGATGTTTGAGTTTGGGTAGTTGAAATGCATGATTTCTGAGTTATGTCACTGTGGTCAGTTAATGAAGTCAGAAAAAGACACACAAAAACATGAATAAGGTGATGACAGGTTTCCAGGACAGGAGTACATCTCACCATCGTTCCACTATGCAAACATGTGAGCACTCTGGTATTAGTGAGGTAACAGGCAACCAACAGTACTGTATCTCATAACCACTGACTGTTCCGCTCGATCAGGCTTTAAGGACTACACTGAAAACCCTGAACTAATGACTCACAGCTGCAACTGAGGGCACAACTGTGCTTAGTTAGCAGACTGATTAGTAGACATGAATAGATTTCCACCCATGTTTGCTTTTCTTTTCTTTTTCCTTAAGGCCGTAAATGTAAATCTCTCCTGATTTATGTTACAATGAAAACTGACACTGTTCTTGCCATCTTGAACAGGTTTATCCAATCCCCTTTCTGTGAAACAGGCGTCACACTCCAGCTCTTTCTTTACCTTTCTTTTTTTGTGTTAAAAAATTCACTGCTCAATTTTTCTCGACTAGTGTAACATTTTGGTGTTACAACTTCTTAGGGAAAGTGGGGACTTGTTTTAAATCATGAAAAAACAAATACGAGTGGCTCCATACAGCTCATCCAGCATAATCCAAGTCTCCAGAAACCCTGAGAACCAAAACTGATTTTACCTTAGCAGAAGATTTCAGCTTTAAAAAAGGTGTAATTAATGTCTTTTTAAATTCATTTGGGATCTCGGGGCATCTGGAGACTTGGATTATGCTGGAAGTATGGAGCCATTCTCCCTTCGTTTTTTTGTTCGTTTTTTGTTTTTTTTCTGTAGTTTTTTTCCATTTTAAAACAAGTCCCCAGCTACTTCAGTTGTTTAGGAGAATGATGCTACTCTGTTTTGCTGTGAAGTTCCAGAAATGTTTTGTGGTCTACGAAACTTCACCGACTTTCCAGCAGCATGGGGGGAGGAGATGAACTGTTCCTTTAAATCATATTACAGACACATCATTATTGACTGATATTGTTGATTATCAAATCAGTAGATTTCTGAAGTCTATTACTCTATGCGTGCAGCCTAATCAATATTGAGCTGATGTGGAGGCTCTACAGCACAGGGAACAAGCTATTATACTTGTTATACTGCAGCAGCCACCAAGACATGAAGCTAAAGCCTGGTACAGTGGTACCACAAGCGGGCACTAAATGCTGGCCTCCACATGCTTATGGACACCGAGGAAAGCAGACCTACATGGCTCCTTAAAACATTTAGCAAGGATTTTACTGTCCACAAGGCTGCTGTAACCTCAAGTTAGTTTAATGAACATTGAACATTTAGGACGTAAGAGATGTTGGAATCTGGGCTTGAGATCACAGAGCTTTCCTGGTAAAATCCCCATTACCTCAGTTCTTCCTTTAGACTGCTTCATTTCTCATATGGTGGTTACCATGCAGACAAATATCCACTGCTGCGTTGTTTTAATTTTAGTGCAGGGCTGCAACATACATCTTGAACTTCGAACATTTTGGTCTATGCATATACCAACTGCATGTTGATCATTGTTAGCTGTTGTTGGCTGGCTAGCTAACTGCTCATTGAACCACAGTGTAAAAAACAGAAGATACAAGGTGTAAATATGACTGTTTAAAGGTCCCATATCGAAGAAAATGGTATGTCAATGTCTTTTTTGACTATAAAGCCCTCAGCTACAACCCCAGCAAGACCATGGTAGAAAAATGTGTGTTTTTTGAACATTAAAGCATGTAAACATTTTCTAGTAAACACTTGGAATAAAAATATGATCCTGAAAATGAGCATAAAATGGAGCCTTTAAGCATCTTGAAGTGGGTTTTATGTTAAATTAAATGGGTTGCATTGGCATAAAGAAATTCCTGATTTAACTTATATCTTACTGTTATTTTTCACATTTTTCTCCACACTGATTGTCCACCCCCACATTAGCCACCTCATTACAATGAACATGGATTGGCTCCTGCTCTACCTGCAGTCATGACTTGAACCCTAGTTCTTGTCAGAATCTCTCACATGTTTGCCTCTGCCGAGCATAGTTGATAGGATCTAATACTAGTTAATACAAAACCACTCCATGTATCTTCCTCTGCTGTTGTAGAACATTTTGCCATTCACTATATGGTCCTGTGGTTTTCCTCAAACTTTTCTTTTTGACAGGATGCAAGAAAAAGGAAGTCTACTGCTCCAGTCAGATAAAGTTCTTTTGCCATTTTTTCTGAAGCAGCAAAATATAATGACTCTGTACTTTAATATAAGGTTAACTGGAACAGACAGGCTGCAAAAGGCCATTTGCACATGCAGTGATATCCAGACCTGAGATCAGCCTTGTTTTGTTTTCTGGAAATGTTTTGTGGATAAATCAGTAGAGTGGCTGAGATAGGATGTGGAAAATGAGGGCAGACGTAGCATTTTATAGGGCTATGGAAAAGACCACAGGGCACAGGTGGACATCCTGGGAATGTTCATAAAAGTTACAGGCGTCCAATAAACTGAGGAGCTCACCATACTGCACCTGTGCAGACTGTTCCATTCTGACATACAGGGTGCAACAGACGTATTCATTAATGCCATTACTTCATTTAACTGGAAGAGAATTCCTGTCAGGTTTATTACATATAGATCAGTGGCATTTCCATTGACATGAAAAAACAATATATTGGGAACAACTGAATAATTTGATGTTTCTGTACATGGATATCAATCTTTAAAGGAGCACTCTGTAGTTGTGTTGAAGAAATGTTAATGAGCAGGGAAAGATCTTCATTGACTGTTTTTTTTTCTGCCTAAACAAACTAAATAATCAAACTCTCTTTGTTTTCATGACTATATAAACTGAAAAAACAAACTGACCTTAAAGCATAACACAATTTATACTGTTTTACTTTGTTTATATGTGGCGGACCCTGCCACCTTTCTAGCTTCAAACAGTGTTCTGGGACCTTATTTTCCTCTGAGAACAGCTGGTTTATTCACTAATGGAAGAAATACATATTTCTGAGTTTGTATCATTGCCTCATTAATATTGTGAATATTTAAATTATGAGATTGGATTTCTTCACCAAAACTACATAATGTCCCTTTACTTTAACAGAACTTCAGAATTACCAGGTGATAAATGTGTCTCAGCAGCCTTCACAAATCCTTAGAGAATCATGGTATGAAGATAATTCCATATAATCTGAGACTATTAACACTCCATAGTGGGAGTTTTCAGGTCATTAAGGTCATTACGCTAATTGTATTTTTAATAAATGTCTTCACAAACTATGCAAAATGTATCCTTATTTTCAGACTAAGTTTGGCTACTCAGATATGGCAACATTTGGCATGTCACCAGGTCCCAAATGTGTTCTCAACTGCCTCTTAGGAGTACGCTGCCTATATAGACCCAGTTACAGCAAACCAACATCTTAAGACTCATTCATGCTCAACGTCAGATATGCATAATTATGGACGGAGCCTTCTGTCCATACACTGTGTTTATTTTGACCATATTTCTGCATGTTTTCTGACAGCTTACGTATACGGACCAAGTTGAGTGTAGCCAATAAACATGTCAAGACAAGACGAATAAGTTTTAGAAATGGCGGAACATTTTGAGGAGAGGTTATGTGAGTTGGTGAGAAGACTAACAGTTACTACAAACCAGCTGGGAGGAGACTGAAAGGGAATTAAATGTGAGTTGGATGGTGGCGAAGGAAAAGTGGCATCAGAGATGACTCTGAACAGCGCCCTCTACTGGTTGCACTACGTAACGTCTTTGCTAACACATGGACACACAAATATGTGGGCAGTGACTGTTATATCGTTTGAAACTTATCTATTTTCATATGGAAAAGGAGCATAAATGAGCCTTAGGACTAGTGGAGACGGAGGCTGACTGTTCTGAAGACTGGCCTTAGTCCAGGCCAAAAGCTGCACTTGAACACACCGCAATGACTACAGCCAATGGCCAACTACCTCGAACGTTCTTCCAGGTGGAAGTTGTCTGTGTTAGTCCTTTTTGACACTACTCTCACTAATATAGCCACTTCGAATTGAGAATATGTCTGATAAAAAGTTATAGATGTTGAAGAGGCAAAGTTGAAAAATAAGGAGAAACCACACTGAATGGGTTAAATCATGGCTGCTACAGCGACAGGCTCAAGAGTCTTTCCCTTTCTTTTTCTGGTTCTCCTCTTGTGCATTGATTCGCTTTGCCGAACAGCCAATCAGCATGATTTCTCTAACACTGTTTTATTTTCTTTGGGTATACATTTTAATAGTTGCTATAATGCTTTGGGTGATGCATACAGGGATTGTATGGTTGCGATGGAGTGAGTCAGTCAGTAGTCTGGTCTACCCCAGCCCAGTCTTTTAGGCCTAAAGGTCGATAAATTTATTAATGTATACAAATATTAAAATTTGGGTGAATCTGAAAGTCATGTTTGCACAGTAACCATGGCAACATTCAATGAATTACTTACTGATGTAAAAAGTCTGATGATCATGTGGTAAGAGCTGCAGTTTTAAGAAGCGCCTTCTTTATTTGATTTCTAAGCAGATTTATGGATGTTCATCCTCAAAAATCATCAGAGAACCAAGTGCTGTTGATTCCAGCAGTGTGTTACATCACTCACATCAGTGCCAGCTGATGTCAGGTCTGGAGTCAGTACAGCTGATGTCAGCTGAACTATGATAGATTAGGCAGACATCATCTTCTATTGTACAGTTTTTGCAAAACTCAGTTTCTAATAATGTGAAAATTATGAAATTGATTCTAAGTGCTGTATCATAGGCAACTGGATGTGTTTCAGTTTCTTGAAGACGTTTCAACAGCATAAACTATACAGCCAGGACTGCACAGATTTGTACATTGGGGAGACAAAACAATCTCTCCATAAACTAATGGCACAACACAGGAGGGCCAACTCCTCAGGTCAAGACTCTGCTGTCCACTTACATCTGAAGGAGACAAATCATTCTTTTGAGGACAACAATGTAAACATCTTGGCTAGAGAAGACAGATGGTTTGAAAGAGGAGTAAAATAATCCATCTATGTCAAACTGGAACGACCGTCTTTGAACAGAGGAGGTGGCCTAAGACATTACTTATCACCCACCTACAATGCTGTGCTGAGTTCTCTCCCAACACAGTTTAACAGCCATTCACACCTGGGCTCACCTAGCCTTAGCAACCCACATGAAGGCCAGTTGAGTCAACAAGCTACAAGTGGCCCTAACACTCTGAAACTCAGAGCACAAACACATCAAGTTGCCTACGATACAGCACTTAGAATTACCATGACCTGGATGTCTGAGAACCTTCATCAAGATGAAACTGATTCCATTTTGTCAGTGGAGAGCAGACATCCTGGAACTGCAGTCTGAAGACACTGTGAGAAAAAGTGGATGAGCAGTTCACCAATGACAGCAATGATGGATGAAAGAGCATCTTTCTTCCTCAACTGTGATGAGGGAATAATACTGGAGGAATATATGTTCCTCTGAGGACAGCTCAGACTGTAAAACAGCATGAATGTCTCAGCAATAGTCCGTTATTGTCTGCCAACAAAATAATATTATCTTGCAATTCCAACATTGTGCAAGACAACAATAACGGCTATTTTTTTCTTTTTAGGAATGACCAGGTTTATCCTGCTGTCAATACAATTCACCAATATGAAAGGTCTTTTGCAAGAAGAGCTTAACCCTGACCTTGTGCAAACACATGGAGGAAAAATAAAGTGAAGCAACACCACGTATGACCAAAACTACACCAAAACCATACTCATCACACTGCTACCTTCAGTTTCTGTTCTCCTACACCACCAACCTTAAATGATCTCACACACACACACACACACACACACACACACACACACACACACACACACACACACACACACACACACACACACACACACACACACACACACACACACACACACACACACACACACACACACAGACCACATTACTGCCAATGCAGTTCTGAATTAATTTCTTTCACAGCCTGGATGCTCTGTTTTCATTGTGCGATGATGGAGACTGAAGCATAACTGCGTGTTTTAACAAGACAGATGTGGCGATCTGACAAACGCCAGAATGATGCCTTTCAAAAACAGATTTTAACTTGACCAAAGAGACCAAAAATAAAGTCCTTTTCCACAAGCTGCACTAATAAATGTCCAGCACTTTTCACAAAATGGACTGAAGCACATTATGCGTGCGTGCGTGTGTGTGTGTCTGCTTGTCTGTGTGCGTGTGTGTTTGTGTAAACACATGCATTTACAATATTGTGGATCCTAAAAAAACAAGACAAAATGATGGCTGCATGCTCACACTGAGATCTAACAGAACACATTACATCACTGTTTTTGAAATGATGCAACATGATGGGAAATGTCACTGTTTTATTTCCTGTGACCACTATAACATCTTGTATACTGAATATTGTAACTTTTCATTCATAAAAGAAGAAACAGATAAAGGCAAAAAGATATTTTCTAATAACCTTTCAACTACAGCCGGGTAAAAAAACATCGCCATCAAGAGTAACACAAAGTGAAAAATTGCAATGTGTGGCCATGCCTTGATGCATAAAAGTAAATGTGGTTAATAACAACAGAGATTAAAAAAAACAGCTGTTGTAGATATATTGTGTTGACAGGAGACAGTTCTCACTTGAAGAAACAGCAGCATTGACAATCTGTTCAAACAATTAAAACAATGTGTGTTGACACTTTCCTCACAAGCAGCAGCTTGAGGTTGTGTAAATAACAACTGTTGTCCCTCAGAGTCCCCCCGCTCTGATTTGGACCCGGTACCAACGGGAGGAGAGCTCAGAGATTACTTTTAAACTTTTGGGATTAAAAAGTGGATTGGATTGTCAGGTGTTTATGTTCTGTAATGTTGACTGCTGACAGGAGCTGGAGGGGAAATGTACTTTACTTCATGAGCAATATTACAGAGAGGAGAGGGGAAAAGAAGAAAGAGAAGCAGAGTCTCTGCTCAATAAGTTACAGAATACACGACAGTTGTCCTGAGTATAAACACACAGACACATACACCCAGTGTGTGCCGTTGCTCGCTAACCTTAGCTTACAGCTAGTGCACAGTAAACTGGCTCTCTGGGGCAGATAAACACTGCATTAGTAACACAAAGGAAACATTCCTGCCATCAAACTCACTTCACTGTTGATGAATACACCATTAAACAACCACCACTGCTGATGAAATTCTATCTGACATGAATCAGACACAGCAGTGACCTGATGAAACGCACCATTACCTCCAGCGTAGATTTCTCTGGTTTGAACATTGTTGGAAACATTTGGGATAATGCAAGTACACAACCCAACAAAATATGTAACCAAGATCAGTTGTTTTCAGACATTTTAATGCAGAATTCTTATATATTATACTTTTAATGCTATCTGACTTGTCTAAGCTGCCTCAGCTCTAAGTCCTACTGCAGACATAAATCGCTAAAAATGACACACCAATATATTGGGTTTTTTTCTGAGGCTCATTAATTTTCCAAAACCGTTGGTCACTCTAGTTTTGAATTTAAAAAAAAATCTCAAACAGGAGGAAATCTACCATTAGTTGGGGTAGTTAGTTATTTTCAGGAGCAGTTTAATCCAGGACTGGGTCTATTGTGAGTATTTGTGGCAGCAGGTCAGTGTATGTGGGAGTCAAAATGAACTACACATGAGCGTGTTCATGGTAACGAAGGAACATGTCAGCCAGTGTAACAGTGTGGCTCATCGATGTGTTTTTCAGACTTTGATACACAGACAACACTTGTTAGTAGACACATCCATTGTTGCTTTGGGTCTGCACATGAAACGTATTAACAATAAGAAGAATATATATAAGCAAATAGAAAAATACCATCAGCTTTAAGAGAAAAACATCTACATGGTGAGACTTCATGAAAATGTGAAATAAGTTTAGAAGGAGTAGTATACAAGTATTAAATATGAGTGAAGAGGCTTGATGAGCAAGCAGGAAAATGAATTAAGTCATTTAAACATCATTGTAGCTTTTGTTTTGACAGACAAAGGAAAGTGAGAGTTTTTGACGAATTTCCTTGGATTGTGTGTGTTCATGGGGTTTGTAGCTGTATGAGAAATATAGAAAATTGAAAATCAGCAGGCTTTTCCTTTAATCGCAGAGATGGCAGATAGACCATTCTAGGAGGCACAGACAAATGACCCATTTTAAAAGGTAAAGGGCTGTATTTATATAGCACTTTTACTTCATTGTTTAGGTCAGAGGTCTTTTTGGTTCACAGCCACTCTGAAAGACACCTAGTCAATCTTGTTGCTATGGATACAAACCCTATGACCTATGATCACATTCTTTTGTGCTTAATTACAAATGTGCTAACTCACATTTTCCACATTAAGCTCATGTTTCATTGAAAATGTACTTATTTCTTTAACCTTAAAGTTAGCAAAGTGTGCTATTTTAGTATTACATACTGATCTATTACAGGTACAAAATTAGTGAAACAGATACATGTACCCTGTATACATGTGCACACACACACACACACACACAAACAGTAGTGCAGTGAGAAACATGTTCAGCAGCACAAAGGAGACACGCCCCACAGGGGGTCAGGCATTAGAGAGGTCAAAGGTCATGGAGCAGGGGTCAAGGTAGCTTGGCCTGCTGCACCCGTGCATGGAGGATGATACATTAGCACCTCGGACACAAACACACAGCAGTTCATGTGTCACTGCTCTGCTCCTCAGACCTGCTTCGCCCTCACAGACTCTGAACAACTAGCAAAACTCAGTCAGTTATTTCAGACTCAGTTTGCTGCAGTGACTCCGTGGTACATCATCTCTTGCCATGCTGCTCAGTGTGTGGTCCAGCAGCCTGTTCCCAGAGGCCAAACAATGCTGTAACTGCTGAACTGGAAAGGGCCAAAGCCTTTTCAACTTAAGCACTGGGGACAGGGTCCACACAAGAGAGCTGAAGCACAGTCAGTCAGTCTGAAGCAGTGGTCATCAGCGTCTGTCTTGGCTTTGTCTCTACGTTAGTTGGACATGTGAAGCCATTTCATGTTTTCTCTTCAGGGTCAAACTTTACTGCTGCAGGGCTGATTTATCTGTCCAGCTCTGATCAGGGTGGAGGCCACAACACAGATATACAGAGTAACTGTCATTTAGAAAAGTTCAACATGTCAGGGCTTTCATTTGTGTTTAGTTGTTGTAGTAGTTCCTGATTTACCTGATTTTCTCAATGTGGACTTTCAATACAATTCATGTTTCAAAACTAAAATCTGTAACTAATGTTAATCAAAATACCAGATGTTTTGTTCTATGTACCAATAGCAAAGGCGTGAGCATTGAATATGTAGCAAACACTATACAATATACAATATTTAATTGATCAGTCCATTGACAGAAAAAAAAAATATTATTATTTTAATAATCTAC
Source organism: Pagrus major (assembly GCF_040436345.1). Taxonomy (NCBI): domain Eukaryota; kingdom Metazoa; phylum Chordata; class Actinopteri; order Spariformes; family Sparidae; genus Pagrus; species Pagrus major. The sequence goes on from NC_133226.1 coordinate 3,582,240, forward strand.
AGTATTTTATAACATAATTAATTTATCAAATGCAAACTCCAAACATTCTCTGGTTCAAACTTCCTAAATGTCAGGATTTGTGGCTTTTATCTGTTTTATACCATTTGAATTATGGGTTTTGGACTGTTAGTCGAAGGGGAATAAATTAAAGGACTCTGGGAAATTGCGATGGACATTTTAGCCCAAGAATGCAAAAACTGAGGCAAACATATGTCTATCCTGAGGCTCTATTAAACTCTATAAACATATCAAGTAGAGAAACTGGCAGGACATGACAAAGAGCAGAGTTCCTTGTGAGTTCTGAAATCAGTCAGAGTCTGAGCTGTGAGCACACACACAAATGCTAACTACACAGATTAATTCTGTGCAGTGTGGAAGGATAATTTAGCTCTCTGTACAATTTACTACATTGATTTTTACCAGATGCGGCAGTGTCAGCTGCTAATGTTTTCACCTTGTGAGTCTGTGTGTGTGTGTGTGTGTGTGTGTGTGCGCGCACGCGTGCGTGCGTGCGTGCGCGTGTGCGTGCATGCGCGCGTGTGTTATTACTCGTGAGTATTCAATAATATGGTAATAACCACTGAGTGTTGATGGACATCGTGGCTTCAAGTTACAAATCTTTGGTTGGACTGTTAGACTATCTGGTGCTACCAGCTTGATACCTTATTGGCATGCAATACCCAAAGACAAAATTATCAAGGATATTAGCAGTTTGAGAACATTTTCATTTCGCCAGCTAGACAGCTGTTTACACACAACAACGTCTTGAGATGATGTGAGAAAAATCGCGCCAAGAACATGTGGAAAGTTATGATTTCATCTTTAAACATTTTGAGAACAGAAGTTGAAATGAAGCAGGGAAAAAGCAGGGGAGGCTTCATCATTAATGATTACACACCAAGTTTACAAGATGTGTGCAGACTGCCTCATTGCCAAAGCATTAAACTGTAAAGGCTCTATGATGACGGTTAGGAGAAGATGGAAACCAGTTGTGGAAATATTGGGTAGCACCTTAGGCGATATTTGGCAGTATTTCAAAGCTCAGCATTTCAGCTGAGCCTGTGATGATGAAAGAAACAAGAGAACAAGTCTAAAGCCTCATTGGCCTATAATCAAAATGTTCATTACACCTCATAATATCAAGGGCTGAATGGAATAAACTGTGGAAATGTTGCTTCTTTTATCTTTAGTTTTTGAGATTGTTGCTGACAGTGCAAAAAAAGTCTGTCCAAGACATCAAGAATACCAGGGGAAATCCAATAAAATAATGTGTTCACATATAGAAGACAGTGGATTTCTGAAACTGCAGGAACTATAAATCTTTTCCCAACTCCACTGTGGGTTGCATTTTCTCCACATTACACCCAAATCCCAATGAGATAGGGATATCAGCTGTGCTGGCAGCTCCATCCTAAATATTACATCTGTATAACACAACACAAAATGTTTAGCAAATATTTGCCGATGATGTCATGATAGACACATGAGCGTGTGGTGTAATGTGTTTCAGCTGTGTTCCGTCTGCAGCTCCTGCCTGCTTCCCTGCTTCTCTGACGCACAGCAAGGTCCAGTAACAAGGCGTCCACCACCTCTTTACACCATTCACACACATTCTGCCAACATACACTGCTGAGGTGCTCAGCTGTCAATAGTTTTTTCATAATGGATAAAGCTCCAAGCAACAAATTCAAACAAGTATTTATTCACGTGACAATGTTGGAAATGTGTTACTGGATTGAGCTGCTGCTGCATAACAATCACTGTATGTCGTCTTAATACTTATTAATATTCTTCAGAGCCTTTTTGTTGCTTATCTGCTACTCAGATAGGGTTAATCCTACATATACTATATAGCTGATATGTGGATACATGCTTCATTTTATGCTGCTTCCTGTGCTTTTGAAGCTATTTCTGAAAAACATGATTCAATTGAAGACACTTTGGTATGTATCTCCTTCACAGTTTTGTTGCTACTAAGACAACTGGCATATCAGATTGCTTGAAATTCTATGAAGTAGGGTCGCTTGACTTTTTGAAGTGGTTCCTCTTGCAGTCATTGAGTTTTAAATTAGAGTTGCAGGATATTTATCAGGCTGATCAATTATTGACCTATTAGGAAATTTATAGAACCGGCTACTTATTGGTAGTATAGTAATTCTAGCTGATAAATAGAGACAATAATACAAAGTCAAAATGCTTTCATTTACTTAAGCACAGCATCTACAAACTCTGATGGTGTCTGTTTGCACCTTTACAGTTGGTTTGCGATCGATGAATGAACAGAGGGAGAAGAAGAACAGGCACAGCACACAATTCACGTTTCACAAGAGTTCAGAGAGGAGGGAAAGGGACTGCCAGTTTTAACACAACATTTATTTTTTTTTAGAGCTAAGGAATATTAAATCTTCCATCTCTGCTCACTACATTTGAGCCTTTCTTGCCCTCAGGTGTGCATAAATTACAGGTTAGGGCCTTCTTTTTAAAATGCAAAAATATAAAATTATCAGTTATCTTATCGGCCAAGGAAAGCAGGTAATTACCAGTTGAAAAAAAACCCATATTGTGCATCCCATATTTGAGTACAATCCCATAGACATCAGTTGTATTTACAATTCAGCCACTGTATGCAGTACAAAATTACAACGTTTCAAAATACAATACTAGTATTGCCCACTGATCCATTGGTCATGATTCCAGTCTGATAACAGTTACAGGTTCTGAGTTATTGTGAGTAATAATGAGTAATGTAATGCATTAAAGTCTATAGAGGCACATTCAGTCCCATTGTATTTATAACTCATCAGCTGTATCCACAGAGTTAAATATTAGTAAATGTGAATGAGTCTGTTCTGGACACAGATGAACGCTGAAATTGACTGCACTGATGAAATATTTGTCTTTCTCACTTTACTTTGACTTACTTGAGTACTTATTTACGTCTGTGTGTTTATTGTTTTGTTTGTTGTTCCTTTTCATTTATGTATTTATTACTTACTTGTTTACCTATTTAACTTACCCTATTTTACTCATTCTTCTGCTTACTTGTTGTATTTCCTGTCCCATATACCTGCTTAATTTAACAGCTTGTCATTTACTGTATTGAATTACATACTTAGTAAATTATAGACCTACAGACTACGTACAATTATTTTTGATATACACATGTCAACATCTTTGTAGTCTGCTCTGTGGTATAGGATCACTTGTCAATCAGTGTGTCCAGTACTCGAGTACTAGATAATCTCCTAAAGGTGTTTACTAAAAATGTTTAGTCCAGCTCTCTCTGGGCTGCAGCAGGAAAGACCATTCACAGTATGCTGCTGTTTCCTGACTACCTGCTTTCAAGCAGTTGCAGCTCCACTGCAGGTCATTATGAGGCCCATCAGAGCAGACTGTGTGCACGGAGAGAGAAGACAGAGACTGGAGAGCAGTCACAGGCTGGGGCATGTCCTCTATTATGAAGTACAGAAAGGAAAAGACACGGGATCGCATGACGTACAAAAGCCATTACAAGAAGCCCAAAGAATTCCTCCTGATAGAACACACACACAGGAAGAGTCTGAACAAAGAAAGGAAGAGTCATGGCTCTGGTTTGACGCTCTGCTGCATCTGAATGTGCTCCAAGGCATGTTTCAACTTTGCATGATGGTATTATAATGAGTGACATAATATTTCCTTAAGGGATTTGAATTGGCGATTGTTGTTGTTGTACTGTAGAGCCTCTTAGTTTCTTTGTCGTTTTTGTCAACTATGATGTTGACCTTTGAGTTGTAATGCGAAATCCATCAATGATACTCTCCAGTAAAAACACTCAAGCCAGATCATGCACCGAATGCGTCTACAATTTTCCAGCCCCATCACTCCACCATATTTCAAAAAGACCTGCAGCTTTCTGATGAGAATACAGCTCGTTTGAGGCAACAAGAGTGATGTTAACCCATCTGAAAAAGTCCCTGTAAAACCTTTTGGAACTAAAATAAAAGCACAAGTCAACATGAGCTTCCATTCCAAGAGCAGTTTCTCCTAATGTCTCATCGATAAACATCTTCTTCAAAAAGTCTATCATACATAACAAGTGTGTGAGCCTTACTTGCAATTAAAAACAAATACAATGAGTCACTGAATATTTGTTGAAAGCAGGTATTATGTAACCAGTAATTACTATGACAACATAACAAACCATATCCAAACTCCTTCCACCTTTGATTTTGGCAAATTGCCTGAATGGACAGTCTCCGCCCGGGTTCACAGATAAACATCTTCACTTGAAAAGTCTGTGTAAGAGTCACATTACAGACAGAAAATCCCCAAAACAAAATAGGGAACTACTTCTACTTCCTTTAACTTTCTGTTTCTATTAATGCCCAGGATTATAGGAGATGGAATGAGGCTGGGACGATCAAAGAAACACGTTTTCGTCTCCAGTGAACCAGAGGAAAAACAAACAGGAAAAAAATGCAACGTAAACATCTTTGTTTCCCAGAGATCCCTCGGTAAGTACAGGTCAAGATCCACATGCTCCAAACCTGTGATCTTACTGCAACACATGCAGCTGTGGACATGTGCGACTGGTCAGCTCTCCCAGAGAGAGGAAACCCAGGCTGGCTGGAGGAGAGTAATGGAAAAAGGAGGACTGTGGGGCTGAGAGATGCAGGGGGGCTGCAGGGGACAAGGGCTGAGGTGGGGGGACTGGGAGCCTCCGTCTCATGCCTCCATGATCTCCCTGTTGTCAAGGGGAGGGGAAAGGGGCGTCGCTGCAGCTCACAGCTTAATTACTTCAAGCAACAATAAGTGTCCCACTTGTAATGGCAGGAAGACAGAGGGAGGTCGAGTCTCTGGGAGAAACTGAGTCTATCTGAGGAACACATGTGAGCTGCTGCAGATGAATGAAGTTACAACAGGAGAGCTTCGGTTGATTGTTGCTGCAGCTTGATTGCACTGTTAAAAAAAAAAACTCCTCTATACAGACATCATCGCAGCTGGAACATTTCCTTCACAGTCTACATGGAGAATTGATCCTGACAGCAGGTGGAGGAAATAATATGATGTTCCACTGACAGAAAAACGGACAAACAGAGGAAATGTGGAGTGACTGTGAGTGGTGACGACTTGAAGTCAAACTTGCCAGAAAGCCAAAGGATATAAGAAAACAGATAAGTGGTGAGTGGAGCAATTATCTGACCTGGAATTTTAATTTCTCATGCCAGAATACTGAGTGTGCTCTGTGTTTTCACCTAAACACAGTTTTTTTGTGACTGTATTCCAGCTCCATGTTTAAGTGACACTATGATACACAGAGTAAGATATTTAATCCAAGACTTTTGTTCTAGCTAAATATTCTACACGTCTTGTGCATCATTTTTTCAGCTTGACAGATTTGATTTCAATGACAACTTCAACAACCATTCTGACTGACCTACCGGTGGGTCAATGGGTCTTAATGGGGTCAGTGTCCTCTCATCAATCACTATTTTCTTCTTATTTATAGTCCGGAGTAGAAAAACTTAAATTACATTAAATACATAGTGTTTTTGAAAAAGGACATCACGTGTGTTTGTGCAGCCAGTTGTTGAGCTGGTGTCGAACAGGGAGCTGGCAGGACATTTCTTTTGTTTTCAGAGTCATTCCAAGTTTTACACTGCACTGTAAAGTCTCAAATTTTAAAGTCTAAAAACCTTGTCAAAAGTTATACAGTGCATGGACTGACTCAACGTCAAACTGATCATTCAATTTCGTCATCAATTGAAATCATCTGAGAACACTGTTACTTATTAGTTTACTTCCCAGTGTGATTATAACTTTATAACTTATAACTATAAGTCTTTGTTTTTCTAATTTAACCATATGACAAATCTTGTTCTGTGTGTGTTTTGTTTATTTTATTCATATGACTCATTAACAATGAATACCACTACAACCACTCCCCCCAAACTCTTCCCTGGTGATTATATAAGATTATATTATGTAATATTATGCATTATCACTCATCTTGTTTTGAATGATGCTACTTGCAGTACATATTGTAATTATTAAGCTTAGACTTAACACAACTTTGCCGGTAAAAAAAAAACAACTCGATGATTTAGCAACTCTGTCAAAGACGTTATAGCGTGAAGTTAATTTCAATGATCTGAAATTCACTCATTAAGCTCTACTTCGGAACAACTAAGGAATGACTTTATTCCAGTATAATTCTAACCTAAAATTTGAAGTTTCAGTGCATTCAACTGAAGCTCATTATTATATTATACTGTCATTGTGTGACAAAAGTAATGCTTGTGCAACTACATGAAGTTTCTTTTGTGTCTTGATTATGCAATATAATAGAATAGGTTTGAGAGCAAAACTTTTCAGACCGCAGACAAAAATACAACTGGGATACATTTGAATATGTCGTAGGAATGCCCGCTGCCTCCTGACCTCTAGAATTTGGGAACATTTCATCGTTATGAAATAAAATCAAGAATTCCACTTGTGTACCACCCTTTTTATTTATGCATAAGCATGGAAATATCCAAATTAGACTACGCTTTCAGGAGCTTTAACTGCCACGCACAACACGGAAAACACGAGCCCTGCCAATACATCATTAAAGGAACAGTTCACCCAAAAATGTTAATTTTTATGTGTGCAGCCGTGGACAGAGACTGTGACACAATGAGTGCTTTAAAAAGTCCATCTGAACAGATTGGAATCAGAATTTGGGGACATTACAGTTGCTCCTACTAGAATAGAAATACCTGAGTAAAGAAAGATTTAAGAAAATATAGATAGAGAAAAGATAGTAACACTATAATTAAGTAGGAATAAATATACAAAATAAAATATGAAATAACTAAACAAATCTGACATTAAAACTAAAATATTTGACAACTGTATACATATATAGACATACTACTATACATAGAAATGTAAAGATATGTGCCTCTTACTACTCTATAACTACAGTGTAGATAATATTGAGTAGGTAATAGGGCAATAGGCAATGATTGACAATAATTGACAATAATTTACTTAATTTGAAATTTTGGGTGTGGTTTGTGATTCATACTCTGGTGTGTCATGCTGCACTGATGTAGCTCATCTTCTTACAGCAGCTTAACTCATGTATCACAGCTTCATCACAGGATTCAAATGATTTTGTCCAAATGAGTTACGGTGCAGTTACAAAGTAGTTTACAGTGCTGTTGTCCCTAATAATTTTAATACTACCCTCAGACACAACAGCAAACTGAGGGGATTTTGATAAAGGCTAAAAAAAACCTTATTGTTCTGTTGAAAAGCCTCCTTCGAACTAACCCAACAAACTGAACCAGTATCAGTCTGTTTCATAAACAAAACTTCACCTGACTTCCTCCCACCATGCTGATGGAAAATCAGGTGAAGTTTCGTAGTCCACAAAACATTTCTGGAGCTTCACAGCAAAACAGAGTTGCAGCCTTCTCCCAAACAACTGAAATAGATAGGGACTTGTTTTAAAACATAACAAAAAGATACAGTGAAGATTTCAGCTTTAAAAAAGGTGTAAATAAGGTCTATTCATATCAATTTGGGATGCCGGGGCTTCCTGACACTTGGACTACACTGGACAAGCCGTATGGAGCCATGTAATGCTTTTATTATTTAAACCAGTGCACATCTACTTCAGTTGTATGCTATATAGAATGCTGCAACGATGTTGTGTTGTGAAGCTCCAGAAATGATTCAAAACAAAAGTGAATCTTCATTTTTGAGTGAACTTATCCTTTAATTTGTCGAGTAGCAATAGATGGCAGTACATAACACAAACCTTTGTTGAGAAACAGTGTCTCCATTACATGGTTTGTCCTCCAGAGAGCACTGACAACTATATTTTTTTACTGTAAAATGTCCTGTTCACATGTATGCAATAAATATAACTTGGCCGCATTTCTTTAAAGCTGCACTAATCAATATTTTCATATTAACGATGGGTAATGTGATAGATGTGGCTAAGAGCAATGACTCCACAGAGAATTATTTTAAACTCTGCAGCTCCCGTTGCTATAAATCCACTGTACACCACCTGCTCAGCACCAAATGGCAGACAGACTGGCTGGTGAACATAGTGGAATATTTAGCAGCTAAAGAGCCAGATAGTTGTGGAAACCGAAAAAGACTTGAAAGGAGAGTGAATATTGGACTGACATCCATCAGGTGAACACAAATATGACTCCAACTGAAAGCTCATGTTGCTCTGTGTCTGCTTTGAAATAGGGAGCTGTTTGCCAACACGTTCACAATAATGATTTCTACATGGTGAATGTATGCTAATTTTGGGGTTTTCATCTTGTTCTGAAGTAGTCTGACAGGTTTTTATGTTTATATGTATACATACAAACGTTATGTCAGCGTGAGATAAACATAAATGGCGTCTTCCTCAGCTGAGCTGTAACGTTAGCTAGCTTAGTTAGCTCGCCTCTCCTCCATGAGTGGATGCACGCTTCCATCTGTGATATGGTGATAGGGTTGGCGGATAATAATTTTATTTATATAGCACCTATATATATATAAAATATAGTTTGGTAGAAAGAAAATAGTTCCTACATGAAACTACACACAACAAGGTCTGTGGATTACCTTGAGTAATCAGGTCATGATTTCTGGAAAGAGACATTGCTGTTGAGTTTGTCAAATGTATTTTACCAATATCTCCAAAACTCTGCAACTCACAACAAAACCATCTAGATGGATAAACAGCACTACCTGTACATGTAGAAGGGAATATGTTTGCTTGATTGAACTGAGTGAACTGTCCCTTTAATACTTTTGAAAGGAATCCTTCATTTGTTTATACAGTGTTGCTTGGATATTAAGTATGACAGGAAGACACGCTGCCCTGACGATTTCCATCTTTAAAACTAACACTACTCATGTGTTGGCATGATGAGGTCAATGGCTCCTTTTTCTGAAAATAAATACAGATTTTTCAGTCATGAGGCCACACAGCTGACAGTGTAACTGGTAGACTGTACAAAGAATCAAACTGAGTTACTGTCAGGAGCGTGTTGATGTTATGACTTGTGGTTAAAGTGCATCACACCACATTTCATACACTGAATAAACCTTTTCAGAAACTACTGAACCATCAAGAAGCCTGTTGAGAGCTTGAGAGCAGGGAGATATTAGTCAGAGGCTAATGAAAGAATAGCTCAGTCCATTCACCCTCAGGTAGGCACAGGCACTGTAAATTAATTCCAATAATCTGTACAGTTATTTCAGTGATTCAGCTTTTTCATTATTCAGCCAACATGTGAACCAAATCTGCTGAATGAGGAGAGCCGGGTGTCTCTTTCCCCTCTCTCCCCTGCGGTTTAAAGAGCTCCACAGGCCTGTCATGCCTTTGTGTCCAGACGCCGACCCGCGTTTGTGGCACAGACGAGTCGCAGTCACCGGCAACTGTTCCTGCTGTGGGTGCATGTGTGTGCATGTGTGTGGGTTAGGATGAATGAGCACCAGAAACAGACACAGTGACAAAGATAGAAAGAGAGAAGTGGGAGAGAAGGAGGGATAAAGCATGCGTGACAAATTCATTTATCGCTTTTGTAGCTGCTGAATTATTGTGACGTCCACCACAGAGGGCTGTGTCCTGTCTTCTGTGTGGTCGTTTGTGTGTCTGCTGACACCTTTTAGAAGTTTGTCTGACAGATGGTGATCTAATTTTATGGGGTCTGTGCTGCATTTCCCAGCGACTAGAGATCTGACAGATGCCCTGACCCACTGCAGCTAATTTTGACAGGTTTCATCTCTACAGTGAGCTACAGTATGGGAATGTGTGTGTGTGAGCAGACATGTGTGACAGTGTTTAGCAAGGCTTGTTGGCTGCTGCGACATCAAGCCATGTGATGACCCCTGATAAAACAAATGGACACACACAAACACACTGCATGTTAATAATGGTATATAAGTGAGCTTGAGCAAATTTTGATGTCAGCTTCACTGACAAATTAACCGTCAGCATTTAAAAGACATTGAGATAAAATGAAGATGAAAAAAATGATGTCAGGAAGTTGAAAGTTGTGTATGAGTGACTGTGATGAGTTCCTGCTCAGCCGCTCTGGGGCCAGGCTGGATTACTTCATGTCATGTTCAGCAGAGAGCAGGAAATAAACAATTGATCTTCATGAGAGCACAGTGGCAGGTAATACACTGCAGTGCTCTTCAAATAACTGCACTTAAAACTACATTTAATGAAAACAAGAAATCATTCATCTAGTCTTTTTACAAGCAGCAAATACAGTACACACATGAACAGATCTTTTTTACTGTATTTTAGACGAATGAAATTACATTTGTAGGCCTGTTATTAGTTTAGTGTGGTCCTTCAAAAGAAGATATTGGCTTTAATTATCGCTGAAAGCTAAAAGCAGCAGTGGGACACCTAGGATTTTACGCATGAAATCAAATTTCTTATCATGGCAGGCGCTACTTTGGAAAAAGGTTCTTTCATTTTCTTTGGCTCTGGAGGAGTTTCATCAAGTCTGAGAAAATAACCCTGATGATGTCATCTGTTTTTGTCATCATGTGTCTCTTGTGAGTTCCCAAACATTATGCAATACTGAGTATCCCTTTAATACTGATATATTCTTTATAAGGACTAACCAAGACTTATAAAGTCTGATGATGCTCTCTCTTCTGATATTTTTTATTAAAAGGTGCAATAAATGTCAAACACGTCTATGTACTGTGTTACAGAGATGTCTATCGAGGTTAGCAGCTATGTTCAGTCCTAACTAACATGCTAACCCCTATCCACTTTGTACCTCAAGAGGTGATAGTCCCATAGTAAACTAAACCGACACTCCCCTAGTCCAAGGCAAAGTCAGCTAATGCAACCGCCAGCTGTACAATTAACTGAGCTTACTAGCTAACAGCAGCTATAGGTAGCAGCAGTTAGCTGTCACTCTGGTGATGCCGGCTCCCTGTTTGGAGTATGAATTCGACAGGGGGGCAATTCTCTTGCACCTTTAGAGGGGCTCTATGTAACAATTTGTTGCAATTTACATGTATGAATCACTTTTTTAGTGGACATATGTGAGCAGATTGTAACATGATGTGAAAAATGAGACCTTCCCCGTCTCTCTTGGTTGCCTATATAAGTCTGTGGACAATTTGTTGAGGTTTTTTAATGCTGCCGGACTGTGAATGTCTTTGTGATCAACTCGGGTCCAATTTAGGATTGACTTTAAGGATGTGACTTAATGCACGTTCTCGAGAGTCTCGCCTCAGCGCCTCTCTCCACACCGCTAACAGTAGCTAACAATTGTTTAGAAATGAGTCCGCCAACATAACCGTAATCAAACAGAGCCAACCGCTAGCACAACGCAGAAGTTCCACACAATAAACATTTTCGACAAGTATTCCTTCGGGTTTGGAAAATGTGTCTTTGACATTTCTGTACTAGCTTGTCACTATATGGACATTTTTCTGCACAGAGTTTATATATGCAGAACATTGTGAAATTACTTTCTCATAAAATCAGGATTCACAGATTGAAACTGAATTGTGTGCATCCAGAGATATAGGCAGGGATGGCCAGGCTAAGGATCCCAAATTTAATGCTGGAATCAGCAGATCTTCCCCTGGCCACTGATTCATTCCTGCTGTTCAACCTTTTAAACAAAGTTCCACTGATGCATCATGCCTGTGTGCTTTCCATTGTATAAGTTGATGAACTCACTACCCCAAAGGAAAACATGTTCATTTCAGACATGGGAGATAATAATAGATAGTTCCAGGTGCTGTATCGTAGGCAACTGGATGTAATCCAGTTGCCTACGATTTACCATGACCTGGATGACTGAGAACCTTCATTAACAATAATAGATAGTATGTCCCATCTTTGTTGCTTCTTAAGATGAACAAACAGGACTTGGCCAGGTTTAAGCAGATACCAAATTATCAGTTTAATAAGCTCAATATTAGCTCTGATTGTGATCTTGTATATCAGGATGAGATTCAGACCGGTAAAAATGGCTGCTAACATATGATTAAATAATCCTAAAAACAGTGCAAAACAGTAGAGGGTGCACATATGGTGCCCCACCAGCCACAAAGCTAAAATGTAAATTATACATTATTATCAAATATTTGAAATTAGCAAATTACATATTATTTAAGACTTTTAATATAACTTCAAATTAGGTTATACACTATGAAGTAAACTGCAAAAATTAGCCTATTTACTATTCTCTTTTCTAATGGGCCAACAACCGTACCTTCATCTTGATCCCACCTTCATCTAATAAAAGTAGATGGGTATGAAAAGAACCAATAAAACACCAGGATTCATTATTGATTGGCTTAAATGTATAAAATTAACAAAACATGTTGTTTAGTTTTCCAGAGGATCCTTCTGCTCTTTGAGAGAAGAAACAGTTAGATAAGTGTGATGTGTTTGCTTTACTGATTGTTGAGTAAATGTAACAGTCTTTTATAGTTGGATTCAATGTTTAGTTCACAAAGCTAGAACACAACATTGTTAGTGTGTAAGGAGAAGCCCTCTGTGTTTGTATCCACCCAGGTAAATAATCACCACGTTCCACTTTGTGCAAAAAGCAGTTTGAATTTATGTGTGAATGTGATGAGGCACATCCTGGCAGCCAGGGCAGGAACAACAGAGCAGCATTATTTCCAAACATTTGATCTAAATAGGATCAGTACTCGAAGATTCTGTGTTTGTACAAATCCATAAACACTCGGTGGAACGTTCTCCTGTCTGCAGTGCAGTGGTCAGTCAGTGGAACATCTAATATTGTTATGTGAGCGACATTTACATAATCAGGAAGAATAAATATGAAATGGAAAAAGGCTGGGAAAAATCTTCAGATCCCACTACAGCTGGCCTATTAAACATTATCACTACATGTATTTACAGCACCACAGCTCAAGACAGACCGTCTCAGAGGCACTACAACGCAGAGGCCTGGAATAGCTTCAATATAGTTTAGACATCCTACAACAATCTCTTTCAGGAGCTTCCATTTCCACAACTTTATAATGTAAATGTACCACAACTTGAATTTGTTAAATGGCAGAGGGAATACTGTCCGACCACAGACTAGAACAAGAGTTTTTTTTAAGCCGGACTCAAAACAAGTTGTGTCTGTCTAATGATTTCTAAATGACAACACAAAGGGGCAGTATTTCACACACCTTTAAACACCTCTGCCTCTTGTTTTCCATCAATGATTTCTACACTCACACACATAAAGTCATCCAGACACACATAATCAAATGTTGCTTCCCAGCATCAACATTCAATTGCATTCATTTTAAAACCTCATGATGAATTTGAAATTATTCTATTATACATATGAATAGAAGAAGCTAAAACTTACACAAATAACCAGTGGGATTTGGTTTGCCTAAGATTAAGTCTCCATCTTAAAGATATAATATGTCTACTAGTACTAGACCTTGGTTATATAATTTGTTGAGCTGTGTACTTTCATTATCTCAAATATTTCCAAGAATGTTCAAACCAGAGAAATCCACAAGTTTACTCAAGGTAACAGTACGTTTCATTTAGTCACCTGACGCTACCTCCGGAATGGAGTCAGAGAGTGAGGAGGGAAGTCAGATAACGTGACTAAACTTAATGTATATAAATTCTAACCTTTCATGAACATTTGTGCTTGAGTCAGGTCAGATAGACTTCCATCAGCAACGGTGGTTGTTTAATGGTGTGTTCACTATCGATGAAGCGTAACGTGTGAATGTTTCTTCACCCCAAACACACAGATTACTGTACATTAACTGAGGGTGTGTGTGTGTGTGTGTGTGTGTGTGTGTGTGTGTGTGTTTGAATTCAGGCGAACCTCTGACTAAACTCAGCACTCAGCAGAGACTCTGGTTCTCTCTCTTCTTCTTCCCCTCTCCTCTCTGTAACATTATGTTCATGAAGTAAAGTACATTTACAGCTCCAGTCAGCAGTCAACATTACAGAACAGAAACACCTGACAATGGAGGTCACCTCCACGGATCACTGCTGCAGTCAGGTTGATAAACAGGAGTGAAGATTTTAATCCCAAAAGTTAGAAAGTCATCTCTGACCTCTTCTAACTGTGTGTCTATTGCTCCAGAAGCTCTCCTCCAGAGCTGCTCAGCTGCTCTCCCTACACAACGCCCAACAAACATCGTTTGTTTTGCTTTGAGAAAGAGACCCCTAGCATCAGAAAATATATATTTTGTATTTCAGCTAACAGAAGTATTTTTTGCTTTTCTTCATTTCATTTCAAACTGAGGTAGTAAAGAAGTAAAGTTCCACCTGTCAACATAGTGAGTGTTAGTGGTGAATGCATTTTATTTGTCGTTTCATTCACTCCACTCCGCAACAGAAACATGGCTAATCTTCAACCAACTGATGAAAAACCCAGTCGGTAAAACAGTCAGGGACCATTCATGAACTGAAATATCTTCACAACTTCTGAGGAACTATGAAGATCAGGGAAATAAAGCTCATGTTAAGCTGACTGACTTGTGATCTCATAATTTACAGTTACACAACTGTGATGTTTGAATCAATTTTAGTAAAGAGAGCTGTTGCAGTGAAAAGGGAGACTAAAATAAAGCAAGGAAATGCTGTAGCGAAGATGTTTTGATTTAGTTTTTTTTCTTGGAATTTGTCTGCTTCAGGGTGCCATCAGTCACCAACAATAATAGTTTGTGGGCCATAAGACACTACTACCTGCAGAACAAAGGCTCAGACCAAACATATGCTCCTGTGGTCGAGATTCAAGTAATTTTATAGCTAGTTAAAAAAGGTCCCCAGGTTCCAGGAAAACATCTTTGAGACAGAAAGAGATAGCAGCCTCGACCATTCATCAACCAACCATAAACCAAGAGCAAAACTATGAGGCCTTCTGCCAGAAATATGAACACAGTAATTACTACTGCTCATATGGTCTACTTGTGTGAGTAATGAATTTGACTTACTGTCTTTCACCTTGAAAAACCCTCAACTAGACATTTACAGACCCTGTTTTATTATGGGGAAAAGGATGAAGTCCACTAGCTGTGACTGAACTGGCCCGGCTGAGGCAGGAGTTGGCAGAACATGTTATGATGAAGAAAGTATGATCTCCAACAACCTAACTGCTAGTGTCAGGGGAGAGTCCCCTTTGTGTTTTCTGTTATTGAAAATTCCAATGCTATGATAGCATTTTACCACAAGAACGACAGAATCAACATCAAAACACGGCGTGCCATTATACAAAAGGTTTGAGCCAAGACTGGAAACAGGGAACACATTTGCTTAAGCAAGCCTTCAAATATTTTAGTAAAAGGGACTTATTTTCACTGTATGGGATCAAGTTAGGGCTACTTTAAGCAATACAATTTATTTTGAAGGTGTCTTCTTATCTCTTATAGTTTAGAAACAGTTATAAAAAAGCAATCAATTTTGGCTTTAATCAACGTAGAGTGCAATCCAGAAAAATTGTAACTGGATTTTGACACATACATACATACAACACAAAATGCTGGATGTGTTTGCAAACTCAACTTTGTATTTTCAGCTTGTTCTGCTGCCTGTGAGTGGACAGAAATTAATACAGTTCATGCAGCTTTAATCAAGTGAAGATTGCAAGTGGGCATATTAGTATGCAATATACAAAATTAAATATTTGACATGACATCCAAGTAACTGCAAAAAAAATGTGCAGTATGCCAGTATCACTTCAGTGAATGATGTGAGAGAAGGGACATTTATTGATAATCTCCCTGTCTGTTCCAGAAATCCTTGGTTCGAGCGCAGTGGGACTGTGCTATGATTCTCCCTGTGGTGTTTTTGCTGGTGCTCCTGTTGCTCTCTGGACCCTCTCTCCAGGGAGACACTCAGGAAATCGGGAACAGTGATGAGGTCCGAGACAGAGAGTTTATCTTTGCGCCAAAACGGCAAAAACGTGCTGTGATCGATCACAGTGCTCTCCAAACAGACAAATGCTCCTATACCTTCATTGTCCCTCAGCAGAAAAATAATGGGGCCATCTGTGTGAACTCCAAGGAGCCCGATGCCCTGCTGGAGAATAGGGTCAATAAGCAGGAGCTAGAGCTGCTCAACAGTGAGCTGCAGAAGCAGCGACGGCAGATTGAAGCCTTGCAGCAGTTAGTAGAGGTAGATGGAGGTGTGGTCAATGAAGTCAAGCTACTGCGCAAAGAGAGCCGCAACATGAACTCCCGAGTTACACAGCTCTACATGCAGCTGCTGCATGAGATTATCCGCAAACGAGACAATGCTCTCGAGGTGTCACAGCTAGAGACCCGTGTTCTCAACCACACGAATGAGATGGGGAGGCTAGCTACACGCTACCGTGACCTGGAACATAAGTACCAGCATCTGTCAGCCATCGCAAGCAATCAGAGTGCCCTCCTGGTGCAGCTGGAGGAGCACTGTAAGCGAGGAGGATACTCATTTGGAGTGGTGCAGGAAAGGAGCCGCCTTGTCCGTCCACAGCCTCCTGTGATTCCTCAGCCTCCTGTCATGCGTCAGCCTCCTGTAATGCGTCAGCCTGCTGTGATGCCTCAGCCTCCTCTGCAGACACCAGTATTGTCTCCTGGAGGCTACAGACCCTTCCATCCACCTACCTACACCCGCCACACCAGCAACCCCATGACCAATGAGATACAGAGTGACCAAAACTCCAAAGCATTACCACCACCTCTGCCCACAATGCCAAGTGCAACATACAGCTTCACAAACGAGCCCACTGGTAAGTAGAAGAGCACACTGACACTTTCATATCTTCACAGGTCTTTATAATCAATAGATTACTGCTGCTTCAACTGAGTCCCCATAAGGCCAATAGTCTAGTCTTGTATGATATTCCCATCTCCAAGCAGAACCACTATGTAAGGGATAAGGGATAATGTATATGGAATGTATGGAACCCCGTTTCATACAACCCTTCAGGTTGTATGAAACCCCTGCGCTTCGCGTCGGGGTTCCATACATTACATTCCATTCTATTAGAATTATGTCAAAATATGGCTGTGCATATAATAAGCCTCAGCATCTCAGCTGTGCATTTGTTATGTTCTTCTAAATTGGAAATATTTCATGTCCAGTAGGCTCAAAAAGAGAGATCACTGTCAAAACACATCTATTTTGCATTTGTTTAGAATGTAATACTATTTGTTTCATTACAAATGATATCAGCAACAACAGACAAGAGTTTGAGTGAAAATGTCCATGAATGTCAGAATATCGTAGTATTTGGTTTTTACCCCTTTTGCTTTAATGACTGCATGCACTCGAGTTGGCATGGACTCCACATGTTTGTGCAAAACCTGCTGACAGAAATGAGTGGAGAGTGGATCCGAGATTCAGATCCACTCCAAAATGTAATGACTTATTAAGTGACCCATGCTACATACTTCCACCAAATTGTATGAATATTTGGCCAGTAGTTTTCCCGTAAACTGTTGTTGTTGTTGTTGTTGTTGTTGTTGTTGTAAGACGAAATAATGATGGAGTTTCATTTTTGGCAATGGAGTGTTGAGGATGAGTTCAGGAGTCTCAGTCTGAGGAGTGAAGCTGCTCTGTAGTCTGGAGGTACGGCAGCAGATACTTCTGTATCTGTTGTCAGATGGCAGCAGGGTGAACAGACTGTGGCTGGGTGGGTGTTGTCTTTTAGTATCTTTGGGCTCTGTGCAGACATCTTACTTTACCGTAGGAGTTATATGACACAGTATGGGAATCCCAAAGAGTGTAGGCTCAGACAACTCATCCTCACCCACATTGTGTCATTTAAACAAGTAGATTTAAAAGACTGCTGCAATCTACCTGATACATGTCCAAGTAATCTAGTGATTTTCCATCCAGGGAATGGTCTATTTGAGCATTTGTCAAGAATATATGATGCACATGAAAAGTGTATCACAACGCTTAATCACTTGTGACATGTTTTAAGTTTTATGACACTGAGGATGGTTTAAGTAAATGACGTAGAGCTGAAATGATTTGTCTATTAATTAATCAGTCGATCAACAGATAATTATCAGCCACTACAGAATACTGATTCAATTGTTTCAGCCATTTCCTAATGATTTAGTCATTTCTAATTCTAATTCAAGCTTATAAATATTATCCTTTTCTGTATATAATCAAAGAGACCGTGTCGCTATTTTCTGGCCATTTGAAATAAATACAGAAAACAACTGTAAGATCACTCTAAAATTAAACTAATCACTTTTTATAGCCTCAAACTGGTGAAGGATGGAACATTTTGGAACAAAAGTTAAGCATTTGCAGTGAGAATGGAACAAATGGCAAGGCAATGCTATCAAGCAATCAACATTTGGTTGTGAATTTTTTTTTTTTTAAATGCTCAACATTCAAGGACAAAATTAAACTGCTTTAAAAAGGAGTCTGGTGAACTATGAAAGTTGTAAAACCAATTTAATAACTTAATAAGTGCCTGTTTCTCTTCTTTTGTAAATTTTGTCTATATAGTTACATTAGTAAAAAATATGCATTAATTTGTATCCCACATCAGACCACATAACCATGTCTTATCCATGTGTACCATGGCTTATCTTGTAAGACGCTCGCTTTTCATATTGTTTTTTCATGTTTTTCATATTACTGCCAGGTATTAAAAAAAATATTTGTATGTTGTTTGAGTTTTACACAGCATCGCAACTTTTTTGAGTTGTATAAAGTAAATAAAATATTAAACCAGACAGAACAGATTTTTGGACTATCCAGGTTATAATTTCTGACGATTTGTTGTATTTCAGATCAAAAGAGGCTATTGTAATTGGTACAACTGGAGCCCTTTTTGTCTTTTTAGTATTATTTTCTAGGACTCCTAGGTGGACAAATGAATCCAGTAACTACTGTGCATAAAGGTATGATGAGATTTGAATAAAGTATTGCCATTTAAAGGTTTTGTCTCTGTATTTCCATGTAACATCGACTGCGGTTACCAACCAAGTTTTGCTCACAGTAATATTTACTGCTGCCAACATCACAGAGACTGGAAAGCACTTGTCATATTTGGCACATGTAACTCATGGTCAACAGTGACTTCACTTTTCCAGGAGCCCTATGTCCATATGTTTTACCATCTTATTTAATGTTGTCTGTTACTTGTGCAGGTTGTTAGAGTTATGCTTTTATATTCAAATGTTGGTGAAAAAGAATGCCTGTCATGAAAGCCTTTGTTGGTCAATATATAGTATACAGCTTTGTTAGTCAACATTCAGTCTCTCTTGCAGGCCCTTTCAAAGACTGTCTCGAGGCTCTGGACGGCGGATACACCACCAGCGGCATGTTTCTCCTGAAACCAGACAACGGCAACCGACTCATGCAGGTTTGGTGTGACCAGAGACACGACCCTGGTGGATGGACTGTCATTCAGAGACGCCAGGATGGCTCTGTCAACTTCTTTAGGAACTGGGAGACGTACAAGGTAAAAAAATAGATTCTGAGCTTAGTATCAGAAGGTTCTAAATAAATGATCCGCCCGATAATGGAAAATTTATATTATTGGTTATCGGCAGTTAATGAAATTATAGCCGATAAATAGAGCCAATAATACAAAGCCAAATTGCTTTAGTTGACTTAACAAGTGCAGCATTTACACACAGTATGTAGCGATATGCACCACTGGCGTTACACACACGTCAAAAACACAGTATCAGGCCACATCCACCGGCCTTCAGCCCAACTGTGCGCTCTACCATGGAGCGGGTGTGTGTGCCGGTGGTTGTAAGAGTGCTCCTGTCTGGTCTGGGGATTTGTCAGGGGTGCCATCAGCCATCACCAGTGAGGGCATAACCTCGGTCACCTATGTTACATTTCTGTAAAATTGAGTTTTATAATAATTAAGCTGGATGGTGGTTTTTAGAATTACAAATCATTTACCACCAGCATCAGCCACTCATCTCCACCAGCTCCTTGAGCCAGACACATCTCCATGGAACTATTCTGCGGCACAAAGGAGTCGTGTGCCCCCCCTGGCCAACGGGCCACGACATTCAGAAGGAGGCAGTCTGCATCTGATATTATTTGGCCGTTAATAGAGTGATACAGCTTTCGGTTGAGGAATGGGAATGGATCTGGAGAGGGTGCTCTGATCCGTGTATGCGTGCAATCTACAGCACCAATGATGATATTTGGCAGCAAAAAAAAGTGCTCTTAATCTCTACCTGCTGGTTAGCAGTGTACAGGAACGATATGCACTGGGGCATGAATGATACTATCGCTTTCAGTACCCTCTGAAGCACACGGCTCAAAGAGGACTTTGAAATGCCTGATCTGTCTCCTATCTCTCTCTGAAATCATCCTGTGGCCAAAACTCGGATTGCACCGAGAACTTGGAGGTATAGAGGTACAGGATTTGACCGGCGTGTGTTCCGCCTAACCTGAGGCTCCAGGTTATTGCACTAATCCATAAGCAGTGCTCGTGGCAATCTGAAACGACTCAGCAGCCATTCATGTGTCTCATCAAACAGATCTGTGTGATCTCTAAAACCACTCTGTGTAAGGCCTGGCTTTCCAAAGCATGTAGTAGCAGTAGGTAAGCCATGAGTCAGGTGCTGAACACACACAATCATCCCAGGGTTTTTATAATCTTAATTAGGATCAATTGACCAATAGTATTTTTTACCAAGAACTAAACAATCCAATCAATAAAATTCCTCTAAAACATATAGGTGGATAATCTAAATTGAATTATATTATGCGTTTTTTTATGTTCCTATAATTTAAAACATATGTTTGCACTGAATTGCATATGTTGCACTCTCGACCACTCTTAAAAATGTTCTCTTACCAAAGAGAAGAGCAAAAACAAGAAAACACTGGTGAATCCCAGAAATCAATGGGTACGAACAAAATAAGGGAAAATTGTGGATACAAACAAAAATAAGAGAAAATGTGTTTGTATATCACTTCTTGCATGAGGTCCATTGGCCCTCATTTATCAAACGAACGTACGACAGAAAACTGGGCATTTCCACGCAAAGCTCAGCATTTATCAATTTGGACGTGAGCGGAGGCTAAGATCAAATCTCACGTCAAGTGTCGACTCGTGTACACAAGTTTTCAAGTCAGTGTTGATTTGCGGTGCAGCATAGTACATCTGGCGGAGTCCGAGAATTGTTATTAGACCATATATCCCTGACATTAAAGGTAGCCTACTAGTTTCAAATAGTTTGCAATTAACGGGGTTTCAAGTAGTTCGGTAAAGTTGGAAATATATTCACAGATTTGAACTTCCCAGATCAATAACTCATAAGCGAAACATTGTTAAAACACAAACGACGACTCTTTACTACCGTAGTAAGGTAGACAACGATCAAAACGGCTCGGATCTGCGCTGGTTTCTACGTTAGACTGATAAATGAGGACCATTGTGTCTAGGTTGGTTCCCATGGTTACAACTGAAATCAGATGTTTGCTTTAGAGAGAGTGTAAAGTGCAGGAAACGTGTACTGTTGGGTACTGGTACGGAATTCCAGGTACCGGTATAGGTTTAAATGTGAACAGTACCCAACCCTATTCTTACATCAGTCTTCCATAAAGCTGAGTCATGACTAGGCAATTTTTGTTCATGTTAGAAGCTAAATGAGTATCTGCTACTGGAAAACTTGCTAGCAAAATATGGTTATCCACATATGAGCAACTACAGCTTATTTTGGGTTGAGTTTTAGAGTCATTTGAGGTAGTCTAAGTAGTGTGGACATGGTTGTGCATTCTCATTTGTGGAAAAGTAACACTTGTCAATCAATCCATCAATTTTAATTTGTATTGTTGAAAACAAAAGTCATCTCATGACACTTTCCAAATTGAGCAGGTCTAAACCATACTCTTGAATGAATGTATTTACGGAGCCCCAACATTTCCCCCATGAGCAAGCATTTGGCGAGAAAAAAAACTGCCTTTTAACAGGAAGAAACCCTCAAGCAGAAATGGACTCATGGCGGGCAGCCATCTGGCTAGACCGGAATATCCCAGCTAATTGGTCATTCAGAATTACCTTGACAGTGGCTACAGGCATGCGGTTGGCTGAAGGCTGCAAGGGAGGGGTTTGGTCACACAGATACTGTCCTAAACAATGACATTATTTTAATTTGGAAAACTGTTGTGGTGATATTCCAAAAAAATAAATAAATAAAAAAAAGATTTAATACTGTAATTTCTGTGATGAAATATCACATTCCATTTAGCCCACCTACAGCTGAAATCTTTGACAAAACAAAGTGTTTGGCCAATCCTCCTCACAGTGTAATATGTAAGTAATCATAAGAAAAACTCAAAATCAAATCTATGAGATCACAACAGCAGAGCTAAAATCAATTCAAATAAATTAAACATGCTGCAGCCAGTGCAGTGATCCAAGCACTTTGTAACCATGCAGTGTTTCCCATTTAGTACTGGTGGAACCCACATTACGTAAAGTCGGGTGCACAGGGTGAAACATTTAGTGGCCAAAGATTTACATCCTGTGGCCTGAAGTGAGGACATCCCAATCTGTATAATCTTCTCAGTACTTTGAACTCAAGACCAAAACACAATGGAGTTGTTCCAAGTTGTCCCCCAACCTAATCATTCCCCAACCCACACTCAATGAGTCAACAACGCACTTAAAGCCAATTTATACGCTCACATTTGGCAGGGACGAGGACTCCATCCTGATTGAATCCATGTGTCATGTAATTGAAGCCAGGGATTCAGACAAACAGTGAGTTCTGGTGGAGAGGATCTTAAACACGTCCTGCCATTTGCCACTGCTCTGGCTCTGACGTCATACCAGTCTGTCAAAGATGATTGGAAAACATGGGTGGTTTCTTGCTGAAAGTCCAGGGCTGTATCCAAGGGGAGGAAAAACAACTTATTTTTTAAAATAAGATAATTGCTGTGGCATTTTCTATTGAATCAGACACATTATTCCTGACTTATTCAATGGCTTTCTCCTTTTATAGCAAGGGTT
This sequence comes from Pagrus major, assembly GCF_040436345.1. Taxonomy (NCBI): domain Eukaryota; kingdom Metazoa; phylum Chordata; class Actinopteri; order Spariformes; family Sparidae; genus Pagrus; species Pagrus major. The sequence continues at coordinate 3,605,198 of NC_133226.1, forward strand.
TGGAAACATTGATGGTGAATACTGGTTAGGACTCGAGAACATCTACTGGCTGACCAACCAGGGCAACTACAAACTCCTGGTGACCCTTGAAGACTGGAGCGGGCGCAAGACCTTCGCAGAGTACGCCAGCTTCCGTGTCGAATCCGAGGAGGAATTTTACAGGCTTCGAGTGGGCCGATACCATGGCAATGCTGGAGACTCTCTTACCTGGCACAACGGCAAGCAGTTTACCACACTGGACAGAGACCATGATGTTTACGCAGGTGAGTGGTATAGTGCAAGAGATGGCAATCTCTAACTGTTGGAGGGCTATCACTTGCAAAACTACTAATGTTTTGGTTTCTGATTCAATACATCACACACAGCCACATATTGTATATGCCACTCCTTAGCACTGAATGAGGATGAATTACTGGCTGCATTCAGGGTTTAGTTATGTACCCACAATGACAAGTTGATACAGGCACTGCCCTGTGATAGACTGGTGTGAGGGCATGTGCTGCCTCTCACTCTTTATCCTGGGTTAGGTGAAGGGGCTACCATGAATGGATTCAGAAACTGGGCACGTCAGCATTCTCGCTTCAGGCTCTATGGGTATACAGTACATGACACTACCAACAGCTACCAGTGTTTTGTACTGCAGGGTTTCACCAACACAATATTTATATAATGTTTTATAAGAAAGCAGGACCACCTCACCTGAAATAAAGATCCCCTCTACTAACACCAAAAGACAGCACATTGTTTGCAGTAAACAAAACTAAAATACACTGAAATTAATATAGTAAAATAAAGTTATAGAAGCTATATCAGACAGCCAAACCCACATCGTGACTTTGTCCAGGGACATTACTGCCAGATTGTCACAGATACCAACTCCTAACCTTTTTTCCTTTGTTCCACTCGTGCCGCTTGCTCTCTCTTGCTCAACCACACACTCCATACAGAGTGCACACAGCACACGCGTTTTGTGTACTTTAGTGGTTTATTACAGCAAGGAAACAATATTTGCTTGAGAAAAGACTGCAGGCAGTAAGATGAAAATCGGAGCAGGAGTAAACAGTGTAATGACCAATATGATTATTATTTATCAAGACGACAGATAACAGATATTTGGAACCAATACACATTTGCAGAAAAAATAAAAATCTTAGTGTCAAAATGTAGAATAACAAGTAATGGAATGTATCTCAATAAAATGTTCTCAAGGACTGGACTTAAGTACAATTTTGAGGTACTTTATTTCAATATTTCCATTTTCTGCTATTTCTACTCCTCTACATTTATTTGCAAACTTTAGTTACTAGTTACTTTGTAGATAAATATTATTGATTGCTGATTACTTGTTGTGTGTTACTTGGGATGTGTCACAAATTAGGTAGTGTTGTGGACGGGACATTGAGTGAGACCACATAGTGGCGACTACAGACCCAGAGAGGATGCTGCGTTAGAGCCAAAGTAGCTCATTTAAAATTAATTTCTTTTATCTGCAATCAGACAGAAAAAAAAACAAAAACCCTGATATCAATTAATTGGAAAAACGTTGAATATTGGCCAGGCAATCAGTTCAATAATCAGTCTATCCCTACAGCAGTGTTTTAACTCCACCTTTAACTATCAGATCAGTGTGCTAGTTACATCAACAAAAGGGTATCAAAAAAACAGGGCCATAGTTCTTTTGTTACCATCCACAACTTTTGATAACGGAATCGCAGAAATAATCTTTCTAATTTGTGACAAACTGAACTGAACCGGACTGCTCAGTAGAAACATGGTCGAGAACTGATGTGTGATATAAACTCCAGCCAGAAGCTGGACCATCATTAAACAGCTCACCAATGGTCAATGTCAAAACGAGTCCAAAAGCCAAAGTTCTGCCTCTGTGACTAAAGACATGCACACAGAAAATTAATTTGGATGCACTCAGAGATTTAGGCAAACAAGCCACCCAGATAGTGCCTGGCTAATTTCAGAGATCTGAATGGTTCGCCCATGAATTAACTAAGCACACATGTATGTCTGAAGATGGATATCCTTTGCCCCTTGATTTGTTTTAAATGGAAGTGGCTGATTTAGGTCAATAACTCTGCAATTGTCCCAATATTATATATTTTGTATCAGCAAATATGACTAATATGTCAATACTCAACCTCTCTACAGCACACAACAAATGTATTTTCATTCAGAGGGCATGCACAAAAAACTGTAACTCGATGCAGAGAAGATGGTAGATTTCTGCCAGAGTTGATGCCTGACGAGAGAAAGCAAAATGTAACAGTGACTCTGGACAGAATGAGGCTAGTCTTGACTGCACACGGCCCAATTCATCTCCTTCCAAAACACATCAGTGATCAGATTTTGTTTATAAAAGGAACAACAAGACCTCAAGTAGAAATCAGCACGTGCTGTACTGGACAACAATGACGTACCGATACAGCAAGTTTTAACAAAGAAAGGTCAAATGTGGCTTTTCCTGCTTTCTTCTTCAGCAGTCTTCCCATGTGCTGCTTTCTATTTGTCCACAGAAACCACTACAGCAGTCCCACATGGACAAGAGCGTGACTTGTGCAAGCCTGTAGACATAAATTGTTGCAGACAGTACACACACACACACACACACACACACACACACACACACACACACACACACACACACACACACACACACACACACACACACACACACACACACACACACACACACACAGGAGATGGCACAAAGCATGCTGAGAGCTTTTGTCTTTAGGACCAAATGAACACATACAAAAAGGCCAATCACGCAGAAATTTGGTGAAAACAGCAGTCTCACTGTTGAGCTCATTGATTCATAATCAGTCTTAATCCCATCCCCTCAACCAGCACAACACCAGCTTGCTCGTACACCAGTTGGTCTGATTTGATTCCTTGTGTCTCCAGGTAACTGTGCCCACTACCAGAAGGGAGGATGGTGGTACAACGCCTGTGCTCATTCCAACCTGAACGGCGTGTGGTACCGTGGTGGGCATTACCGCAGCCGTTACCAGGACGGGGTCTACTGGGCCGAGTTCAGAGGAGGAGCGTACTCTCTGAAGAAAGTTACCATGATGATACGACCTCATGCAAACACCTTCCATTAACTCATCAGTCATTGAAACCTGAAAAGATTTCAGGGAACATTTCCACCAAAGGGATTCCATCTCTTTATCACAAACACATCCTTGATTTGCTTTTTATTCTTCATTTTCCATTAGATGCTTTACTGTATATTCATATTGTCATGTCAAATTGCAAAGGCTCTTGCAATGACACAACAGGATCAGACAGAATTCTTTTGTTTAATTCCTCTTACAGGTGTAGGTTTTCCTGTCTTGTTTGGGCTGTTATGTACAGAATCAAATACATATTATGGTAATTAGATATTAAAAATAAATAGAAACAAAGGAATTATATCCAGAGGTCAAAACTGACTGCTAGCAAAAAACTGCTACTTCAGATTTATATTGGTACTATAACATATATATTATGTATGTACAACATACATTGGGATCAGTTCTACAGGAGAGAAATCTATTTTTAATTTTGATACAATTTTCAACAAGGTTTCAGTAAATCTGTCTATGTCTCTATGTATCCGTCTGTCTTTACCAGGCCCATTTCCTTTCCTAGTCTTTTTCATCTTAATATTTGGATTTGAAAAAAAAAAAATATATAGAGTGAAGGCATTCTGAACACTAAGTATGAACAAAATAGTTCAACATTGAATCAAAGTACCAGGACCATGGACCAAACAGCTACCTGTATCACTGAATACATTATGGAAGATTCTTGAGCTAAATTGCATTTATGGACTGCAACGATACTGTACAATGCTCGTCTTTATAGTGAGATAAGTGAGATATGAAGTTGCAACAAAAACTGTTGTTGTTTCCACTAATGGTGCAGATACAGAGCTGATCTTCACTAAATCCTCATCCACCATTGACTGTTATATTATCTCAAATGACTATTATGCAATTTCTGAAGAATGATGATTTGATACTGAACATTCTGGTACTTGATATTTTGTGCTATGACTCACTAACTTTGCACTTTTTGTGCTCAGAAAGGTCTCCATGTTTCAAAAAGGGCATTTCTTCCTTGCATGAAATCATACAGGAACACTAAACCTGCCTTTTTTAAAGGAACAGTTCACAATTTTGCACTTAGTTGTTTAGTAAGTTGGAGTCAGGATGTGGTTAGCCTAGCTTAGCATAAAGAGGAGGAAACTAAACTGACTGTTCAAAGTAAAAAAATAAACCGACCAACAATATCCAAGCTAATCCATCACATCTATGTAATATGGACATTGTGAATTAGATCAAATGTCTTTAAATGTAGACAGAATTTACAAAAACATGTCGCAAAAAAACTATAAAATGTGCAAAAATAATTTCACTGCAGGTTTTCCAGGTAAAGCAACTACAGTACACTTAAACAGAAACCAAACAGAACAACTCAGTTATTTCATCTCCCCACCAAAGGTTTCCTGGTCTGTTAAAAAGATCAGTCACTGTATCATTGTGCAGATACAGTATGTACCAGGTACTCTGTGTATATATATGCTGTTTTGTTAAGATTATTTATAGTCTGTATGTAATCCATCTTGCAATAAACAATGTACAGCCCTGCTTGTGTTTCCACTGATCTTATTTTATTCAGCTCCACACTTAATGATTCACTGAGTACTCGAGATGCTTAACTCCTCCAACATTTTCTTTCATTCTCAGGTAAGCAACTTCAACACTGCTATTCAGTCACACACATTTCACACATCGGACTACAATCACAGATTCAATTTCTGGATTACCAGTAAGACAAAGGGGAGCAGTGTAAACAGAGTAAATATGTCTATATGAAATGTCTAATTTCTTAAAAACTGCAGCCCAACATTGATACTAAGGTACTGTTAATGATCATAAAATGCTGCTGTGTTTTCAATGTCCTTGTCTTTTCTTGTTATTTTTGCTCGTTCTCTCTCAGCAGATGACATTCCAGACTAACAGGAGATAGCGTGTGCATGAATGAGAAATGTCCTAATTCAATTACAATAGTCCTTATTTGCAACAATCTGTCCCTGCTCCCACTGTGTGTACAACAGGACACTTTGAATAGTTTTCTGTTAAATACAAGAACTAGACTGGAACTAATCAAATAGCAAATGTTGTCTTACAAGCAGAACTAATGTAAAATTCTTGCTCTGTTACATGATCTACTGGACTGTGCAGGTACTGTACTTGCTCTCATTGTTAGATAATTTATTGTCCAAACACTAATCAATCAAGCACTGCTTCTCAGCAGAAAACGTGTTTGGATTGGGAGATTTTACTGTTGAGGTAATACACTGGAGTGATGATTGACCACCACAGACTCAGTGCACACAGAAATCAGAGGGTTATCCTGATGCCCATTTAGCATGAGGGAACAACTGACTGTGTCAACTAACACAGTCAGTGCCCTCCATGCTTTCCATCAGGTTGTTATGGATTATATTATACACTTCAAGACAGCTACTAAAGCTATTAGCAAAATATTTACCACTTGCTAGCCATAACAAGTCTGACTGTGGTTTCTGAAGGTCAAGACAACGTTCTGCATCTACAGTAAGCCACACAACAAGGGAAAATAATGGTAGTTGTACAACTCCAAGACGCACCAGGAGGTTTGTTACATGGAGATATTTTCATTCATTTCTCAGGTAATAATGGGAAGGTTTGGATGAAAAAAATTAAGACATACTAAGGTGGTTGGTCTCTATGAGTGAGTACAAAAAGGGGTCTGTTGGGCCTTAGCAGAGGTATGCACTCTATTGAGTGCCATTCCATTAGTAAATGTGATGTTTACATGTGTTTCACAATGCAAAGAAAGGAAGAAAAACACTTATCTCAGGGCAAAGATGATCAACAACATCTGGACTTACAGTATATCATGGGCCGTGCAGCTCAACCATATATACAGCATACAGAGCATGTTTGCAAGGCTTAGAACAGCCTACTGGATTTGTTGAGGGGCTTGAAAAGGATCATTAACTATGAGTTATAATGATAATGAAGCACAGATGGAGGACTCACCAAGATAAGGAATACAGGGCACCATCTTCAGGGAGCGGATGTATTCTCTCATGCGGGTATAGTTCTCTTCCTTGGAGGTCAGATAGTTCAGCTTCTCAAATGTGGCCTTGTCCTTCCGACTGATCAACTACAACAACAGAAAAGAAAAATTACACACAGTTGATCATCTTCTTTGAAACTATGTTTGCACAAGTCCTTTACCTCATTACCAACGTCTTAACTGAACTGAATTAAACTGTGTCTGTGTTCCAAAACTCACAGACTGCTGGACTGTTGCTTCAGAGATAGAGATCTATGTAGATTCTGTGTTGTTCAGCATCATAAAAACAAACACTTGTCTGGGAAAATTGCTGGTGGTTCTTAGGATTTGGAAGAAGAGGGTCTCATTTTTCATGTTGCACCCTGGTTTCCCTCGGGCCATTCCTAACAATTATTTCTAATGGATTATACTCAAGAATAATTTCACAGCAAACGTATAAGAGTGGATTTTTCCCCCTCTGCTGTGGGCTGCAGTAGCCAACTAATTAGACACTGTTCACGCACAGTGAGTTTGAGGAGGTTTGCAGTGCATCATCCTGACTGCTTCAGACAAATTTGGCAAAGTCTGTTTTTTCTTTCTAGCCAACATGTGACCCAATGCTGTGGGTGAGCCACAAAGTAAGTGACTTGGAAGATTTTTGAGTGGTATTGGTTTCCATCAAGTGTACAAAACTAAACCCTAAAAAAGGTGCTGGTGGTAAATCAGTGTCCAGAAACAAACACAAAATTGCTAAATTCCTGACATTAGACACCTACTTTCAGTCTCTGTCCCACAATCTGAGAATACTGTAACAAATGTCACAGTCAAAGAAAAATACTATCAACGCCACTCCATAATGAAAAATAATAGGCATATATACTTAAAACAGCTACAAGCAACTTTAATTGTCCTTATGTCATATGGATGTTGATCTGGCTACAACGTGCATTTGCTTTGAAGGCAAGTGAATTAACAATGCAATGTATTTTTAATACTGTTAGATATACTGCAGGATAGCTCATAGCAATGAGGTCACGTACCTAATTGTGTCTATGTAAGATTAAGTTTTCACGTGGTACCACCAGACTACAGATCTCCCTCCTCAGGCTGTGAGACTCCTCAATTCATCCTCAACACACCACCATGAAAGCACGTTTTCATTTCATGACTTATCCAACCCAGTAACAAACATTTAGAATAACTGTAGAGCTGTTATGTGCCGCAGCGCTTTTTGTGTGTGTGTGTGTGTGTGTGTGTGTGTGTGTGTGTGTGTGTGTGTGTGTGTGTGTGTGTGTGTGTTGTTGTGTTTGGCCTGCTCTCTCTCTCCTATGCACCCTCAGGCACTGCCCTCCACCCTCTCTGGCAATCGCTGACTGGGCACAGCTTCGTCCCACTTAGTCATCAGGGCCTGGAGGATAAAATACTGTACCAGGTGAGAGCTGCAACCAGTGCCAGTGGGCCATCTTGGACCTGCCCCCAAAGTGTTATGACCCCAAGAAAGGTGAGGGGATGAGTCTCAAGTAATCAACAACTGAACATTAACAAAAAAATTACTAAAAGAAACATTGAACAGGCGGACACCCTCCCTCCACGAGGGAGTAAAGTCAATGATATCGGTTTGCAACAACAATTAATGCGAGCACACGCGCGGCCCAAAGACAGCCAAATGTTCTACTGGCACCGGCTGCAACTCTCTCCTGGTCTGTATCCTCCAGGCACTGATGAACGAGTAAAAACAGCTGTGTTAAAGAACTCACTGCAGGAGGGGGATAAAGGTACGACACACACACACACACACACACACGCACACACACGCACACACACACATTTAGATGTTTCAAAAGTCTGGGTGACCACTGCCTCTCTGTTTACAAGGGCCAGTATCTATGTGTATATATGTGTATCTATATCTATACGTCTATCATCTAGAAATGCATGAATATGGTCCAAAAAAAGAGACCACCAAAAGAGACTTTAAAGAGCACTGTAAAAATGTGTTTTGCTGGCTGGTGAGACACCACCATGGCTTTGATGCGACTCATTTTAAATAGCTTGAAAACTGATTGCTGAAGATCCAAGATAACATTTCTCTTATTCCTTTTTTTTTTAAGTGACAAGAGGCTTGTCATTTTTACTTGCTGCTGCCCGTCACTTTTGGTACTTAAGATGAAAAAGGGCAGATTGTATCAGTTGTAGCTAATAAACACCAGTCCTTTAATAACTTCCCCAAAGGCCAAGAATATACTCTCGTTAATGTGCTCTGTGCAAGCCAATGCTTTTTGTTTTCAAAGATCATTTGTTCAAGAAATAAGCATCACTATTTAACATCACTGTTACAGTAAATGTCACTGTTTTTATTCTGTAACTTTATTTCTGTAGCACAATTATGCTTTTAAATCTGACAAGAATAAAGTGCATCCATCAGAAATTCAGTCCGTTGACAGCTTACTATTTACCATTTCTGTAGTGGAGTCTCTAAGCAAGAGAGTTTTACAAAAGTGTACTTGTACAACCAGAGTGACAATAAACATCTTGAATCTTGTCTCTGAACATGATTAATGTACTGTATTAGAGGCAGTGGTTTTGTAGTCTTAAGTGAAACAACTTACTATAGCTGATGGCGTCACATTCATAATTGGAATTAACGCTGAAACAATTGGTGAGTCGAGTAACACAAAATGAATCAGCAACTATTGTGGTAATCAATTAATTATCTATTTTGAAGGAACAATGTAAAACATGCCCCAGTTTTTATCATCTTAAATATTAAGGTATGTGGCTTTTCTCTGTCTTGTAAAGTAGTAAACAGATTATTTCAGGGTTTTAAACTGTAAGTAAGACAAAACAATCAATGTGGAGATGTCATCTTAGGTCCTAAAAAATTCTGATGGGCATTTTTCCCTGTTTTCTGACATTTTATTGTCCAACACTCATGTTGGCAAGTAAAAACTGGCAGAATAATAAAAGATTAAAAAGTAAATTATGGCTGCAGCCCTGGTTGGAATGCCATTCAACGCAAAAGCATTTTAAATCAATAATTGAAGCTGATCAACTTAAAAGCACTGAATCAGGACTTTCACTATTTGCATACCAAGTAGAGGGTGAAAATAAGGTGTAAAAGTCAGTAGACTCTAAAAACATCATGCTTTTGTCTCCACCTCCCTTTTGGTGTTTTATTGTTTAATTTTGAGACAAAACACAATCAACAAAATTAACAATGAATTTGAGCTTCTTCTTTTTTTCAAATTTTCGATACATTTTGCAATAATACCGTGATTGTGAAATCTTTAGGGCTTGATAATCATGTAGTGAAAATCTGATATCTTGACAGCTCTCCTCGCCTCATTGTTGATTTGAGTTGGTAACCCTGCAAATTTAACCCCTCTCCTTTCACTACATCTGTAATACAACGTGGGTGTTTTTAAAAGCATGTACTGATACAGTAAGTGTCCCTCTGTACCGGCTTATAAAATCACATCAACAGGAGCCAGGCTTCTCCATGTGTCTTGGCGCTGAGCATCCACTTTTCATGGTCTTCTATCGAGTTGTGTAAAAACAGAAGTCATGTTTAAATATCAAAACCAGGACCAAACATTTTGTACTTGAATAGCCTGGAGGAGAAAAGGCCTATAAGAGCTCACAGCTCACAAACAGCTGTATGTGATATGGAGCTAATCATTTAAACACCCTGTTTGGGGAAAAAAAGGAAGCAGCCAGCCACACTTCACTACTCAGAAACATAAAGAGTACGATCCGTCTGTGGAAGTAAAAAAAAAAATTGGAGTGGACAGCCGAGCACCACGTGTTATCTTGATTTTTTTCTGAGGGATGATCGTCAAAAGCAAAAAGAACCGTCCACTAAGATCTGATCCACCTAAAACCTCCAGCACAACACTGAGGTCCAGGAGAGGACAGATAGAAAGCTTTTTGAAAGTGAAGTGTATAATATAAATATTTCATAGTATTATATACGAGCTGTTGTTTCTACATGGTGAGTTCAAGGTTTTCAAATCTTGTTCAGAGAAGTCTGGCAGGGTGTGGGTCTGTGGTTGAAGGTTTGTTACCTGACCAGAGCATAATGTATCTGGTTTCAAGTTAGCTTCCAGTTACATAAACAGTTAGCAAAGTTACACATACAGAAATGCAGACAAATGACAACGGCCTTCAGGTGCTGAATGTGGGCTATGCAGGACATGCAAAGCCAAAACAAAATTTCTTTGTCACCAGATGTGAATGTTTTATTTTCCCCTCGTCACTCACATAGAATGGAAGTGAACAGGAGGCCAATATTAGCCACTGTTGATTTCTCGTATGTGTGACCGTACCCTTACTCAACATCACTGTAAATGAGGGCCTGTCCTTAAAAAAAAAAAGGTAATGATATTTTTTGTATGGTTATTTTGAAATGTCATTTATTAGAAAATGTCGGACACATTATAAGAGAGAAGGCAAACCAGTCAAAACCTTCTGAATAGAAGAGTTTGTAACACCAGAGATGGCAGATGGGAAAAAAAGGGTTTTAACCCTTATTTTGGGACAAAGTCACCATATTATTTAAGCGTTTTTTATCAGATTTGACTGGTGATTCTAGCATTGAAGCTAAAGTTATGGCTTTCTCCATTCATTTAGATAGGCGCGTGATCTTGTTAGCCTGCAATAACTGCCCAGGATCTTGTCAAGATGGCTGCCCAGTGGCAAGACTTGTCTAAAAGTACATCGACTGTCAGAGGCCTTCTCTTCTTTACATATATTTGTGTTGTGAACACCGGCACTATTTCACTATAGAAATTCTAAATGTAGTCACCATGATGATTAGTGGCCGATTTACACACTTGTTTGAAAAGTACCAGCACTTATTGTTTTAACAGTGCATGAAGCTGATGACTTACCGCCCAGGTTTTGCTGAGTCTGAAGATGGGAGCGCTCTGCAGAGCCGACACCACTGACACCAGAGAATGAAGGTTGTTCAACTCCAACAGTTTCTGGGAACAAACACAGATATTTTATGAACAACATGCAGTACTGTACTACATACTGCATTACCCCAGGTGTAACAACTTCACAGTCTGTTGGCACTGAAGAACAAGCCAGTACTTACTTCTGACTTTACTTAAACATCACGAGTATCTTTAAAAACAACAGGGCAGGTGCCCCCACGGCTCAAGTGTTGAGAAGCAGTCTATGAATTGCAATCCCATGTACAACTCAGGTATCATTTTGTAGTTCTGGCCATCATTTATTTCAGTCATGATAACACTGTACTCACCAATCTAAATTTATTAGATGAGAAAACATGAGAAGACATGGTGACATCATTAGTCCGACAAGAAAACTGCTCAAGCTTACAACAGGTCACAGCTGGAGCAGGAAGTGGTCAGTAAACTGTGATGGATTGTTACAACAGACAGCTCATGTTCTAATTTTACTCTTCACTGTTCTCTTCCAAATATGTCTATATATGGTATATGGCATATATCTATCAATCTTACTTCTTTTTAGCAATGTCAACATTTTCCCAGATCTCAGAAATGCACTTGGCAAGTCCAGTCTTATTATTACTGATAGAAATCTACAGCTGAAGCTGTGGAATGAAATGCCAGATGTGCTGTAATAAAGCACAATTATGCTTTTAAATCTGACAAGAATAAAGTGCATCCATCAGAAATTCAGCCTGTTGAAAGCTGATGTAATAACCTATCACCCAACCTCATTATCCAATATTAGATGTCTTAGGAAAGAATCCATTAGTACAGCCAGTCCCCAAACTTAAGAATTTGTAACTGGAAAATCCTCATTTAATGACAACTCTAATCACTACACAAGACTAAGATGGAATATCTCCCTTAAAACGTTTTTCATTTCATACACAGAACAATTCTATGTGAACTCAGGCCGAAGGCAATGCAGTGCAAATTACAATCCATCCACATACTTGTAACAAGTTGTGAACTTGCATGTTTCAACACATGCAAACATATGCAGTCAATATATAGGGATATGTTCAGATGTTGTCTCGAAGACTGTTGTCCAGTCAAATAATATTCCCCTCCTGTTCCTGCAAGGCCACCCAGATTCATGAGGGTAGATGGTATAGATCCATGGGAAACAGACATTTAAACAGATCAGATAAATGTAATATAACTCCCTTGTTTTATCAGTTCTGATAACTGTTTTAGATGTAAATATTTAAATCAATCAAAATATTCATGGGAGTTCCAACCTAATGACAAAATGCAGAGTGATTCCCTATAGGGATGTGAAACTATGTGAAACTATCTGGAATTGGTTACAGTCACATGTATGAAGCATGCTTCACTAGTTTCATTTCAGCCGTCTATATTTTTGCCAATATGTGAAGAAGAGGCAGTTCCAAGTTTCCATTCCATCCCACACTCTGACCTCGGGGAAAAACTCCTTCTGCTACTGTTCCCTGATCAGACCACAACAGGAGAAACACCATTTTGTTTCTGCCATCAGTGTCTCTGTTTTCTCCGTCACTGCTCATACAGCGCAATAAAGTACCTGGGTAGCTCCTGTTTGCTGCATCTTCACAGACTACCTCAGTTTGTTTTATGAGCGACTGGCAGTGACCAATGAAATAAAAATCTACACCGAAACAGTAAAACAGCTGCAGGCTTTCTGAACACATAACCATGCCTGAAGATGGGTTTATTGTTGAACTTATTAATGCCTTCTATTGGAACAACACTGAAGATTAACAGCATGTTTTGTCCTCAAACATATATTTACTGATGGAATGTAACTAAGTAAATGTATTCAAGGAATGTTTTTAAGTGCAATTATGACGTACCTGTACTTTACTTGAGTACTTCCATTCTCTGCTACTTTATGCTCTCACTCCAGTACATTTTGGAGGCAAATACTCTACTTTTACTTCACTACATTTATTTGATTACTTTAGTTAATTGTTACTAGTAATTTTGGTAACACTATGATAACCATCACTATTAAATGAAATACTTTATAAAACTATTTATTAAGCAACTGTTTATTGTAAAGTTGCAACTGATGTTCATAATACTTTGTAAATGTTTAATAAATACTGTGTACTTCATCTATAAACATTATTTGGATGGTCATTATAAAACTGATGTTTATAAACCTTTACAATTGCTTTATAAATGTTTATAAAGAATTTCATTGTTTGTTAAGAGTGAAATAACTATTAACTTAAGTTTAATTGACAATAAGTTTATCATTTATTAATGATGGTTATTATAAAGTGTTAAAAAGACTTTTACTCCAGTTTTATCCATATGGGTGACTTTCACTTTTACCAAAGCAATATTTTAACATAATATATCTTTTACTCAAGTATGACTTTTACCACATTACTTTGTACAGCACTGCATATATTGATACAATGAACATTAATAATATTGTTAACAGAGCGAGAAAGAAGTTGACAACAACAATATTCAACATATATAGATATATTTACACGATAAACTGTGTTTAAACTGCACAATATCACTTACTTGTATCTTGGGCTACAAAATAAATCCCTATCACAAGAAAGATGCTTTTTATCAATAAACAACTTTGGCATTATTCAGTAAATTGAACTCACCTTTGCTATTTTGACAAAATGGCCGAGTATTTCTGCTCGGATTTTCAGCGTCTGGGCAGTTAAGATTTCTCTCACCAGCCAAAAGCTCACCTGAAACATAGCAACATTTTAAAACATATAATCACACTAACACATAAGTCTGGGTGTAACAGTTTGATTTAGAACTGCACTTCAATAAAATTGAAGACTTGCAAGAGACACTAAAAGATGTAGAAAGTACTGGACATTAAACAACTGTCTTAAAAGGCTACAACACTAGTGAACAGATACGCCATTATATATCTGCAATAAAATGTATTATACAACAAATTGTTATTTACATACAGTATTGTTCATCTTTCATTATACAGCGTTAAAGGGGAACTCTGTTAATTAAACCCCCTTCACACATGCACTGTAACTCTGGATTTATCCAGTTCACCTGGAGGAGCTGTATGTGTGAACACAAATGTTTTTGTTTTTTGCCTCAGACTTTACCCTGCCAGCTCCCTAGTCCTAAATCCAGGTGAGCCACATGTGTGAACAGACCAGACAGTTATCTGGAGTGAATTCACAGTAAGCAAGTAGACATGTTGATGATGTGCACATCACGCGACTGGAACGCACCCGGAAGAATACAAATATCCGAGGATAGAGATAGAGAGAGAAGAAGAGTTAATTTAAACATCGACAATGAGGACAGACAAAATGTCTGAATTGGAGGGATAAAGAAATACACAAACTTCTGGCAGTTCGGGCCGACGCCAAATCTTAAGCCAGATCCAGGGAAAGGGATTCTGCAGCGTATCTTTTGCATCATATCCTGCCTCCTGCAAGCTTCTACCCAGGCGCTGCCCCTCACCTGAACGATGCGCTATATTTCAAACATGTGTGCACACATCTGACACGGACAATCTCCTGTTGTGTGCTGCATGTGTGAACAGGCAGACATGGAGAATATCCTGATCTGATTCTCTGGATATTGACTGGAGTTCTTCTGTAAAAGTGGCTATGATCTACTCACCCTGTAAACTAATTTTAGGCATCATAGTTTGTTTCAAGCTATTGTGGAATACTACTAAATATGTTTTAAAAAAGTTGTATAAAGCCTTTTGTATCTCTGGAGGGAGCTTTGTGAAGTCCTCAAGTGATGTCACTTGAGTCAGTGTCATTGCATAAACCTGCATTTGTTGATTTTTTTTGCCCGCTGGCTGAGGACTAAGGACTTGGGCTGCACTGTCTACCAGGTGAGCTAATTGGGCTCCCAATAACTTTCATTAGTGTAATTATTTGAGATGTATAAGAGATTGAACTATGAGAACTTTTGTAAGACATACCTGGTTGAACCTGCGCGTGAAAGCGACCACATTGGGGGCCAAACTGTGTTTCTCTTTCCCGTTCCATCCACAGCTGGCCAGCTCCTGCAAATCAGAAAATCAAACCAATTCCACTACCAGTGTGATGATCAATGACAATACCACATTTTTACACTAGAGCCAGTGACAGGTGACCACTTGTCTCAATATGAAATACCCTCAGATTAGATCACATTCATGAAAAATCATTATATATCGTCAGTGTTTCCCCTCAGAGCTGTACCATGTCAAGGTGTGAAAGAAAGCAAGTGCAAATCTCCCCTGTGGGAATTCTAGTGAGCCATCAGGACATCTCTCATTGCCAGTCCTACTGTGTCAACACACAATTGCTGTGTTATAGTGCAGAAGAAACGTCTAGCTGTTCCCTCTGTCATTCTGAGATAGTTGGTAAACAGGTTAAGGAAACAGTTGATAGTATCATGATTGTTTATGATAGGGGCGTCCTCAAGAGGCTAAGTCATTCATGAGTAAGGATGGGCCGAGGTTTACCACTTTGTGAAAAACTGCGTGGGTACATACTCCAACAGTTCAAGAACAACATTCAATTCAATTGCACTCAATTGTAAAGAACTTAGGGATTTCACCATCTATAGTACAAAAGATGGATATAAGAGAATCCAGAGAGTCAGGAGACATCTCTACATGCAAGGGTAAGGTCAAAAACCAACAGTGAAATCTTGTGACCTCTGATCCCTCAGTTAACACTAAATCAAAAGCTGAATTGATTCTAAAAGGGATTTTACTACATGGGCTCAGGCAGTGTTGTACATGAACGTGCTCATATGTTTGGTGAACGGAACGTAATGAGCATGAGTGAGAGCGAGAGCGAACGATGCTCATAAGTACGACTAGGCTTTATAAAATGGAAGATGGTGATGTTTCATATCGAGAAATGAAAGCACCAAGGCTCAAGTATATTGCGATTAATAACAAATCCAGTGTGGGGCGATATTGTATTGCCTAATGAAGGCTCTTGGTCAGAGGCACAGCCTATACGTATCCTCCGATTGGTCAACAGATGCAGCCCGGGAAGCCTCAGGAACATTTCAGAAAGTCATTATCAGTAAGCATCAAATTTAAAAGGAGTGTATATTCAGCAAGACAAAGGTCACCTGTTTTAACAATTAATATCTTGTGTTTGTGTTGTATTCCAATGAGTATACTGTAGGTCAAAAACGATTTTTGACAAAGCATCTGAATTTCTTTGGATTCAGGGTCGTATTAAATCTGTCACACAGTAACATCCGCTTTGTTCCCCGCACTTGTGTGTGTTGATGATTTGGTATTTCACATTCTCTGACAAAGACCAGTCATTTGTCAACCAATCACTATAATATGATGTCCTCGATAGCAGGCTGCTCTCATCAGGAAGATAAGGTCTAAATAAGGAACTGGAACTAGCTGGAACTTTTAGCATTATCTTCTAGGCTTCTGGCCAGAGTGTGTTGAGAGAACTTGGAATGGATCAAGTGTTGGACGCATTAAACAGCATGCTCAACAGGCATGGCCACTCTTGAAAATGAAATAGGAAAAATAAAGTTCATGGCTGTGCAGCTGTAAATGTAAGTCGGAGTCCATGTTGGATGAGTGAATTAAAACGTGCGACATGTGCTTGTGGAAGCTTCTTCTGGATTTAATTTCTAATTCTCATTCCCTGATGTCTCCACCATCTCTGCCTGGTTCTCCTCCCTGCATACACTCTGTGTAGGGCCTGTGGTGGGAGGGACATCCTTCAGTGACTGGAATTTCATTGACTAACAGAGGGTACGCAGGGTTTCCAGTGGACAGTTCAACCACTAAGGCCAGTCTGGGTTCAGCTGAGTGGCAACAGCTGTGAAGGCCATCAGAGCAGCATTAGAGGTTTTTCTTTGGGACCTTTGTACATCTATTTCAAAGAAGTAAACTGTAACAAATCATTGCTGTTCTCTTAAGAACTGTTGTTGCCTGGTAAGAGTATTTAACACAGTTACCAAAAATATATTATTAAGAAATGAGATGAACTAGCAGAACACCTCAAACAAACAGTCATTTAAAGGGCTACACCACAGCTGGACAGTGTTAAATGGAAATGATGCTCTTGAAACAGGGCCCTCCTACCTCTGGCTGTATCGCTTTAAAGACTGGCGAATCCATCAGGGTGATTTGGCTCTGACAAAACAAGAAAGAAATCCACATTATTTTTCAATATGTAGGAGGTTAAGAAACAATATACTATACACAGTATAGTATAACATAATATAATATTGTTATACACACACACACTATATATATATATATATATATATATATATATATATATATATATATATATATATATATATATATATATATATATATATATATATATATTTATATATATATATATATATGGTAAACAGTACAGTCACTCTGCTGTCACTGGTGAGTTTATCATGAGCAGACAAGACTTGAAGCAAATGAAATTATGCTTAAAATGTAAATAAGCCATTTTAAATCACACACCAGTATCTTTAAAAATGATTGTTTACTGTGGTTAACTCTAAATCTGGAGCTCTGATTTCAGAAGTGTCGCAACAGAGACAGCAGCTGCTAATACCACTGATAGGTTCTTCAAAAAGGATGCTGTTAGCTGACAGCCTATCTCCATTGTCAGGTAAGAAATAGTGAGCGTCAGGTGAGATCTGTTCCGTCTGGTATGCTGCATAAAAACTGAGTGACAGATGAAGCGTACTCACAGCAAACTCCTCCGGTGTCACCTTCAGCACATCAAAGACAACTGCATCATAGCTCTTGGCGTAGTCCACACAGGGTCCATCCAGAGAATCAGAGCTGCTGCTAGCCTGAGAGAAACACACATTAAACTGTCATAGCAACTGTTCTTTACCTATGTAACCTGCTGCTGGGGCACAAGGAGAATTTTTGACATTAAATGATGTACTGTCATAACAGGGATGACAAAATGTAGTAAGTCAACCTCAACACATGTATTAGGCATAAATACAGCACAAATTCTCTAGTGTCTCTTGTCATGGTTTTTTTGCAGAACAAAAGTATAATTAACACATTGAAATCTTTAAAATGGCACCTACTCTAGAATACAGAATATATCCAGAATCTATGAATATGCAAATATGTTTTTCATTTCACAATGATGTCTCCCACTTCACTGTAAAGTCCAATTTCTCAATGTTTGCAACCTGGAGGCTTCAAGTCTTGACATCATACTTTGTTTTGTTTGCTTAATATTGGACCAGGATTGGCTTCCAAACGATCTGTGATGTCCCAAATGTTGCTCGTAGCTCCGCCTCTTAAAATTGGATTTCAAAGAGATAATTTACACTTTGAGCAATAAATGTGGAAATGTGTCTTCTAGTGTCAAACTGCACACACATCATTCTACACAGTGAAGCTCAAACATTCAACTGGAGGAAACAAGAAGAAAAACACAGGTTTGACTGGAGGGAAACTCTACTTTTATTCTCTTTATATGCTTGATTCATTACAAAATGTCTCATTACCCTGCTACTGCAAAATCTTAATGATGGTGCCATCGGTGATCCAGAGTTTAATCAACCACTGATGGTCACACTGCCCTTAACATTTTATCTGGGCCTTCATGATCTTGAAACAATAATTCCTTGTGATTTTGATGACCTACAGGCCTCTTTTCTATCTAGTGCAGCGGTTCTCAGACCTTTTTTGTCATGTCCTACTTTAGAAACCAAAAAAGTTTATGCCCTACTATTTTATATCATTCACCAATGATAATAAAGAAAGCAACACATTTAGAAGGATCCAAGTTTCCTTCTATATAAGTTATATTCATTTAATTTAGTTTCACTCCATATTTTTCCCCTGGTCCTCCATCTCCCTTCTGTCAGCAAGTGCAAACTTCACATAAAAATCTCACAGACAGTTTGGCTTAAACTTCACAGAATTTGCTCTGACTTTTTGTCTCAAGATGATTTTTTCCATCTATACCGAACCAACAAAAACACACATGAACACAAACAAACACACACACACACACACACATACATAAGATATCCTCAGTCAGGCTTCCCCTTTGACTACTATCTAAACTAGGGAGCCGACTTTGTTGTCTGGGTCCCAGTTTTGTATATTGTCATGCACGTGCACAAAGCCAAACAGCAGCACATGTGCTTTTGGATGAGGCCATACACAAGCCAGTTGATGGTTTCACACTATTGCAGTCATCATCAGGTGGTGGTGACATGTCATGAAAAAAACTGTTTTTTGGTTTTTTTTGTATTAACAATATTAATGAGGTAATAATACAAACAAAAATGATGTTGTCCTTTAAGGTCAGTTTGTTTATTCAGTTTATTCAGTCATGAAAACAAAGAGAGTTCGGTTATTTAGTTTGTTTAGGCAGAAAGAAATCAGTCAATGAAGATCTTTGTCTTCTCATTAACATTTCTTCACCTAAGCTACAGAATGCTCCTTTAAACATATAAAGGACTTAGATAATGTGATTCACTGGGTTATAATAGTGAATCAAGGATTCCATCTAGTAAAAACAGATGCTCTGTTCCTGGAATATTACTCCTTTCAAATTCTAATAATATGGCAGAGATACCGCTGAAGTTTCCCTCAGGCTCTTTATTTAGCATTGAGTCGATCTGCTCTGAATGTTGGCGTTTTGTCCTTCCTGGGTTAATAAGTTTCAGCTCTGGAATTTTAATCAAGAACACCAAATGGAAAGGACTTGTTATAAATAATACTTGGATAAGAGAACAATAGGATGGGTTCATCCCATGATCGGTTCTATCCTCCTGTCCAAATGTCAAACCATCCTTGAGCAGGATACTGAAGTCAAAGTTGCTTGTGATGAGCAGGTCAGCGCCTCGCATGGAAGCTCTGTCATTTTCGATGTGGGAGTGTGTATGTGTGAACGGGTGAAAGAGGCCAATTGTAAAGCGCTTTGTTTGTTATGGTAGAAAAACACTATACAAGTGCACTTCCCATGTACAAGAAGAAACATGTAAAAGTCATTTTTAGATGCTTTGAATAGAGACTATGTGCAAGTGCTGCACAGGTGGAAAATAAAAACGACTTTTTTCCCCTGATATGTAACGGGCTAGCTTGGCAGAAAAGCTGATCTATCCAATAAACACAATCCATGGGACAATATGAAAATTTAATGTCATGATTATCCTGTCCAACAAAATTGCGATTCATGATATTATCCTGATAATCATCAAAATGTTCTTAAAACTAGAAAAAATTGCGCCTAAACACACTGGAATCACTTTAACCTTACATTTTGTCCGGAAACAAGTATTTTTCACAAATAGGACATCTTTTTTTTTTTAGTGAAAACCAATTATTTAAAAAATCTTTAATGAGTAATCACAAATCATCAAGGATATATAAATGTTGGTACTGTAATCTCATCTCCCTTTCATTCTTTAGTTCGGAATCAATATTTAAACACATCTGAATTAACTTGTTTTGTGGGGATACAATGTTCAAGCTGAGCCTTCAGCCATTGTGACAGGCTTAGGTAATTCTAAATTAATTAATTCTACATTTCAAGAGCAGCTGGAGGAAACAGCACTGACCATCAGAGATGAATGGCTCTTTATTCTATTCATCACTTTTATCACTGAGGATTAAGACTGCAACTGCCCTGCTAATGCCAATGCAGCCAGGACAGCAACAGCAATATCAGCACATTGGCTTCTGCTATAATTACTTTAAATGACAATGGAAATCATGAGGCCTAATGTTCAGCATTAAGGATAAAATGTGAGAAACATTAGCTGCTCATGAAAACTGTGAACAAAAGCTGTAATTCTGCTTCTCCGAAGACACTCCCAATTATCGCAGACCTCCACCAGGGCTAATAGTCCACAATTCTAGGATATACAAATCTGTAAGTGCAACCTCTATACATGTGTGGACCAAAACCAATGGAATTATGTCAAAACATGGTTGTGCCATTTTAAATTGTAAATATTTCAAATACATTTGTGTATTAACCTTAACACTTAATTATCATGTACACATGTAGAAATACCAAATGCTTAGACTGAAATAACATCATGAACATGGCAGTTTGTTATCAAAGACAGTTGATAAAGAAAACATTATGTTCATCACAAGGATGACAAAAAGTCATTTTAAATTTGCTAGTAATAAATTA
The DNA here is from genome assembly GCF_040436345.1 of Pagrus major. NCBI lineage: Eukaryota > Metazoa > Chordata > Actinopteri > Spariformes > Sparidae > Pagrus > Pagrus major. Next base: position 3,626,397 of record NC_133226.1, read on the forward strand.
GTTGCATGATATAGGTGTATTTATGCCCCCATAGTGGTACTGTACTGCCAGAAGATTACTGGTATCTGTGAATGTGGATTGTGATAAGGAGTCTTCATAATTCTACAATTAGCTATGTTTTTGTTTCTATTGAACTTAATTACCATCTACTGGATTTTAAGATGTAGGCCTCTGGCATTTATTCCACCAGGGCAGGGTGCCCCATCTTCTAATGTTTTAAGGTCACTGGCCCTTTTTACACCCTTACACCAAGTTTCTTGAAAAACAAACAAACCAACAAACTAAACACGTCCTCCTTGGAAGAGGCATTTTTGAATGGCAGCTTATGAATGATAAGGTCAGAATGTGAAGTTGAAGTTTCCCTTTACTTGAGATGTTAAACACCGTTAATATTATGCCCACATTAATCCTGTGTGGAACTTCATGATGGAGTAAAACCAAACTTTGCTCGTCTTTGCTCATCTCAGCAGTGTCTGTGTGTTACCATGTCTGGCAGTTAAGTGTTGGATGGTATGGTCATCAATGCCTGCTGGTGAGACCACAGCCCTGTGTCACCACCCTATAAAGTCTAGACTCTGTTACTCATGCTGGCTGTCTGTTACTCACACTGACTGTCTGTTACTCACGCTCACTCTATTGACATTTACATCCAATGTTTTTTTTATCTTTATTATGCTTACATTTCAGTAAATTACTTTGTTTAATCATTAGAATGATGTGTCTCCCACTTTTTCATGACCCAAAGAGACAGGTTGTGACAGCAATTATGACAAACAAATCTAAATTGTTCAGCCCTGAGGCCTAACTTAACAAGAAACTAGCAGTGAACACTGCAGGAGCTTGTTCTTACCTCTGAGGTGACGGAGTTGATGCTGGTGCCATCCGAGAGTCCGTTCCTGCGATACATGCTCACAGAGGGACTGGTGGGATGCACAGTTCAGGGCGACAGAGGCCTTTAGCTGGGGGACACACATAACCTCTCATCCATGCCTGGAAACAGAGGACACAAGTCTTAAACCTCTTTAAATCTGATCTGTGTTTTCATTATATTTTCCCTTAATTAGCTCTAAAGTTAGAAAAATATGTTTTCCATCATTATGAACAGTTTCTTCTGTTTGTGTTAGTACTAGATGCCATGTTTTTTGGCAGCCCTATTACATCAGTTGGAACCAAGTCACATGTCATGGCAGTGTTGCTGGCAGTTATCAGCAGTGGTGTAGAGGCACATTTAGATCCCGCCTCAAGTGATGTCACTTGAGCCAGTGTCTGTTTGAAATCCAGTGGTGTGGAATAAAAAAGAAGTGGGTTTATTAGGCCTCTGTAGCACGCTCCGCATCTCTGCTCAAGGCTAGCAGCTCAAAGCTACATTGGCCACTATTAGCATAATTTACCCAAATATCTGACCATTCAACCATACAAGATAAGCTGTGGAAAACAAATTAATGCCATGACATGAAAAGTGAAAGGACCATGTAGCCTGTCACATGGTCCTTAAAGACTGGCTGAGCTCTCTCTGGTTGTGCAGCATACATTTTGATCCTGAAAAAAAGTTGCTAACTTCACACAGGAAGTACTAGTCTATTAAGCATATTATTATTTTTATTTATGTACACCTTTAAATTACATATTGACATAATTTGCACTGAAAGGTCATGTCTTCCTCATCAAATGTGCTTTAAAAAACACGAGCATCTGTTACTAATGTTAACAACGCCTGTTAACTGTTGTGTCTAAGACGTAATATCTGCAATATTTTGTCTGGAGAGATGAAGCTGTGCTCAATTTTGCCTTTTCAGTGTTTAGTATTGAGAGTGTTTTCCTACTTTTAGACTAGTCCACTAGATTAAGTTAAACTTCCATTTAAATGTCAGGGAAAATAGTTATTAGGAACTTCCCATCAAATTGTATCTGTACACCACCAGGGAGCTATTAACTCTGTGTTCTAACACAGAGATCAGAGCATGTGAACATGTGAAAAACTACTTTGAGGCCATTAAATGAAAACTACAATTTACATGTAGCCTCTCACATTATTATCATACAGTTTAATATTAGTAGAATAATAATGGTGCTGATGACAATAATTATTATTATTATAGTCACTATTGTTGGTATGATTCTGTATAAGAATTTTTTGTTACTTATCATTTCCACCACATTACAAGCAGCAGACATCTACATAGACAACTTATTTTATTCATTTACTCCTTTATAGTATTTTTTTTCATTAACTGATTTTTTCACTTATTTATTTTCTATTATGAATGGTTAATCTCTTCACTCATTCCAAAATCATTGAGAACTCCCCTGAATGGTGCAAAACTTCTGAGTGGGGGACTTTGGAGGAAATGACTAAAATAGGACAGCATGAAAGAAGCCACACATGCAGTCAGATGGTCATGCTGTCTAACACCCTCTAATGGCCAACTGAAAGGCTGCATGGTGGTGGGACCACTCCTGAGAAATACACCAATCAGCCACAACATTAAAACCACTGACAGGTGATGTGAATATTGGTGATCATCACATTACAATGCAATGTTCTCCTGAGAATCCTTGGGTCCTGACACTTGACACACACCACCCATACAAACACTGTTGTGGACCAAGTGCACCCCTCATGGCAACATCACTCCCCAATGGCAGTACTTGTCACAGGGGGTACTAGTATGATAACTTCTGTGTCTCTCGCGGCGCTTTATCGAGTCTGAAAGAATAACCCAGCTTGGTCTTGGGGACTACAAAGTTCAGGAAGCCTGCATCACAAACTGGTTGGAGTTTATGAAATGTGGGCATCTGCCAGGAATAAAGCATTTAAAGAAAAGATGCAATTGTGTTTATTATGGGAAACATAAGATCCAGTATTTTTTTAGTTTCAACCATACAAGAAAGTGAAAGTATCTCAGTCTCTGCTGCTTCAATGTTCAAAGCCATTCCTTTTTACATCCGTCTCTTGTGAGTCCCCAACTTTATAGTGTGCAACACAAAGTCCTTTAAAAATCAAACCTTCACATGTTTGGGGGGTAGAAATGCATTTGGGGCATTGTGCTTTTATTTGATAGTTGATAATGGAGACAGACAGGAAACATGGGGAGAGTGACTGAAGTGATGAAGAGAGAGGAAGAAGAAGTGAGGCAGAAAATAAAGATTTATCGACAAAGATGGAATAAATGAGACAGACAAAGCCCGCCCATGAGTGAGGTGACAGAGGGACATGTAAGCCATAAAATCTGAAAGAGCTCAAGACTGAGAAGTCTCACGAACATAACTTTTTACAGGACAGTCTCAATCCAAATAAATGAAAACTGATGCCTTGAGGAACAAAATGCTGAGTTGTGAGTCACACTTTTCATTTATATGTGAAGTGTAAATAAATTATCAGTCGTTTCTGTTATTCTGTGACAGAGCTGGGTCACATGGACCAAAACTCATATCTTGGTATTTTTAGGCTGAATGGCAGTATATGAAATATCTCTTGATATTTTCTAGTAAGTCAAAGCCATGAAATAGGCTCTTTTATTAAAACAAACTGATCAAAATAAAACGCAAAGACAGGGTTCCCATCCCAGCTGCATAATATATCACATGTAAATGAAAAATTATTTAATAATAAATAACCTATATCAAATGAAAATAGGCCTATCTCTGAGAATGCACCTTCAGTTGCTTTCAACAAAGGTCAGATCAGGTTTGATCAGGCTGATCAAAGTAGAGTGAAGTTACAGGTTTTCCTCTCCTGTGTAACAAAATACACAGCTGTGCTGGTTCTGCTGCTCCTCCACCATATTCAAGGTACAGGAAACAGTTTTGTACCATTCTCCATCTTGCACCTGTACAGCACCCTGATGATCGTATATCCTTACCCTGGACTATGTTCCAAAGTAGTTCATGACTCATTGTAGGAAAATACAATACTAAATGTAGTAAAGCTTGAGGGCTGTTCAGCACGAGATATTTGCTATTTTCTGTGAATATTATATAATATTATTACATTCCCTTAACAATGAAACTTCAAAATAATATTTGCTTCTCAATACTAAAACTGCAAAGCAGCAGTATTACCAGCCACTTCTGGCTATATTTCATAGCCAGAACGAACATTCAGAAAGTTCCATGAACCGTGACACACAAATGTTACCACTAGATGGAAGTATACACACACTTATGTACACCAGCTCCCAGCCACAGCAGTACCACTTTATCCAGTAGACTTATTCTAATCAGGCTTTCATTCTATAGTGTGCTCACACTGGAAAAGCGAAGGAGGAAAGGAAAATACCATTAACACTTGAATTTTTTATTTGAGGACCTGCTAACAGCTGGAACAAATGAAAACTAATTATGGATGTTGATTAAATAGCTCCAGCAACACATTAGGATAACGAAAGTAGCAATCAAATCCTTGGAAAAGCCTTTCGATTTCCATTTGTTAAAGGGGAACTATGTAGTTTTGGAGAAGAAATTCAAACTCAGAATTTTAATATTCACAATATTAATGAGGTAATGATACAAACTCAGGAATATGTATTTTTCCACAAGTGAATAAACAAGCTGTTCTCAGAGGAAAATAAGGTCCCAGAACACTGTTTGAAGCTAGAAAGGTGGCAGAGTCTGCCACATGTAAACAAAGTAAAACAGTATAAATTGTGTTGTCCTTTAAGGTCAGTTTAATTATTTAGTTTGTTGTTTAGCCAATGAAGATCCTTGTCTTCTCATTAACATTTCTTCACCTAAACTACAGAGTGCTCTTTAAAAATACAAAGGACTTACATAATGTGATTCTCAGGGTTATAATAGTGAATGCTGGAGGATTCCATAAAGTAAAAACAAATGCTTTGTTCTTGGAATATTACCCCTTTCAAATTATAATAATATGGCAAATAAGGTGTGATGAGGTCAGATAAAAAGGATGGTGCTAGTCCATGCAATATTTTGTATGTTAGCAGTAGCACTTGGAAATCGGATCTAACCTGGATCGGAAGCCAATGTAAGGAGGGCAAGATGGGTGTTATATGACAAAATTATCAGGTTTTGGTGAGGATCCTAGCAGGCGCATTCTGAACGAGTTGAAGGCTTCTCACACTAGGTTTGGGTAGGCCGGAAAACAGTACGTTGCAGTAATCAAGTCTGGATGAGACAAAGGCATGTACCAGGGTTTCAGCATCAAACAGCATTAGTATAGATCGGATTTTTGAAATGTTGCGAAGACACCGAGGTTTTTGATTGAGGAGCTCTGGGAAATGACACAGTTTTCAAATTAAAAGGGACATGTCCCCAAAAAGATGACTTGCTAGGAGGACCAACCATATGGATTTCAGATTTATCTGCATTAAGAAGCAGGAAGTTTGATGACATGTTGATGATGTTGAGGAGTGAGGGACCAATTGGTAGACGGTCTTTGAGAAGTGGTGCATGGAGAGGATCTAGCAGACAGGTTGAAGGTTTGGCAGCGAGAACCAGTTTGTAGTGTAGTGTTGGTAGTGAGAGTGTTTGAAGATGACCTTGGAAAAAGAAATATAAATCAAATATTAAGACTGTTTACAGAAACTACATATTAAGGGAATTTCTGTTTGTAAAAAATGGTAAATATGATTATTTCTTGTTTACTACATGCAAAAAACAGTATTCTATAAATATTAGTATTCTGTATAGTATATATTGCATACAATTAGTATGTAGTATTGAATTGGGACAGCAGTAGATTGTATCAAACTACATGTTATATTTTGCCGTTCTACACTTTCCTGCTATCTCAGATCATAAATATCATTTTAGTTCGTGTCAAGTCCTGTTTAGAGCAAGACTGACACATTGGCCAGGCCAATATGTCTGGTCCCATATCAGCTTATTGAAGATATCTCAGAATCTGCATATATGTTGGCTGCTAAGTAACAAGAAATGTCAGTATAGAAGTTCGAAAATAGGTTTTTATCATTGAGAAACACCGTCACAATTATTCTTTTTCTTAAATTTGAATTTTAAATGGGCACGATGCAGTTAAATATAGTGTGAATACAGAGTAAGAAAATGATGTACAGCACAGAGAGATATATAGTTAAAAAATTGAAAAAAGAAAAAAACCTAAGGTAGCTGTACCAAGATTGTTTATATGTTTATGTTAAACAAAAGACACTGATGCACCATCAACACATCTTTTTACCTCACAAACATGAATATTGATATCAGTCTCAAAAATCCAGTATCTTTCAGCTTATACCCCTGTTCCATAGTATTTTGTGAGGAGTAAAGGCTTCAGACAAACTGTGTTTCCTCTACATGATAGACACACTGGCATCAAAGACAGCAGGTGAGCAGGGTGTGCAGCACAATGAGAGAGGAAGAGAATGACTGAATGAAAGAAACATGGAGGACAGAGAAGATATGAGCCAACTCAGCCACAGCATCTAAATAGATACACCTACAGCCAGCAGCTTGTACAGATTTAATGCACGCATTTTATTATCCAATCAAAAACACTCTTCTCTTTCCACACCGCACATGCTTTGGATCTGTCCAAGGTGTCCCAGCCGACTATCATTACATCTAATCCGATCTTGACTCACAGAGTACCTACACTCAATACTGTGCCTGAACACATCTGTGTTAACACAGATGGAGGACTGAAGCTGCACACGCAACACCTCCTGGATAGACCAGGGATCTAAGAAAATCATTGCTAAACATGAGTATTGCGATATTATCATCCAAAAGCTGTTGAGGTATTTCACTAAAACCCACAAATATCTTATAACTTTATGGTTTATAATATCTATAACTTTAAGGTGGCACTAGAGGAAAAGTCAGGGGATCACTGAAAATGTTAAGGATTCAGTGTTTCCCACACATAGACTTTAGTTGGGCGGGCCACCCAGGTATATTTACGGCCACTCAAGTATATTTGGCAACTCATTTTAGCATGTTATACTTTTATTTTTATCTTTCTAACACAACAACCCCATCTACAATCCGTATCTACTGACATGCTCTGCGAAGAACCACTCTGCTATTACAGGCAATCGCTCCAATTCAGTGCAGGCCTACTAATGCCGCTGTTTTCAACAAGCTTGCAAATGCAATGGTTGTTGCATTTAATCAGGTTGTTTGGTAGAAGGGGATAGGCTACATAATTAATGACAAGTTTCCTCCACACGCAGCTCACCTGTTGTTGTGAAAACAGAATCGGGGATGGAAACAGCTATCTCCTCCAGCTATCTCCTCCAGAGCTCACCAGCTCCAGCAGCTGTCTGCCAGTTGTGTATATATTGTACATAACTCAACACTTCATAAACAGACCCTGGGGCTATAAAATGCGTTGTCAGGCAAAATTCTTTGCCTCATACAGTAAATTATTCTTAGATCACTAACATACTCCTCTCTGCTTACTCTGTCCATAATTAAGCCTCTCTAAGTGAACAAACACCTTTTTAGGAGAGTCCCTGTGAGGTTTGCAAAAAGGGGTCAGGGCTAAATTGTCTCGGTGACAGCATGGTAATCAAATTTTAAGGAGCCATCATGTAGAGTGGAGGATGGGAGGTTGGGATGACAGAGAGTGTTTTTGAGCCAACAGTAATGGTTACAGCTAGTATCTACAGTCCCCTCCAAAACTATTGGAACAGCGAGGCCAGTTCCTTTATTTTTGCTGTACACTGAAAACATTTGGGTTTGACATCAAAACATGAAAATGAGACAAGAGATCAGTATGTCAGCTTTCACTTCCAGGTATTTACATCTAGATCTGTGACAAAACTTAGAAGGTTGCATCATTTGTAACAGAACACCATATTTTTATGTGAGCAATAGTATAGGAACAGATAGATTAGAGTGAATAATACTTAACAATTAGTTGCAAATCCTTGCTTGCAATGACTGCATCAAGCCTGCGACCCTCTGACATCACCAAACCTTTGCATTCTTCTTTTGTGATGCTTCTCCAGGCTTTCACTGCAGCCTCTTTCAGTTGTTGTTTGTTTCGGGGGGTTTCTCCCTTCAGTCTCCTCTTTAGCAGGTAAAATGCTCAATAGGGTTTAAGTCTAGAGATCGACTTGGCCAGTCTAAAACCTTCCACTTCTTTCCCCTGATGAACTTTGGCAGTGTGTTTTGGGTCGTTGTCTTGCTTCATGATGAAGGATCTCCCGATCAGTTACCTCAGTAACATTACCTCCACCTTGTTTCACAGATTGTGTTTGGGATCATGAGCAGATCCTTTCTTTCTCCACACATTAGCCTTTCCATCACTTCTTATTGCTTATGGTTTGCATCTTCTGGTGTGGCCTCTGTACTTTTGTTCCTGAAGTCTTCTGCAAACGGTGGATTGTGATACCTTCACTGTTGATGATGTCACTGACAGTTGTTCTAGGGTTTTTCTTTTCAGCTCTCACAATGTTTTGTCATCAACTGCTGATGTTTTCCTTGGTCTACCAGTTCGACATCTGTTGCCGAGTACACCAGTGGTTTCTTTCTTCTTCAGGACCTTTCTAAATGGTTGTACTGGCTATGGCCAATGTTTGGGCAATGGCTCTGAATGATTTTCCATCTTCTCTCAGCTTCAAAATTGCTTGCTTTTCTCCCATAGACAGCTCTCTGGTCTTCATGTTGGTTACACCTTTTTAACTATAAATGCAGTCTGCAAAGGCAAAACTCAAAGCTGAAACTAAGAGAAGACATTCAGCACTATTTATTGTTTGAATATTAAATTTGATAGGACACACCTGGGCAGCAAAAAACACCTGTCAGTCACATGTATAATAATTTTGTTGACTTGAACAATGGGTGGTTTCAAACAAAAGGTGCTATCTTCTAAGTTTTTTAACAGATCTAGATGTAAATACCTGGAAATGGAAGCTGATCTTTTGTCCCATATTCATCTTTTGCTGTCAAACCCAAATGTTTTCAGTGTACAGCCAAAATAAAAGAACTGGCCTTGCTGTTCCAATAGTTTTAGAGGGAACTGTACATATATGATCGTCCCTTTAATGTCTCTTTTCTGTAAGTGACAGCCCATTCCAACAACAAAAACATGGAAGAAATTGGAGAGATATAATCTCTCTCATAATATCGGCATATTAAAGGGTCAACTCAACACATGAGAGACAAAATGATAAGATCGACTGATTCGCCCTGTTGAAAACATATGTCTGCTGGAGGAATACAATGCTGAATAAACTGTTGTTTAGCAGTTTTATTCAGATTAATGGGAATCTGAAGCAATGCCATAACAAAGCCCATGTAATACTACTTGCCTATGAGCTATTCAACCGGAGCGAGGGGGATGAAGAAGACAGCACCACTCACAGCATAAAGCTTCTGCAACAATACCGAAGATTAATGCAACAGGTAAATTTGGGAGTCTATAACAAGTCTGACTTAAAGACTTAAGTCAGACTCCCTCTGTCCTCTGACCTCAGCCACAATTTGAGTATTTAGAGTTTGTTATTTTAAAGAAAATGTATGATATATATTGGATATCGTCTTCGAGCACATCAGAAGTGCAGCTGCAGGCTACCAGTGAGCTAGCTGTGCCGTCTTTGTAGTGTTCTGTAAGAGGAGTTGGAGAAACACTGAGAATCATTGATCCATCCGCTCCATTTGATCGAGTCCGGATTTACAATCAAATTCCTGTTGTGGTTAGTTTAGAAGAAACCTCCAAAGCATACTATGACATCTGTTTGATCGCTGAGAAGTTGATTATGATTTTCCGTGTTCTGTATTTGAAATAAGCACTGAAATCAGGCATTAAAAAAAAGTTAGTACTTAGAGCAATGAACCTCACCACAAGCATCTTAACTCACTGACACATGTAATGGGGCATTCAGACCAAACAGGAGGCAGCTTATCACGCATCTAGATTACATACAAAGTCAATGAAAAGACGCCAATAGATGCAAATTCACGTGTATTTGCAAATGATGTGAACACAAATTTGCGTAACTCTCGTAAGTATAAAATATTGAATTCAAGCAAGGATTTCACGTGACGCTGTGTACAAACATAGGTGTAGTGCTGCTGGAGCGCAATGGAGTGCCGCTCCGCCTCTTTTTCTCCGTATGAGGAAATAAAACGTCCACAGTTTGCATAATCCGGTTGAATGTTAAAATATTGAAGTGATGAATTGTTAAAGTATTTGGCATGTATGGCACGTTTTGAACAAAGGTTGGCATCTTTTCATCAGCAAAGCTGAACAGCTCTGCATGCGCAACTCATCACATTATGTGACATATATGTAACAAGCTGGGCACATACAGTATCGTCCGGTCATCCACTCCACTGTGTCCGAGGGCCAGGCGAAAACCAAAGTAAAACATTTTAATCACAGGCTGATCCCAGCAGCAGTCAGGGTACTGTTGGCTATAACATGGAGGTCTGTGTGACCCGCCAAGGATATGCCTCCCCAGACCATCACTGACCCACCGCCAAACCAGTCATGCTGGATGATGTTACAGGCAGCATAATGTTCACCATGGTGTCTCCAGACTCTTTCACACCTGTCACATGAGCACAGTGTGAACCTGCTCTCATCTGTGAAGAGAACGGGCAGGCAATGGCAGACCTGTCAATTTTGGTGTTCTCTCGTGAATGCCAATCGAGCTGCAGGGTGCTGGGCTGTGAGCACAGGTCCCACTAGAGGATGTCGGGCCCTCATGCCCCCCATGGAGTCTGTTTCTGACAGTTTGGTGAGAAACATGCACACCAGTAGCCTCCTGGAGGTCATTTTGTAGGGCTCTGGCAGTGCTCTCCCTGTTCCCCTTCGCAGGAAGGAGCAGATACCGGTCCTGCTGCTGGGTGACATGTCCATACTCTGCACACAGAGTCAATTACAAGTTTCTGCTCTGACTTTTTCAGTGGCAAAAATATTCACAGTGGGACAAACATTATGAAAAAGTTACAGTGCACAGCCACAGCTTTGAATAAACAATCAGCCTACCTGCTGCAGTCATGCCTTCTGTTATCACCTACTTCTATAGTGTCCTGTGCCAGGCTTTAAGCAAGGTTCACAGTGATAAATATAGAAGCCCATTACAAGTCAGACTACCTGGTAGGTCATGGAAATATGTCTCAGCACAGCACAGCCAAACTCCATAAATCCTAAGTTACTGTATCTTTAAAATATGATCCACTTTGACAAAATCAGTCAATGAAGTTATAAAGTTGGGTTTTTGTGCAGTAATCACTGAGGCCCACCCTCATCTAATTAAGTGCCCCCATACGCCATTTTCCAAATTCCGGTAGCTGTCATAAGCCGTCATAGATTTCTTTTTTTATACATTTTACTGTATAATATTATTATTAAGACAGCTGTAGCCCTAAAAAATATGTAGTGTTGAGAGGTACTGATTATTTCCCCTTGATTTAATTAACCCATTTCCATTTAAGTTTAACTATTCCCCATTCTGAGTTCCACATTTCATGTTTCCCTTGTCTTATTTACATTACCATTGACAATCTCATCTGAACAAGTACTTTCAAGTTTCAGCACTTCAGCTTTTGCCGTTGAAATCATTTTAAGTTTGTTTTCCAAATAACTTTTTCTTTTTAACTTAATTTATGACCTGATTAGTCCTAGTTGTGTAGTAAAATTATAATCTTTTTAAGTGTATTTATCTTACTTTTAATTTCTATTTGAACTTTAAATTTTAATTAAGACCAAAACAACAACAACGCTCCGAGCACTCTGAAACTGAAGTGTGAATTTCTGAACAACTATTTCTGACTGAACGTATGACGCGTCATATTTATAGATAAACAGTCAACAGACTAATGGTTACTTTTAATCATTAACCGTGTTTGTATAGTTAATTCCGTAACACACCCGAGGTGGATGAGGAAACAAAACACGAACTCTGAGCTCGGCAGGCTGCTTTTTTTTTTTTGCCTGTCCGTAGTCCTAAGTGATGCACCTTTGCTAGATCTTGGGAAAGACTTTGTGTTTTTCTGCCCTTATATACCTGTTGCACCTCATGCGCGTTGTCATCAGAGCAAGGGTCTCATTGAGAAATCTCTGCTGAGAATCCACACTTAATGTTTGAGTAAGTACAAATGAGGAAATGTACTTATTCAGATTTATAAAAACTGGCGTACGCCCAACAATGCAAAATTTCCTTTTAAAAAATCCCAAATCAACTTGGAAATGTGCACACATGGATCCGCTTCATATTCCGCCCTCTTCAGACCCACCTTCAACTGTAAATGGTCAATGCAAAGTGCCTCATGAATATTAAGAGAATGAAGAGAATGAGGTGTTGGTGAGGTAAAGGTTACAAAGCACATATTGTATACATTCATTCACTTTGTCCTCTAGTAGTGCGAAGACAGTGACAGTTAATGCTGCATTACACACGAGTGGCACCACAGTATTTATATGTGTACAGCAATCAGACTGACTTGCCAAAATGATTGCAACGGTCAGTGTTATCCCCCACCATAGGGTATCATTTGAAAGTGCAAGTTTGATGTACGTGAACACAATTTATTTATTTATTTATGTTACAACCCAGCTCGTCAAGGGGAGGAGAAATAACATAAAACCAGATGTACTTGGTAATTTAAGGTTATTTATTCAGCAAGGAGACTACATGAAAACAAAATACAAACAACAAAGGCAACTGTAAAAGGATAAAGGGCCTGGGAGGACCCGCAAAAGGCGAGCTACTACATTTAACAGAAACAAAAAGGAAAAAACCTCCCCAAATACTTACAAAACCAAAACAGTCAAAAACAGCACTCCTGGACCTAAATGGGACTAACAAAGGAATACTGCAGGTGTGTGTGTGATCAGGATCTAACAACCACTATATCTGGCCCAGTACCCAGACAATGTTCCTAGTGCCTCAGTTTTACACACAATCGAATCAGTATCGTTTTCACAACCTTACTACACAACTACGAGAGACACAGGTGCCGAACTGCTCAATGGAAATCACAGCCGCGCCGACTGACAAACAATCTGGAGATTTATCTCTCCCTCCACACATTGCTCCATCCAATTGGTGGGTGGCTCCTGGTGCCGCTCCAATCAGGATCCTCCAGGTGTCGGCCAAGAAGCGGGAGGGATCACCCGAGTCTTTATGTCACACCCCCTGCTTGACAGACAAAATGTTACCCCAACTCCAAGAGAGGCTGGAATCCGGCGACGGCCGTAACAATTTAGTTAAATTTAGTTACGGGGAATGCGGCCTGCATTATGATCAGGATGCAGCAATATTACACACAACTACACAACTAGGCCATATACTATCTAACTACTAACTATAATCATACCAATTCCTAAACCGATGATGATAATTTCGTTATCAAGCAGTCCGGCCCTCTCTGCTGTGCTCCGGGGGAATGTGATGGTGAGACAGCACTGAGGAAATATGATTTCAGATTTGAGTTGGCTGATATGCGCAAGTACAAATGACATCGCTGGTTTGAATGTTTATGATAACCTGGATCTATAAATAACATTTGATATGAAGTGAAATAAATTTTGAGATGTATTATTATGCACAGAATAATAATACCTCTCACCTCTAATTTGCGCACATTCTCCCGTCAAGTTTGTTTTTATAGAGCTTTTTTTTTATAGAACAACTTTTGTGTGGGAAGTGGCCTACACTTCTTTCAGGCCCCATTTTGTGCATACGCAATGTTTATAAGTGGGACCCCTGGTCTCTGAAAGTGCGCATGCAGGCTGAGAGTTGCCCTGCATCAGAAACAGCCTCATCAGAAAGAGAGGTCTCTCTTGTGGATTGAAAGTGACGAAAATACACAAAATACAGCAGCAGTCAATTAAAACATTGAATATATATATTTTCGAAATATGAGGGGGAACGATGTCTATTTTGAGGTGTGCCTTCTTTCAGGTGGCTAAAATACGTCTTTCTGTCGGATGCCTTCTCCACACGGGGAGAGCTGACGGTCATCTACTACAGGTAATACACTGACATGGGATGAGTACCTCATACAACCCCACATTAAAAGACCCCAACTATCACTTTAAACATGGACCTCCAATGCCAAGAAGTGACAGGTATTACTAATGCTGTGCTCCCTGCTGTAACCTGGATACAAAGGACCTGCAGGGGTATAAGTTGTACTTCACATCAGTATAGACAAAACGGTTAGATAAGCAGTTGCAACATCAAACAATAGCTGTGTTTACATGGAGCCTGTGACATAAAGAAAAGCTGATTTAAGCAGTTCACTATTAAAACAGTTTGCCATGAAACACTTCTTCCAATTACTTTCTACTTTTAGCATAATGATAGTGCCTACCAGCCCACACCACATGTAGGAGTTCCGAGGAGATTCCAAATCATGTGGGTGCAGTGGGTGGCTCAGCTGCTCACGTTCACAAGAGTAAAGGAGTTTCTGCCACAGAAAGCTGAGCAGTAAACCAAGAATAAGTGTCAGGCAGACAGCTTTCGTATTTTTCTTTATACTTGTGTACAGTGTAAACAACATACCTCAATAAATGAGGAACAATATAATCTTTAGCAATGATTAAATCGTTTAATTACTAAGTTTGTGTTTTTAAAGCAACATTACCCACGATGTTACCTTAACATAACTGCTTCAAAAGTATTTAATGGTACAGTGACTTCTAATAGGTTGACTGGTGTCTCTGTCTCAGCCACTCTCCTTGTTTTGGTATAGTAATTTTGGTGAATGGGTAGCATCACAGTGCATTAGGCCTAGAAAATGTTGAAAGCAACCTGTAACTGCCCCACACTATAGCTACAAGTTAGCCCTGCCAGCCTAGCAGACTCTGCCAGCCTAACAGACAACCCACTGGGTTGTGTTGCCATTTACACCGCTATCACAGCAGCTTTAAACCGCTGAGAGGAGGTTTTCAGATTCAGGGCAGGAATCGGCATCAGGACTGGAGCCAGGAAAGCAGCCAATCGACCTGGGCTCATCAGCCTCTACGGACATCATGACAGAGGAGAAGCCACCGAAGAGGACATTGATGGAGGAAGCGAAGAAGAGAAAAAGAGACAGTGAACGAGCAAGAGGCAGCAGGCGAGAGACAAGAGTCTCGGAGTGGCTTTTATTCATCTGTGTTAGCTGAACAAAAGACTGCAGGCAGATGCTGATGGACTTATTGCTGTTGAACAGTCAGTAATATTAGTTGGTTTGCTAAGTTGTCTTGTGTTGTTGCTCTTGACTGATGTTTGGCTGTGTTAGCAAAGTTGTCAACTTGCTAGTTTTTGACCATAAGCTAAGTCGGCCCATTTGGACAGAAGTTTAGCTGGTTGCATGTTTTAGCCAGGTGTTATTGTCTCTGGTTCAGGTTATGTTAGCTTGGTGTACTTTTACTGCTCCAATTTGTGCGTAAACTTTGACTGCCAGATGGCAAAAAAGCCTGAACTATGTATACGTTTTCATGACTTAACATTGTTTTTGTGTTTTGTTTGCAGTTAGCATGTAATGTTTCATTACATCGGACAAATTGTAACAGAAACCTGGGTTTTGTGGTTTTTTTCTAAGCGTTCTACCGTAGGCAACTGAATGTGTTTCAGATTCTTGAAGGCTGCATAGTTTTTGCTGTTCAATGCAGCCAGGACTGCACAGATTTGTACATTGGGGAGACAAAACAATCTCTCCATAAACAAATGGCACAACACAGGAGGGCCAACTCCTCAGGTCAAGACTCTGCTGTCCACTTACCTCTGAAGGAGAAAAATCATTCCTTTGAGGACAATGATGTAAACATCTGTCAAACTGGAACCTCCTATGTCTTTGAACAGAGGAGGTGGCCTATGACCTGTATGGGGAGTTCCCTCCCCATACAGCTTAACAACCATTCGCACCTGGGCTCACCTAGCCCTAGCAACCCACATAAAGGCCTGTTGGGTCAACAACCCACAAGTGGCCCTAACGACTCTGAAACTCAGAGCTCACACGTGTCCTTAACGACTCTGTAAGGACACTCCCACACAGAGTTTAAAAGCCTACAACTCCTTTCCAGTTAGTTAGAACTGAAGAAGCCTCTTGGATGAGAGGTGAAACGTCTTCACGTCTTCCGTCCTACAATACAGCACTTGACTGAGAACCTTCACCAACATGTTTACAACTGTCATGCAATGCTTTAATGGAGCATCTAGTAAAGATACAGATCAGGATATTGTAAATAATAAATAAATGTAAAGGTAACAGTAAACCTGTGATGAGGCCCTTGTCTGTCTCAGTCACAAAAATTGTGCTGCTCTGTGTGGAGCTAAAACTGTAGTTTGCAGGAGAGTGGATAAGTGGTTCCTGACACATGGATGGCTGAACAACAGATGGTGCCTCCAACTTGTCTCCCCCCTGGGTAGATCCTTACACTTTTCTTAGGATGCCATGGTGATAACGTCTTTTTTCTTTTTTGGCAGAATGACAAAAACATTATGTAGAAGCCACTGAGGGTGCACGTAACTTCTAGTTAGTGTAGCTCTCCAATACAGAGATGAAACCACATCAAACAACATTTTTTCCACAACCAGTTAGAGGTATTGCTTAAAGATGGAGATGTTGGCAGACCATCCAGTTTTGTCCAACTGTAGTCCAAGAAGCAACAGCAAACACAGTGGAGGGTATCCAGAAAACAAACACATAAATTAACACACATTTTGTTCTTGGTGTTCCTAATCTCTCTGATAACTCACTTTCCTCTTATACAAGAGTACATGTGCAACACTAACATTTTCCTCTCCACAAATTCAATATATATACATTTGACGTATAGGATAGTACTCATTCAATACAACCGTTTTTTTCTTTTTAAATCTAAAAAGAATCTCTTACTATTACCTGCTAGGACTGAAACTGCTTGATTAGACAGGTCAAGTGCCATCACAACTTCCCAGAGTCTCAAGTTTTGTCTTATTTTATGTGACCAACAGTTAAAAACCCATAGTGACTCACTTTAAAATGTCATGAAATAGACACATTTGCTGCAAATTTACCACACCAAAAGGAGTTATTCTCTCCTGCAGAAAACATTGCTCCTGAACTGCCTAATGGTGCATTCAGACCAAATGCAAAGAAATATTCAGCTTGTGTTACACAGGCAAATTTGATCATGGGATTATTCATTTTTATTGCAATTACTTGTGTGGCACACAGCTCGGTGAAATTTAGCATTTTATTCAGGAGTTGCGTCAGGATGACTGGTTTATTGATTATCTGAGACCTACTAGTGATCATTTGCTCTGATGACAGGCGGCCAGCTCGCTGGTGAGTGACGCTGTTGGGGGTAGGGTGAATGCACAGTATGAGGTCAGGTGGGACAAATGGCTTTACCAAAGGGTCTACCAATTTGACATCTTCTGCACTTACAGAACACAGTCAATGCTTTGATCACACGCGCTTATCTAAAAGTCATTTTCCACATGACAAAAAAATTAAGTCCCATGCCATCAGAAACTGAGAAACCAGGGGAAGACCGAAACATGTTTCCAGGCAATTACAACTCAAGGAGAGAGGTGTGACTATCAGCCGAGGGGCAGTTCTGCGATCCGATGGAGCAAGTGTAATAACAGCAATACACTGGAGTTGGCACCCTCTTAGAAAAGGACAGTCCATTTTCAATCCAAGGGCACTACACTGCCCACTGTGTTGTACCAGCCACAACAGAGGCATCAAAAACTGTTCAAACGGTTTCAAGCTACACATGCACAATAAACTCAGTGTCAACGCTTCACAAAAACTTGACTGTGAGCACGACAAATCGACTTTGTGTGCTCAATGCCACCCTAAATGACAACAATGCTCTATGCGCTTGCTCTTTCTTGGCGAGGCAGTGGATGCCATAAAGCATGGCTGGCCTGCACTCATAACGGAGATGAATTAAGAGGCCGCAGCAAGCAATCACAAGGTCATGGACTTCTCGGTCAAATTCAAGCTAATGGACTCATTGCCCTGACCAATACACTTTCAGATGTCCTGACAGTGACGAACATGCTCAATCTGTGTTTCCAGAAGGAAGACGTTAAAAAGGAAAACATCCGACCAATGGTGCAAACCTCAGTCTGTAATCGCTCTGACCAAGATGAAAGAGACCCCAGGCCCCGAGGATAGGACTCCAAATGTGAATTGGTTAAAGGCAAGTTCAAAGGCATCGAAGTGACAGGCCACAGAGAAATCTGCGCACACATTCGACATTGTGAGGAAGCAGTACATCAAACATCTCAGTGCTGCTCTAGATAATAGATTTCCCAGTGATGTGGTGCACTTACTCATTTGCTTCGAACAATCTTCGGTCCTGCCAGACAGCCAGGAACTTGAAGGTGAATCTTTGTTATAGGCTAGACTAAAAGATGGATTAGGAATGTAGTGGTCCAAGTATGGGTAAGGCTAATGGTATAGTACAGGCCAAGAAGTGACTTCTTTATTATGGGATTACATTTCAATTTGTTTTTTCAGTTAGCAGATGAGATATATAAATGGGGAAAAAAATACTTCAAGCATAGGCACTAAGAATAATGTGTTAAATTGACCTACCACCACAAGTCTGCTGTCAGTCAACCAATAGCAGGCACAACATGAAAACTTCAGAAGATATATAAAACAAAAGTGCCAGACCTCAGGAGGAATAAACATCTGAGTCACATCAGATTCTGCTGTGTTCCATGGAGGTGACCTCCGTTGCCGGGTATTTTATATTGTTGACTGCTGACTGCATCATCAGCGCCATATTGTGACCCACGTGGGTAAATCAGATGCAACATCAGTTAATGCAGCCCTTTAATGCTTCTGATGTGTATTTTTGTTTGGCCGTAACCTGGCGGAGCACATTCCTCCATCACACATAGAGCTGATCTCTTTAAAAACCTAATCAATCTTTTATGTGTTCCTGGATAAGCAGGACACTGCTTCTTCTGCAACAATGAAGTTAAAAGGAGCATAGACTCGTGTGATGATCTGTGGGGAAGGAACGAACTGTGTCCACCCAGTGTGCAGACTCAGCAAAGTCATGGGGCAAATGACGGAGGTCCAAATGTCAGTAGTAAAGCTGTTTGCCTGCACGTCTTTCAGCCTACATGAAATGTGTTCCCTCACTGTCTCATAAAGTTTGGGGAGAGCAACTGCATTGTGCTGTTTCGCGTGATGCATCTTCAATAACTTTTAAAGGTTGCTGGTGTTGAAATTGGCATCGCTCGTGCCACCCCTCGATATTACAGCCTTGCATACCTGAACATGTTGGTATCGGCAGCATTTCCGATACCGGTATTGGAATCAGAACAGCTCTAACAGTAATGACTCTGGGCTTTTTAACAGCAAACTGTCACAGTACATGGAGTAGGATACAAGCACAGAAGTTTTAACTGTTAACCTATTTATCAGGGAAAATACCGCACTGACATGCGTTTCCTGTAGCCTATAGTTCACAATCAGCAGATGGATTAATTATGAAGCGCTTGGAATCATGTTAAAATCACAAATCTCTCAGCAAAAAAATCCTGTGGCTGGTCTGCTTGCTTTCACACCACAAACGAACCACAACAAAGTCCGCTTGGAAGCAGACTGAGACCCACCTTTACAAGTGGTCTCGGCCTGGTTGTTTGGTCCACATCTGGGTTTGATTGACCATTTTAACCGAACCAAACACTAAAAGGCTAGGTGTGACAACCCCCTAAAATTCCATCACACTGACTTTTCATGGTGAGTTTAAATAAAGCCACAAAACACGATATGAAAATTTAAAAAGAAAAGGAAGGAAATGTATTAAAAGTACATGTACATGCAGCCATGTTGTAGAAAAAAGGCCTGCCATCTAGAACATGGCCACTGTGCTGTGAAATATATCAAATAGTATCATGTTATTTGAGGGGTGGGGGATGTTCTGCCTTTAGAGAACAGGCAGTAATGTACCCATCAGTATCCATGGTGATGGCTGGTTCCTGCTTGTGTTGGGAAACAGAAAGTATGTCCCACAGTGTGCCTGTTTATTTATACTCTCCATTTCTTAATAATGGAGGGTATAAACACACACACACAGACACAGACACACACAGACACACACACACACACACACACACACACGTGACACCCTGTAGTGAAGTGCTGGTGGGGAGGACAGGTTTGGGACAGGGCCTGTGTGTATTGTCATGTGTTTACATCAGCATGAGGGTACATTAGCTGATGTGGCAGCCTCTGGCAGATGTATTCCCACTGTGGCATTTTACAGAAAAAGTCAAACTGAAGGACACAGTGCAGATTTTCAATCAATCTGAAATCTCAATTGTGTTACAGCCAGCAATCCCCTACAAGGTTTTAGGGCCACCAGGAGGGCCCCAAATGAGCACATTTCAAATATGAAGTGTTTTGGCTAATGATCAGACTGAATTGTTATTTCATTTTCATCTCATCTCATATTCAGTGTGATATTGTGTTTACATCAGCCAAGACTTGTGGACACATATCACATAAGTCACTTTCCATAAATGAGTGGTGAGTAGGGGTGTCACGATTTCAATTCTAAATTGAATATTGATCAAAACGAGCTTTCAGTTTCAGTTATTAAAATCAGAAGCAGGATCAGCGATTCTCTCAGTACTTTTTTCTCTCGACACATGCCCACTTGCACATGTCCACAGCACAGTGGGTGAACACTTCAAAGGCGACACAGCTAGCTTACTGGTAGCCTGCAGCTGCACTTCCAGACACTTAACCTGTGTGCATGGAGACGATCAACTGACTGGTACAGGAGGTTACTCAAACAGCATCAGAGATGTTGGGTTTACAGAGATAATTTCTTTGAGATAGAAAAACTCCAGGCCAGCATTAGTATTGTTGTTTTACAGCAAGAAGGTCTTGGGTTTAAATCCCAGCTTGGGCAGGGCCTTTCTGTGTGGATTTTGTTCTCACCATGCGCTTCAGTTTCTTTCACCATCAAAACATGTACATTAGGTTAATTCTCCAGACAGTGCTCTTGACCAGTTTCACTACAGTGTACATTGTATGATTATTATCTTATATTATATATATTAAATGTGATAAATAAAGATTCTTCTTGTATTGCTTTGTTTGGGAGGAGGGTTTACTGGGGATACATTTGAGTGACTTGACTTTCTAGCAAACTCCATTTGTATCTGTTATTGTTGAATCATTGAAGGCTGGTATTTTTTGTTGAACTCTATAATCTTTATTTTTGGTAAATATTATTTGAACTTGCCTTACCCTAATAAAGTCAAGCTGTTGTTGTAAAATATCCCAATCTTTTTAAAGAAGACTTTGAAAATGTAAATGGCAGTTGTCAGGACATAAAAGGGTAAATGAGCTGTTGGTCTTAACAGATCCAGATGAGACAGTCGAACAATTGCATAGAAGTCAGTGCTGAAAATGTTTAAACTGAAAATCAAATCGATTCAGATCTGGAATTTGGAGAATCATGACACCCCTGAGTGAGTGATGTTCTCCTTACTTCCATCGTTTAAGTCATCCATCCAGTTGCCAAAAAAAAATGTGTTTATTGAACTTTCAGTAACAAGGCTTAACTCACCAAACAGAAAATCTACCTAATACTGACTATTAATTTCACACTCTCTGTGTGTGGTAGTGTGTGGCAGGCTGGACCACGCTGTTTGTTTCCAAACTCCAAAACTGCAGCAAAAAGAGCAAAAAGTAGAAAAAGTAGAAAAAGTTGCTGTTTAACACAACCACAGCTAGCTTGTTAAGGCAACATCATGTCAATTGTTGACCTTAAAATAACAACTTCAGAATCATGTTGATGGTACAGTGTCTTGTAACAGGGTGAATGGTGTCTCTGTCACTTGACATAACATTGTTATGACGTCATGAATTTGTAGTTTTCTACATTATATTGCATTAAGCAAATAGTGAATTGTTACAAACGAGCTAAATTGAAAGCTCTCTATGTAGAAATTACCTTAGGACCTTAGGAACTGTGATGGTAACTCACTGACATTGGATGGACATTTACTGATATTTTATAGACTAAATAAGTGGATTGTTTTGTTTTCAGTAAAGACAAAGTCCATATCGTCTGTCATTTAGGATCAGGGCTAGTATCTGATTTGGGATCTTAACATAGGTTTAGTGCATGAATGTAGTCATATTGAAGTTCATAGTGAATTCCTATAGGAAACAAGATAAGATGGTTCATACCTGGAGAAAATCAACAATTATGCAGAGTGGTGCACAGAGAACAATCTACTGCTCAACATCAGCAAAACCAAGGAGCTGATTGCTGGTTTTAGAAAAAAGGAGGCAAAGACACACACCCCTGTCTACATCAGTGGAGCTGAGGTGGAGCAGGTAAACAGTATTAGGTTCCTTGGAATTACCATCACTGAGAACCGTTCTTGGTCATCACACAGAAAAAGCTCTACTTCCTACAGAAACTTAGGAAGGCTCAATTCTGGAGCGAGATTCTGGTCAACTTTTACAGCGGTGCGATAGAAAGCATCCTGACTGGAAACATCACAAACCCTGCTGCCATCTCGCAAAAGATACAGTCGTACCCGAGCAGCTTCATTACCCAGACTTTGAGACTCCTCAATTCACCCTCAGCAGTCCTTTTTCTAAAATAGATGTAGTGGGACTCAAAAGACTCAAACATTGTGTCATTTTTTAATCCTTGTGAATGAAAAAATGACAATACCTTTACCTTATATAACCATTTTTATCATACTGTGGTATTTGCTATTTTCTGGGTTAATATAAATATGTACAAATGCAAGAATTAGCTTCAACACTTTCCTTGTTTGTTTGTTTTTCTACAGTAATTGGTGGACCTTTTGTCCCCTTACTTCAGCAGAGCACATTCTAATTCAATTCAATTCAATCTTGAATATCACTTAGGTGAACTATAAGGTATAGCACACAATATGGCAACAATCACAGTTTCTAGCTGTGACACTGCAGGGGGGTTAGCCAGGGCATGAGTGGAGGGTGGGAGGGTCATGTTCTGCTTCAGGCCCAATAAATGCTGGCGCCGGCCCTGCACCATACACAAACATGTTTTCACAGCTGAGATTCACGTCAAGTGGCGCAGCCAGACAACAGCTGCGCGCCTCAACAACACACGTAAACACAGCAGCCGTGTCCATTAATCACGGTCTGTCTGTCTGTCTGTCTGTCTGTCTGTCTGTCCGCACAGTGTCCTGTCACGACAGCAGATACGTATGACACGGCGTTGTAGCCCATATGAATCCCCTGGCAGGCCTGCTGCTGCTGCTGCTGCTGCTGTGTGTATCCGTGCTGCACAACATCAAGCTAATGCCTCAGTAGCGCCTACCTTTCAACCAGGCAGATTCCCTCGCCGCCGCCGCTGCTGCTGCTGCTGTATTAATAAATGCGACAATATGAGTTCACATTAAAACGTGTCCAGCCGCGGTGGTTAATTAAAACCAAGCGCTGTTTTCCCAGCAGTATCCAGGGGGGTTAACTCCTCCTTTGAGCCGTACATGAAGCCAAGGTCGTAACGTTTGGTCCGCAGGGTCCACAAACCGTGCGGGATACATTAGACGAAATCATACAAACATGGCAGTGACGTGCCAAATTATCTCTAGACGAAAAGAGAAGTGAAAATGAATAAATACCGACAGCAGGAAGTGACAGGTAGGCGCACTTATCTTGACAGTCAGGTGTATTGCCTAATCACCCGCTTGGCTCCTCAGAGAGGTTCCGCCTCTCATAGCAGCCGGCCAATCAGAGCGCGGCTCTATGCCAGCGTCCTTCAGACGCAGGTGCATCTATGATGCCTTCACGAGCCGCCTGTAGGCTCGAACATCACTGTGTCTCCATTAAACGCTCCGAACATTTCCTCGAGCTAGCAGGTTTGACTCGGTCAAAAACAACAAACATCTGATCCTTTATAGATAATAAAGTCCGTTTGTAAATAGCCTAGATGAAGGAACATGAAAACACATATTTTCCAGATGCCTTGAGTAAAGTACATTTTCTCGTCCTGAGTCAGATCATGTGCTCTATTATTGCGATATAGTTTTTGTTCTTACTGTAATATTAATGGAATCATTTGCCAGAAAAGAATAACCTTTTAAAATGGTATGCTCCATAAGGTCTTAGCTTCAAAGGAGAGGAATGGTGCAAGTTACAGTCTTCAGATGCTGCAAATACATGAAATACTATGAAATGTTTTTAAGATTTTTTAAATAACGCTGACAGATGTCTGTGATTCACAATACAGTCAGTCTTTTATGTTGGTTTTGTATGCACAAGTACAGGGCCCTTGTCCTGTTTGGACAATTACCATTTTTAATGTCAACACAGTGTGTTACAGTTCTATGCCTATATCAGGAATGTAGGCAGTTACAAGTACACATTCTGTCAAGGTTGAACTAACTTAGTAAAACCTAGAATGACACTACCTCCACCAAGGCCCATCAGTCCCCTTTTGTACTCACTTGTAGATACCATCCTCCTAAATACGGCTGATTTTCTTTCATCAAGAAATGAAAATAATGAAAAAAAACACCCTATCCCACAATGTTAAATAAAGTGAGAAAAATTCCTGAATCCATCCCTTTATCCAGATCTTCACCATTCTGGGCCAAGGTCCATCCCCCTCCTCCCAAGTTTCATTAAAATCTGTTCTGTAGTTTTTGTGTAATCCTGCTGACAAACCAACCAACAAATGGACATGGGTGAAAACCTCCTTAGTGGAGGTAATAATGAAATTAACTGAACATAAATACTTATTCATATTGGCAAAAACATGGAATATTAGTAATAAAAAGACTTGATGGATCTAAACAAAATACCCTTTGTCTACACTTTTAAAAGAATTCTTGCACCAACGGATATAGCCCAATGATTTTTCCACAGTGGCAACAAGAGCAGTAAAAGCAGAAATACCTAGTGCGTAACACAAGACTGTACTGTCTTGTGTTAAGCACAACTGTAGTGTTTTTTTACAGTACTGTAAAAAACTAGTACTGTACTGTATGTAACTGATAGATGAGGAAAAGAAGTCCACCTCATCACAACCAGTCTCTTCATCCTTTCAACACCACCACCACCACCACTAGTATCTAGGCTCCATGGAGGGCTTCTCCACCCTCTTTAAATATGATGACATCACAATGGGGCCTAATCACCAAAGATTTCTCATCTTAATTGTACACATGGTGATAAAAATATTACTTATTTACTCTATCCAGATCGAATTATAAGTAGTTGGTGTGGTTCTCCAAGATGAATGAATGATGGGTGCATGCATTATTAAATAAAACACACAGAGACAAACAGTTCCAATTCAATCTCTGTTATCTTGTCATATGAGCCAAACTCAACTTGAACTTTCTGGTTTTAAAAAAACTATGTACTAATTCAAATTTGGCCTAATACAGGTGTTTTAAGATTGATTTAACTTCACAGATCAGGTCCATATTTGTTAAAACCGGAGGCTGCAAACACTATTGCACTGGCCGCCCATCCACCTCAGACTCTACAGTGTCTGATAAATATTGGCCCTTATAATACTTGTGTCAAAGGGCAGAAGTGACTGTTTAAAATACTGTTTAGTATTTTATATTGTTGCTTGCTGTGTTTTATTTGCATGAGTTTGTTTTGTTGTATTGCATGCTTTTATTTTTGTAAATTGGTTTGTGTCTGCACTTCCTGTCACTGCTTGACGTCTCACTCCCTTGACTAATTTGATTCCCTTGTATTTGTAACAGGCACTGGTGACCACCAATCGAATCTCTGAGAATGGCACAAGGGACAAATGGCATGGTTCGACAGGTGGGACCAACCACCTGGGCCAAATGTTAAGGATGATGAGACTGGCACAGAAAGCAAAGAGAAAGGAAAGAAGGCAGAGGTGTGCAGAGAGAACAGAGGTGTGCGGAGCAAGGACGGTGGTGTACCAGGCAGCGGAGAGAGACTGATGAGCCACCACCTTTTCTCTGATGCAACCACACTGGACTGCAGGTTTTAAGGGAAGCAGGGATTTTAATATATATAATACATTCAAAAGATTAAATTAAAAGTTAAATAAATGTCTAACATTTGTACCTTGAAGTTTGGCTCTTTTGGTCTCCTCAGTGTTGCTCTCCAACTGATAAAAAAAACCCCACCTTTCCCCCCTTACATTAACCCCCCCTTACGCTTAACTTGGAAATACTTACCATGAAAATAATGATAATGGACATATGACAGACGGTGCACCAGTCTCCCTGCAGTAGACTTCTCACCACATGAACTAACAGTGCTGTTAGGTGGGCAGAAGCTGTAGAGGAAGCTGTTGTCCATGTTTCCCCAGCTGTCCATCTGTAGCTTTACAGAACTGAAGACACCTTTGGTCTGGATTCTGGTCAGAGACAAGAGAGAGAGATGACTAAAGAGACTCAGGCATTTTGACAGAGACACTAATGAAAGGAGAGGACATCAGAGAGTGAAATGACATGTGGATGCTCCTGACATCTGTGTGGACCACATACTGTTTTTTGTATTTAGTTTAAATAGCAGCTCCACCTCTTTCTATAATACAGGGACAACAAGTGTTGTAATGTGTGCATGTGCATGGTAGTATATTGTTCTTTATGGTATAATGCATTTTATCAGGGCTGCCAACTCTTCAATTTGGTTTGAAGTATTTCATGAGTCTGCATTCTATGACATTACCCACCACAGGGGGAGGGGTCATAAGAATCATGTCAAGTCAATAATCATGGTCGATGATGATCTGGTATAGTAGGTGTTTTTACTTCAGCATATAGAGCTGACCGAGGTGTCAAAACCATTTCTAAATTATACAAGGGCCTTCAAGAGTTAAGCAGTGAACACGTCCTACATAAAAGATAAATGGGATAGTGAGGGAAACTTTGTACTATCAGAAGAGTGGTAAAATATAATAGAGAAACAATGGAAATCAATCAACTTACTGTCTTTTAAGAGAGTTTATTTGGAAAAATATGATCAGACACTTCAAAGCACTTAAACTGTCCAGGGTAAAGTTGCCATTGAGGCAGACAATCTGCTGGAGAGGCTGTTGGACTGTGAGAGCAAATCATTATCACGTGTTTTGGGAATGCTCTGGGATTTAGAGCTGCTGACAATCAGAGATCTCATGGAAAAAGTTTTAAAAATGAATACTGACTTGTGTCTCAAAGTCTTGTACTTGGGCAAGACGCCAACACAGCTTCTTGGCTTTCATAGAGCTTACATGTTTGAAATAATTTTGGCTGCTAGCCAAAAGGTAATTACAAAAAAAAGGGTATGTCAAGGTCCACCCACATTATATCACTGGTTTAATGTGATACATGATATTTTCTAACGTTTGCTTTGAGACTTAAGACAGACATGTTTGATAAATGTTTGAAGGGATGGATTGAGTTTATCAACCCATTTAGAACAGATTTCAAGTAAAAGAACATCAGCTTCATTGTAGCCCTCCTGGTTCTCTGGTTTGGTGTTAAAAACAAAAAATGTAAGACATTTTTAGCAGCGCACACATTCAAAACACTTCAACACAAGGTGTAGCATGGCTGTAGCCAACTATGAGGTCACCTAGATCTGGACCTCAGTAGTAATTTCCTAAAAAAATAAGCCTTTATTTATAAGTTTTTTTGGCAGCACTACTATTATTAATCTATTATTTCATAAATTTGTGCACAATACGTTAAGAGGCTGTTGGTCAGCTGGTCCCAGGTCTGCTGGCGCTCTGTTATTCTACCACAGCTATGCCTCCACATGACTGTTCAGGGCAGCATAATGATAAAAGCTGCAACAGGAGTTTGGCTTTCAAATCGCTCTGACTGCTAATATTTACAGAGGAATTACCAGCACACAGTGCAGCAGGTGGCAGAAAACAACAAGCAAACAATATCATTTAACTTAATACAGTATTATAATAATGTAACATTATTACTACTAAGTAACATGCAAAACACAGTATTTACCTTCACTGACCTTTGTTTTTTGTTTACTTACAATAAGACTAAAGATTACACTGCCTTAACTACTGTCTATTCATTATCTCTCAATACATCTTCATATCCAAATGAGCATACTGATGAGCCGTGATAATGGTTGACAATGCTTGGAACTTTTTGATAAGTGACTTATTGTGTTAAATGGCTCGGTGTCCAGGTAAAATGTACAAAGAACAGCTGGAACGTTAGACCTGTCAACTCCTGACCTCTTGTGGCTGAAATGGATCTAACACTGTATAATATACAGATCAAATTTGGTGCAGCATTGGAAAAATTAGCTGTCAGTTTATTAACATATGTAGCGTAGGAAAACCAGTTGGAATGGAAGATCACCAGTAGAACGTCCTGAAGTCCTTTTCTTCTGCTACTCTTGTTTAGAGTGTTGAGACGACTAGTTTTGAGAAAACAGAGTGAGTGGGGATGCGAAGATTGTGACTACTATATACTGTACCTACTTAAACCATTAAACCATCTATCTTGTTCTACTGACTCAGTAACAGCAGGAAAGGGCTTTAAGAGGGTCGAGCCCTCCTTTACACTAACTCTTTTGACAATGTTCCATCCAAATACATGTTTCCTGATGGTCACACACACATTTTACACACTAACATTGGAGAAGAGATTCTGGAACTGTGTTTTACCAGCTCATCATCAGTTAATATACTGAGATGTAACAAATTAATTAAACATTATTAATATTGACATTGGAGGAATACATGAACACTGGTAAATAAGGATTTGAATGCAACATGTAAGGGCACTCCCACACAGAGTTTAAAAGCCAGTCTACTCCCCTACAGTTAGTTAGAACTGAAGAAGCCTCTTCGATGAGAGGTGAAACGTCTTCAAGAAACTGAAACAAGTTCAGTTGCCTACGATACATCACCTAGATTTACCATGACCTGGATGACTGAGAACCTTCATCAACAAGGATTAAAATTGTTACCTTTTCCATTTCGAGGCCATAAAACAACTGAACTGAGGTCAGTAGCTGGTAAGTCTGGGTAAGTAAGGTTAGCAAGTTCGAATTGTGAGCGCTATCAGAGCGATGCATTTCTCTTCAAGTTCATGGGGGTGAAAAAAATGGTGATGATGAGGTCGTCCTATAAATAAAGTATGTGTAACCCATAGAAACATTAGAATCCTAATGTAGTTTGGTCATTGACATCAGCAACCATTTACAGTAAATAATAATAATAATAATAATAATAATAATAATGCAATGTTTTTGTTATAATTTCCCCCATAAATCTAGTTGTTTTAAATCATTAGCAATTTAATAGTTAGTTTGTACAGGTTGAATCTGGTGTGCAGGCTACGCCAACTTGTGGTGGATGTTACCATTGGCCTATAAAGAAAGTTTTTTCTCCAGGCAGTGATGAGAAGTAAAACCATATGATAAGTCTCAACCAGGAGTACTTTTACTCCTTGTGAAATTGTAGATTACTTGGTCTGAACTTGGGTACATCCATTTCCATCTCCTTTGTACTTCCAATCCACTACACTCTGGAGGAAAATACTTAACTTTTTTACTTTTTAACTGTATTATTTCAATTGTGGAGGAAGTACTCAGATCTTTTACTTCAGTAAAACTGTGATACCACAGTGTAAAAATACAAGTACAAGTAAAAGTCCTGCATTCAAAACCTTACTTATGTGAAAGTACTAACATCAAAGTACTTATTTATACTTATATTCATTATAATTATTGATGTATTAAATGATAAGTTCACCCAAAAATGAAAATTCAGTCATTATCTTCTCACCTCCTTGCTGATGGAAAATCGAGTAAAGTCCACAAAACATTTCCGGAGCTTCACAGCAAAACAGGATTGCAGCATTCTCCAAAACAACAGAAGTAGATGGGGACTTGTTTTATAGCTGGGGTTGGTAAGTTGGGAAAACCATCAAGCCCAGGCTAGATTTTGAAAGTATCCAGCCAAAAAACTCCGCTCCCTGCACTCAGGCCTCTCTCCAAAGCCACTCCCCCTAAACCATGAACACTCACTGTCTGACAACCAGTGTTGCCAACTTAGCGACTTTGTCGCTATATTTAGCGAGTTTTCAGACCCCTCTAGCGACTCTTTTTCAAAAAAGCGACTAGTGACAAATCTAGCGACTTTTTCTGGTGTATTTGGAGACTTGTGGAGACTCTGACGTGAAAGCACGTATCATTCAAAGAGCAGTGGGTGCTGCTGTGGGCCCGTCCCAAATCACCCCTCGCGTCCAGACTGCGAGTCGCACATGCACGAAGCCGCCGCTGGCTGATCCCACCCTGGCTTACAGTCAGGGCTGGATGTAAATGTAAAATTTTCTTTGTCCAAAATAAATCACTGCACTAAAATAAGTTCATTTGTAGTTCTAAACATATTAAGGGTGTTTTTTATCTCTCCCATGACGTTATTCCTCTCTCCTACAGCGTCCATTACAAATAATGCATATGGCCAGTTATGCAAATTAGGTGATGACACTGATACTGAGGAGTTGGCAACAGTGCCAACAACTGCCGAACACCGCCAACAGAGTCTGAGTCCTCACGAGCAGTGGGAAGAAGTCAGTAAACACCTAATATTATCATATTGAACGTAAACAACCAACATACAACAACATTACCTAATTTCCCTTTGGGGATTAATAAAGTTATCTATCTATCTAGCCATTGCTAGCACTGATAGCTGTCAAGCTAGTTTTGTTAGCATTCAGACATACATACATACAAATACAATACAAATAATAAATATGGGTATTAAAAATTGTCCAGTTAGTTCAAACCAAAGTGAGAATGAGAACGGGATATGTGTAGAGTTTGAGTGCACATGTGAGGTCTACTGGGAGCAGTGCTGGTTGTACAGTCTAACAGCAGCAGGAAGGAAGGACCTGAGATATCTCTCCTTCACACACTTGGACCTGAGATACCTCTCCTTCACACACTTAGGGTATACAGTCTATCACTGAAGGAGCTGCCCAGTGCTGTGATAGTGACCTGCAGTGGGTGGGACTCCTTCACTAGCAGCAATGATAGCTTATCCATCATCTTGCTCTCTCCCACCACCTGCACTGGGTCAAGAGGGCATCCGGGGATGGAGCTGGCCTTCTTGATAAGTTTATCAAGTTTCTTCCTACCTGCTGCCGAGATGCTGCTGCTCCAGCAGACTACTCCATAGAGAATGGCTGATGCCACCACAGAGTCATAGAAAGGACCTGAGCTTCCTCAGCAGATGGAGTCTGCTCTGACCTTTCTTATAGGTTGCTGCAGTGTGATCAGTCCAGTCCAGTTTATTGTTCAGGTGAACTCCGAGGTACTTGTAAAATGTCACCATCTCAATGTCCGTTCCCTGGATGTTCACCTGTGTGCAGGGTTGTCTGTGCCTGCGGAAATCCACCACCAGCTCTTTGGTCTTCCCGGCGTTGAGCTAGAGGTGGTTCCGCTGGCACCAGTCTACGAAGTCCTCAATAACTTCTCTGTAGGCTCTGTCGTCCCCGTCCCTGATGAGGCCGACGATAGCAGAGTCGTCAGAGAACTTTTGTAGATGGCGTTGGGTGATTGGTGGGAGAAGTCTGCAGTGTACAGGGTGAACAGGAAAGGGGCCAGGACTGTTCCCTGTGGGGCCTCAGTACTGCAGACAACCGTGTCTGACACACAGTCCCGAGTCCTCACATACTGTGGCCGGTTGGTGAGGTAGTCGAGGATCCAGGACGTGAGGTGTGGGTCCACCCCTGTGAGCTCCAGCTTGTCCCCCAAAAGTGCAGGCTGAATGGTGTTGAAAGCACTGGAGAAATCAAAGAACATGATCCTCACAGTGCATCCAGGCTTTTCCAGGTGAGACAGTGATCTGTTAGATGCTGCAACACCAACAAACAGAAAAACAGATCAGTCTTCTAAAACTTTAAAAACACTTTAAAATAAGAAACCTCTTCTTACATCTGCAGTAAACTACATCTGAATACTAATATTGGATCAAATGACAAACATTTGAGAAAGTCACAACTTTTCTAAAGATGCATAATTCAGTCTTCAGTTAAAGGGCCACTACGTAGTTTTTGGAAAAGAAATTAAAACTCAGAATTTTAATATTTACAAAATTAATGAGGTAATAATACAAACTCAGAAATATTTTTCCTTTCCATAACTGAATAAACAAGCTGTTCTCAGAAAAAAAAAAGGTCATAGAACACTGTTTGAAGCAAGAAGGTGGCAGGGTCCGCCACATATAGACAAAGTAAAACAGTGTGAAATTGTGCTGTCCTTTAAGGTCATAAGAATCAGTCAATGAAGATCTTTCTCTTCTGATTAAAAATGGTGCACCTTTAAAGATCCTGTACCAGGAACCATTGTACCTCAGTGTTATTGTTCACAGTGGGGAAGTTGTTTTGCTCCATTCAAATGAAATCTAACAAAATGTACACTTGGTCATCTGTAATGAAGCTGAACTTTGTCTTCATGTAAATGTTCAATGCCGCTCCAAAGTGTTGAACTACTTGAACTAAATACATTTTACATTTCCTTGTTTGAAAAATTAATATAGTTTAACAATCAAACATCTCCTAGTTTTCATCACGTCACATGACAGTCCTCACCTTTAGGAGCTTTTCTGCTGTCCCTCTTCCTCTTTTTGCCCGTAACAAAATACCAAAGATGTCCCTACACTTTCCATCTGACATCAGCTAATAAAGACTGTTTGCAGTGACTCTTATCCAGTGATTTATGTGGTGATGTAAACATGTATGAGTTGTGTGTGAGCAGTGTGCACTTACATAGTTTTGACTGACAGACCAGCCGGGGGTGTCTCTGGGCGTGGAGCTCTTTTTCTCTTTCGGCCTGTTGGTAGTATATGGCCTGCTCCTCCGCTGAGTGACGTCCACTGTGGACAGACGGACAACACAAGACTGTAGAAAACTTTTTTTTCTCCAAGCACTGATCAAGTTTGTAACACTGACTGTCACACTTACTCTCTGTCCCAGGACTGTGTTCACAGCCCCATTCTCCATCCTCTTAACGTCCTCCTCCTCACATGGGGCCTGTGCTCCTTCATGTACAGCATGAAGGCATTTGGCGGCCTTTTAATACATGGCCGGTTGTCCTCCTGCTGACTTTCAAGCTCTCTCTTGCTACAGCACAAAAACAGGGTGAGAGCTCATGTTAACGCTGTGGAAACGTTATGATAAGCAGAAAAATACAAGACATACGTAAAATGTAACCTTGTCTGTGCTGCACTGTACATTTGAACCCATTAAAAGACACTGATTATCAGAAATGTACTGATAAATAAACAGTCACCTGAAATCAAACAACAGCTGGTGGAATTCAGTTTAAAAAGACTGATCATGAGAAAATCACAAAAAGGGGAAAAGTACATTTTGATCAAAAGTATCCACAGCAAACTTACTTTGAGTTGAAGTGC
Organism: Pagrus major; assembly: GCF_040436345.1. NCBI lineage: Eukaryota > Metazoa > Chordata > Actinopteri > Spariformes > Sparidae > Pagrus > Pagrus major. Next base: position 3,659,680 of record NC_133226.1, read on the forward strand.
TCAGCTGAGGAGCAGCAGGGACCGCAGGAAGAGGGAAAACTCCTGCTGGAAGAGCGAACAACAGCTCTCCATTCCTACACAGGTAACAAGTCAGATACACACATGATTAGACAGTAGAGGGAGTGTGTGTGTGTGTGTGATGGTGCAAACTGAAATTCTATAGCTGTGTGCACTGGTGTGTTTGTTTGCATTCATGTGTGTGTTACTTACAGTGCCAGCCCTGACCAATTTGGTGCCCTAGGCAAGATTTTAGCTGGCGCCCCCTTGCATTGCAATCAATTTTCATACACTCACATAGAAACTACATGTACGTATTCATTATTTTATTTCTTTTTTTTTTAATAAATGTATTTATTAGTTTTTTGTTTGCAAATTACAGCAAATCCATCAGCAAGTCGCTATTACATGCAACAAAGCAAACTTTTCTCCCTGTTCTCCCTCCCATCCCCTCTTCCCCTCCCCTGTTAAAACAATAAGAAAAAAAATTAAAATAAATAAATAAAATGAAATAAAAATAGAGCAAAAAAAGACAAAAAAAAAAGAGCATTTAAAAATAATGATGCCGATAACAATAGAACCCTGGATATGGTATACAGAGTATACATGCCTGCATGGACATAGATACACATACATATACACACATATATATGCACACACTCACTTTAAATAAATAAACAAATATTGAAAACAGTTATGACATTGATGCATTTCAAGGGCATTTCTCAGGACATTATATCACACCATATGGACATTCTACTCTCTCAGAGCCTCCTCCTGCTGTAGCACATTACCAACATTAGCATCATGTCTTAAAAAATATATAAAAGGTCTCCAGATGTCATCAAAAACATGTTGCTTCCGTCTAATAATGTATGTTATCTTTTCCATTGTCATGTTTGATGCCATCTCTTTTATCCACCTTCCAATTCTTGGTCCATCAACATTTTTCCAATTTAGGGAAATGATACGTTTAGCTTGTAATATTCACATATCTACCAATCTAGATTCTTTACTTTGTAATTGTGGGATATTTGGATATATACCCAGAAGAAAAAGCTTGGGGTCCAGTGGTAACTTCTTAGCTAATATCTGATCAATCATATTGATAATATCTTGCCAGAAGGATTTCACTCTCACACATTCCCATACGCAGTGGTACATCGTTCCTCTAGCTTCATTGCACTTAATACATGTATCAGGAATGTTATCATTAAACTTGTGCAATTTGACTGGGGTTATGTATGTACGCATCAGCCATTTATACTGAATAAGTTTCAGGGTGCTGTACTGTACTGTTAATTGTTTGTTTCTGAGCTTTCATACATGCCCCTTTCCAGTCTTGTAGTGATATTTCATCACCTATATCTTCCATCCACAGTCTCAACTTATGTTTTGAAGACACATCAGACCCAGATATGAGCAAATCATACAGGGATGAAATTAGACCTGTGCCATAACAATGTCCTATAATTGCTGTCTCTAATGAGGAAGTGATAGGTATGTCCAATGAATAGTATTGAGATGACGATATAAAATTCCTAATTTGAAGATATTTAAAGAAATGCATTTTGGGGGTGTTATATTTGGTTGATATTTCTGAAAAGGACATAAATACGTCGTCTTTTCTGTACATATCTTGCACTTTCCTTAATCCCTTTTCAGCCCATGTTCGAAATCCTGGATCGCTACTCCCTGGTTTAAAATTGGCATTACCCCAAATAGGACTAAAACGTGACCAAGACAGATTGATGTCCAAATGTTTACATGTATCAAACCAAATGTCAATCATATTTAATACGATAGGGTTGTCTGTATTTTTCTTCAGACTTTTCCTATCCGCTGAATACAAAAACAAATGAAGTGGTAAGCTAGGCCTCACCGAGCCGGATTCCAAGTCTATCCAGGCAGGGGTGTTTTCAGAAGAGAAGTAAAACATGATGGACCGCAGATGAGCTGCCCAGTAGTACCACTGGATGTTTGGGCACTGGAGGCCTCCTCGGTCGTATGGTAGATATATTAAGGATAATATATTTTATAATAGATTCTATTTCTTTTAAGTCAAAAATATCACACCAAATAAAAACTGAAGAAAGAAACAAGTGATAAATTAAAAATACAATATAAATAAGGTATTTCACAAACATATTAAAGTAGAGGAAGTAGAGGGGACAGGAGCACCTGATGCTGTGTCACTGGGGGTGAAATATTTTAAAAGTGCATCTGAAGAGAGAAGAGAAGTATATGTGACCACTGGATGTTACATTTTAATAAAAAAGATAAGACTTATATAGACTAATAATGAAATACGATGAGATTCATTCAACTTTATCGTCATTGCAGTGAAATTAATATATACATACACATACATATACATATACATATATATATATATATATATATATATAAATATATATATATATATATATATATATATATAAATATATATATATATATATATAAATATATATATATATATATAAATATATATATATATATATATATATATATATATATATATAAATATATATATATATAAATATATATATATATATATAAATATATATATATATATATATTTAGCCTATGAATGATATGGGAAAGCTAAGGTATGGAGTATTAACAGTAATACACTTTAACTACACTTTAACACTGATGTAAACTTTAACAAACATAAACTGTGACACAATAAACCAAAGGCTTACAACTGCCTTATTACTTAAAAAAGGGGATGGCAAACTAATAGCATTTTAACTGACATACAAGCAGGAAAACACAGCCAACTGGTTAAAATAACACCTGAACAGGCCTGACGTTAACTTTCCAAATGTCCCTGATGAATTTAACATTAACTAACGTCGACTCAGCTATTTACTGATTATTAAACAATGCTACTATCGTCCGAAGTAAGCTAGCAAGTTAACACTCTACTCCAACAACGGTAACTACGATGCATTAAACTAGTCATTTCATTCGCTTCATCACATTGACGTTACTGTACCTCTTTCTTTTTCACGTTTTTCTTCCTCTTTTTTCATTCTTTTCCTTCCCTGGGCGCCGGATGGTTTCAGTCTTTAATTAACCTCTCTCTTGGTCTTTGGGTCACGGTCCGGTCAGATTCAGGCAGCTCGCCTCTCGACCCCGCCCCCCACCCTCACAGAGGGGCACAGTGCAACGAGCCAGCCAGGAACTCAGAAAAAAGGCCTCTCCGTTATTTAATAGGCTTTACTATGGAGTTATGTTGTTGTAGGCTTATATAATATTTCGGCGCCCCCCCCGTGGATGACGGCGGCCAAGGGCCGGCTCTGCAAAAAAAAGCGGTAGAAATACTAATATAAACAATATGAATAAGAAACAAAAAACTCCCAAAATATTGACACTATTGTACATTGACCAGAGTATTTACACCATTTCACACAGGGTGGGAGCGGAGTCTTTCTATAGTTACAGCGTGGACACCTTGCGCAGGCACTGCACAGCTTGTGGTCAGAAACGGACTGGTCCATGTCTGGACGCGAACCGCCAACCTCCGTTTCTCAACGGCTGAGCGCATGCGCACTGAGGATATTCGAAGTTGCATCTATTTAAACCGCTCGGCCATCGCCGATGACGGTCCCTACGCCATGGAAAAAAGGGGTGTCACCGGGAGCGCTCTTAGTGTCAGCGTCTCAAACGTGCCTGTTGTACACGAGGAATTAGCAAATGACAAAACACGACTCAGTGGTACGGAAGCGTATTGCTGCCACACCAGAAAAAATATCGTTATAACGTGATCCTCCTGATCATGAAATAACATGAAACTTATCATGGAATAACAGGAAACCTATCATGAAATAACGTGATACTGATCATGAAATAACGTGAAACTCATCTATGAAACAGAGTGCGGAGAACGGCTTGAGGAATATGGCTCATGTACACAATTTGACGTTTCACGTTATTTCATAACCAGTATCACGTTATTTCATGATAGGTTTCACGTTATTTCATGATCAGTATCACGTTATAACGTGACACTGATCGTGACACTGATCAGTTTTTATTTTTTGTGGTGTGACACCACTATTAAATAACACAATCTAACGACGTTATGTCCACCTACCACATTTATAAGGTACTTGCTTGCAGGCTCTAATTTCAGGGGCGGAAGATCTAGCGTAGCCTTCCCCCTCCAGATGCATAATTTTTTCTAATGTCCCAAAAAAGTTATTTGCCCCTCTGAAACGTTTACACATAAAGTGAAGACAACGGGTCTTACAGAGCAAGACTTGTGCTCTTTTTCACCTCAAGGAATTAATGGTTAAGCATTAGCCTATTTCAAGGTAAGGATGTGGGAGAAAGCAGAAACAGTCAAACAAAATAAAAGCAGCATTATTACTGATAATTGATTGCTGCTGAGACAGTCTCAAATGTTGAAATGGATACTTTAGTCATTTCGTCAAAATCTTCAAAAATGAGTTTTCTGTCAAACTCATGAAAGTCTTTACATTAAACAATAGAAAAAAGGTGTAGCTGAGCTGATCCCGCCGTCGCGTATTGTCTATGTAACGTTTCCTGTCTAGGTGCCGCCGCGCCTACTGCGTCTACTGTTATCAACTGGCCCGTGAGCCAGAGCCGGCATGCTGAGTGCCACCGACCTCCGCAGGACTCCCTCTGCCGATGCTGGGCCCGCTATGTCCCAACCGTAGCTTTGTGTTATAGGCCGGGAGTGCCTGTTCACGGGTCTTCTAATGTTGCGCAACCCAGCGGGGCCCCATTGGACCACGTCGCTGTACAGAAACCCCCCCCATGCAGAACCAACTCGCTACAATTTTCCTAAGATATTCCAAAAGTATTTAAAGACCTATGGTGTCGTCCTCGTATCACTCATGGTGCCATATTAATTTTTCTGCCAATTATTATGCCTGACACACAGTCACAACTAATGCTAACTCACCGCAGTTTTTCACATTTGAAATTGCTTTACTTTCAAATTATTGGCCTCCGGTTGGCTGACATGGCCTCAGGGGCGGAGCTAGAGGGTTGGCCGGGGAACCTGATTGGACACCTTTCAAAGACTCAAAACAGATTGGATCAAGAGGACCTACTTTAAATACATCATTCTGACGTAAGTTTTAAAGTTGATGAGTAATTGTTTTAAACTATTGACAGTTTGGCTGCACATTTAGAGAAGAGATTTTGTCCCCAGAATCTCAATTGTGCGAGTAGGCTAAGCGTTAGCCTAGGTTAGCGGCTAACGTAACGTTAGCCACAAACTACGTAGCACTAGATTAAGATAATGCGGGGAAACCACGTCATACCACGTCGTTATTTTTTCAGTAAGGGTATTTAGGGACTTTAAATCAACTCAGTTCGCAAGAATTTCATACTAGAGCTCAAAATAAACTGCAATGAATGCTGAGAGATTATGTCAATGTCCATGTAGCTTGTTTGCTATTGTGAAGGTCTAAATTATAGCCAAGTTACTTAGCGCCACTTTACTAGCCTACATGATCCAGTGTAATTTTATAGTAGCTAGGCTGGTAGTTGATTGTAAACTAAGCTACGGCACGAGAATGTGGACAATTACTTTAAGATTCTGCCTAACACAATCTTGAGGTGTAACCAGGCTGTCTTATTTTGTATAGGAACAGCTAACAATGAAGAGGAAGGGAGAATTTCAGGCTTACTTTTTTTTAAGAAGCACAGATCAGGCCCTGGCAGCTCCGAAGGACCTGGGAATTCATTAATATTCATGAGGCGCCGTCATCTTATTGGCAGATCAAGGTGCTTCGTGATTGGTTGATGCAGCTACGTGCGGCTAAACGTTCATTGATGCAGAGTGCAGCATACGGTAAGATTATGGCTCATCACTCCCACTGATATGAGTTATTCATCAAAACTACTAGGCTACGTTAATGTAATCATATCACCATGACAAATATTGGCTGCTCAAAACATCTGAAATAATCTGAATTATCGGCACTAACCGCGAATTCGTGACGGACAGCTAGCACCACTTGTATAAATGGTAGGCTAATTGCATTGTCCCTATTAAACGGTGAGTTTTGCAGGCGTATTCGTGCGCATTGGTGTGTGTGTGTGTGTGTGTGTGTGTGTGTGTGTGTGTGTGTGTGTGTGTGTGTGTGTGTGTGTGTGACCCCTACTATATTGTATAAAATTGTGTATTATATTAAATAAGCTGGAAAATGGTTGACCAATTTTCCAGTCATAGAAAACACATGAAAAATGAGAAGAAAAAAAAGTCAAATATCCTGGAAAATGATTTATCACATAGTGACATGAGCTACCAGAGCTCTATTTGACTTTTCCAAATAAGTATCTGGTGATAAAACTAGCAACTTTGAGTTGATCAAAAGTTATCATATAATTTCTAAGCATGTAAGAGATTATTTCATAAATTATAGCCATAGACCGCACATCTACAAATACTAATAAAGTACAACTGTTGAAAAGAACACTTCTCCAAAGCTTGAATGGGACGGGGGATGTATAAATGTCCTGGAAAAGTCCTGGAAAATGATTTCAATAAAAGAGTGGGAACCCTGATAAATGTGGAAACTAAATGATATGAAACATTGCCTCATCAACCAAAAATTCCACGACCCCCCTGCAACACCTCCGCGGACCCCCTGTTGAAGACCTCTGCCTTAATGCACACAAATAAGTAGTAATTTATTGTTGCCACTGAATCAAATCAAACCTCCGATCAACCTTTTTATCAAGGAATGAAAAAATAACAAATAATTATTTACAACATTTTACTAAAGAAATCATGACTGTCATCAACCCAGTTAGTGTGTTAAAAACCACAGTATTTTATCAAAACATCAAACCTCCGATCAAGGAATGAAAAATAATTATTTACAATATTTTACAAAAGAAATCGTGAATGTCATCATCCAGCTAGTGTGTTCCACCGAGGGACATGTTTTCTTCCACACAGTGGGCGAGACAATGAGGAGCACTCCTCTTCCTTCCAGTCTTATTATACGAGTGCTCCCTCGCTGAGGCCTTTGTGGGCCGCCCTGATATTAAGGCCCTTCTCCCACCCAGCCTCGCCTTTCTGCGGGCTACAGCTGTGGGCTGGACCCCAATTTGGGTTGTTGTCTGAAGGTGTCCCTTTGGTCTTTGGTACTGGCTCGTCTTGATGACTGGGCCCTTAGCAAAAGTTGAGAGAGCCGGCTGCAGGGAACTGTCAGTTTTTAATTTATTGAAGCTGGAGATGAAGGATGTGATGGGTGCTGTAAAGCTGGGGTCATCTCTCAGCTTCTTTTTCAGGCAATCGAAAACCTGCATCAGCTCCTCCTCCAGTCCAGATGTTCCTTGAGGTAGCATGAAAAAACATTGCATCTGAGGAAAGACTTCCCATTACAAGGTGTGTACAGTACAAGGTGTTTATAGTATCACTAAAAATTCATGGTTATAGCCTACTTTTAATGTAGTCTGAAAACGTACTATTGAATTTAACAGACAGTTTAAGTAGGCTACCTTGTATCCTGACATGTTTTGATAGCCTCTTCCTGCTATCTTCCTCAGAAATGTCATGTGATTCATCAGTGGATTTTTTTGTTAAGACAACTAAGCTTCAATATATTACCTGACAATAAATCACCTTACGGATCACATCGTATCAACAGCATTGTCTGTTATAAGAATGTTTTAATAGTACTTTTAATGTACTTTGGAAGTGCAACCATGCTTGATTGTCTTTACCTGAGTCAGTCTCAACAGGAGCCAGTCCACAATCCAGTGGTTCTTCAGTGTCAGTGCTGACTACAGATGGTTAGACAGAGACAGACAGACATATAACTGTAAACAAAGGAAAACTCATTCCCATGTAACATCATGTATGATACAAGCCTGTGTACAGACCTGAGTTGGTCTCATTTGGAGGAAACTCCATGGGATTTGCATCGCTGCCACCTTCTAAAGGATATTTCATTCTAGTTAAGTTAATATGAACAATCAAATAATGCTGTTTACATGATCAAAACATTTCATTTGCGATTGTATGCCTTCAGTCTGTAGAGGACCTTCTCTTTCAGAATGCGCATTGCACTCTCCACATAGTTATTTGTGTGGTTTCCTCTTGTTGGCAGTTCAGACTGGAGGCAGATGGCCCACTCTTCTCTCCTTCTGAAGACCTCAGCAAGGTGTCGGAGGAACTTCGGGTACTTCTGCGCTGTTGGCTCTTGAGTCAGCACCCTGTAGCTGTCTTCCAGGGATGATGGGGTGCCGACATACACGATGTGCCTGAACAAGCTCATCAGGTGAGAACGATGGTCTTTGGCGACCCCATTGTGGGAGTTCCACAGCCATCTCCACATGGCCTGAAGCAAATGGAACACGCACAGGATGAGGGTGGTGCCTGGATAGACAGCGTTGAGGGACTGACGCAAGGCCAGGCAGTCGTCGGTCAGTATGACCCAGGGACCTTCCGCCTGACGTCCGAAAAAGCCCTCCGCTGGCAGGATGCTGTTGAGGAGCTGCACGGCAGCTTTGATGGTGGCCTGGTTCTCAGAGGTGGTGATGAGAATACCTAATGGCAACCCACCTGCAGTAGAGTGGGTCATTAGGAGGAAAATTCGGTGGTTTTGCCAATCACAGTTGCCTGACGAATCAACAAAGACCATCTCTCCACTTTGCCGGATGTGCTTGTGGACCCTCTTCATAAGAGGTGTGCATATTGCGATGACCATCTGATTGTCTTCAGTCCTGGCCATCTTGGCACTGACATCTCCCTTCTCCTCATTATACATTTGCAGCCGTTTCTCCAGGTCTTTAAGCATTTCCTCCCCTGCTGTAGCTCCATACACTTTTTGAAAAAGCTTGTAATAGAGCCTATTATGGTGGGGGGGGCTTATTTTGAAAAAAAAATCCCTCCAGGATATGTGGATCTTCTGACCTGACATAAAATGGATATGTGAAAGGTAGGTGTTATGCTGACACCTTAAGTCCACCTACAGATGATGTAGAAAAGAAGAAAAGTCTGGTAAATGGTGTACACACAATGTTAAGGAGATGTGGGGGGTGGACTGTTTAGTACTAACCCTATACTTATTTAAACCTTGCCCTGCATCAGGGTAGGTTTTGGACTTTCTCCAGGTGAAGCCTGAGGATTTCTGACCATTCTTGTGACTACTGAGGTCAGAGTCAGACACACCTGGATTAATCAGTTTGTCCAATAATGTAAGACAGGAAATAAAGGAGCTGGTTTAAGTTCAGGAATACAATAACATCAACTCTACCCCTGCATCAGTATGTACAATGTGTTGTTTATAGTTCATGTTTGTTCTGTTCACTGCTTATCAATAAAGTTGATTTTAAATGAATCTGACCTTTAACAGAGGATATTCTTTCACGTTCTCCTGGACATTATTACACATACTGCTGCTCTCACTGAAATGTAAAATAATACTATTATTACACTAATACATGTACAAACTCCTATGTACAAATAAAAACGTGATACATAGATTTTCAAATCTCATTAACCCATATTTTATTCATAATAGAACAGGGAAAACATATGAAATAACACAGAAAATTTGGCTAACACCAATGTGCACGAATACGCCTGCAAAACTCACCGTTTAATAGGGACAAGGCAATTAGCCTACCATTTATACACGTGGTGCTAGCTGTCCGTCACGAATTCGTGGTTAGTGGCGATAATTCAGATTATTTCAGATGTTTTGAGCAGCCAATATTTGTCATGGTGATATGATTACATTAACGTAGCCTAGTAGTTTTGATGAATAACTCATATCAGTGGGAGTGATGAGCCATAATCTTACCGTATGCTGCACTCTGCATCAATGAACGTTTAGCCGCACGTAGCTGCATCAACCAATCACGAAGCACCTTGATCTGCCAATAAGATGACGGCGAGATTCCCAGACTTATCCTACGAAAAAAAATATCGCGAGCTAGCCAGGCAAGTCAGTGTGGTCAGACACAAGGACCCAGTCTACCACCACCAGGTCAGAGCATACAGAGGCAGTAAATTGCATGCCCAGTTCAGACATTGAAAAGTGTAGCCTCACACTGTAACAAAAGGTGATTTTGACAGATTAAGCCTAATTTTGAATGTTGATTCAGCTTGTAACAATAGATGATTCTGTGTGTGATGTTATTGCTGTTTTATTTATTTTGACTGTATCTATATTTTTTACAATGCAGTTTCATCAATTGTTGAGAGTGACACACATACGTCTGCCTCTGAGGAGGAAGACAGTGAGCCAGAGCTGCTAGGAGGAGATGCCACCGAACCCCCCACATCCACATCAAGCACCACATATTGTGCACCTAAAGGGCCAAGTGGTAGGCCCATACTTACTTACCTATATCTGAACCTTTTTAACAGCAGCTATTCTGACATGATATAATATGGCAAACACAGGTGATACTAATGGCATTAATTAGACTAAGGTCCAGATTCAGCTTCACTGTATTCTAGACATCTCAAGATCCAGAGAGGAGGGTCCTGTTCAGCCATGTCTGAAAATGTTCCCAAGAACTCAACATGGAACAAGGAAGAGGGCATTCAACAGTCTTGGTGTAGGGATGAATCCATGGCTGGAGTACTCTGTAAGTCAAGATGCCTGTTACTGTTTCGCCTGCAGGCATTTTTCCCTCCCTAGTACGTCGGAATTGGCCTTCACATCTGAGACCCCTTTATTTAGAGAAAACTAGATGCATGTGGCAATGCCAAGTATACCAGCCACCAAAGTCAGAATGAGATTCTCCAGGGATTAGCAGAAATGGTCCAAAAGCAAATCATAGCAGAAGTAAAGGAAGGTGAGGTGTTTAGTGTGTTGGCTGACGAAACTAAACACTTACAAAAAAACCAACAGATAACTAGTACTTTACTATTACCGCGGTGCCATCCATGAAAGCTTCCTGCACTTCCAGTCAGTGGAAAGCCTGGATGCAGAAGGTCTGACTAAAATGATAGTGAAGTGTCTAGAGAAGCAAGGTCTTGGTCTACAAAAATAATCTTGTCGGGCAGGGCTATGATGGTGCATCCGTAATGAGTGGGAAGCATTCTGGTGTGTCTGCACGCATTAAGACCGATGCAAGATTTGCATTTTATGTGCACTGTAATGCACACTGCTTGAACTTAGTTCTTGTGGATGTGGAGAAGTCTGTGTCTGAAGCCGGTAACTTTTTGCACTTGTGCAGAACATTTATAGATTTGTATCTGTCTGCTGTTCATATCAAGTGACTTGCTGTTCAGAAAAAGCTGTATCCACAGGAGAAGCCTAGGGAACTACAGAGACTTACAGATGTTAGGTGGGCATGCAGATACATGGCATGTCGTAATCTGAGGGACAGGCTTCCAGCAGTTCTGAGGCTTCTACAGGAAATTTCACTTGAGGATAGTAGTGATAGAAAAGTGGAAGTAAAGGGTCTCCTGGCTCAGATAGATTTACAGTTCACAGGGCTTTTGGTTACCTTTGTAAAGTGCTTGGTGAGGTCAAAAGCCTCTCTGACATGCTCCAATCCAGCAGTCTTGATCTGACGAGGGCTGTAGATCTAGTTGGCGCCCTTACAGACACATTGCAAGGCTACAGAAGTGAAGCTTATTTTAGTGAGCTATGGAAAGAAATCGAAGAACTGGTAGAGCACTGCAAAATCAGCACCGAAGCGCTAAGAGACAGTCTAAAGCCAGTTCTAGATATCTTGACTCGCTTATAATGAGCTCTGTTGGACAGAGGGACCGTGACCACCAGAGTGATGAGGGCTTCAACAGAGCTATCTTTTATCAGGTACTTGACTGTCTCACAGCTGAGCCGTTTTTCAAAGAAGAATTGTGAGATAATGCAGGGGCTGCAGTCTCTTGACCCAAAGAGTACAACATTCTTGAAAGAGGAGCCTCTGTTTGCCTTTGCACAGACCTTTGAGTCAGATTTAGAAGACCTTAAACATGAGGTTCACCAAACCAGGCGGCTTCTCCAGAGGAGAGAGACAAGTGGAGTAGACAGATCATCTACTCTACTTGATTTTGTTGTGTTTCTCAAACCTTATAAAGAGGTCTTCCCACGAGCTATTTAGACTTTGTAAGATTGGCATTCATTTTGCCAGTTCTCACCAGAACTGAAAAATTATGCTGTTCTAAATCTATCCAAAGATAATTTTCCACTTGGTGGTGCTTATGGTCATGATGAAACTCTGCATTATGTCCCGTTCATACTTGATGTAAAAATGATGTAAAATGATCTGGTTTGTATATATTTATCTTTTGTTAAATAAACTCTCCAAAGTATTTCACTGACTAATCTCCTGTATGCTTAAGCTTTACTTGCTGGAAATATTTCCACCTGGTGACCCACTCGTCAATATGCATGGACTTGGCTAGGTAAGACTTCAGAGAATATATTCCTAGTGTCAGTAACATTGTCAGTTGTAACATTATGAGTTATGACTAAACTATTTAAGTGTTGCCAAACAAATGTATTTGGACAAAATACACTTGGACTGTTGTTTTGGTGCAGTTAGGGACTTGTCTTTTAGAAATATTTGAAAAAATGGACCATCACAGCGTTTTATTAACTTTGTACAGGCAGTTTAATTATGTCACCGTTATTCCGGACCCCGGGATAACGGTGACACAATATTTTCCTTTATTAGTATACGGACCCCCTGATAAAGCCTTGCCCACCCTCTGGCCACCCCTTGTATAAAAGTCTAGTTCTGCCCCTGCTTGCAGTATGTCTCAATAATAATACTAATAAATTAATACACTGGCAATTAAATGAGTAAAAACATTTATTGACTTGAAATTAATGAAATATCCCATACATAAGTAAACAAATTAGCGATCAATTATGATAAAATAAATCAATGTCCAATGAAATACACAAAAATATTGATTAGCATAAAACGTACTCTGACTCTATTCTTTTTTTTTTTTTTAAATTCTGTGATGCAACACAAGACAAGTGAGAGACATGAGGAATGGAAAGACAAAGATAGTGTAAATAGTGGAGACAACCAGACAAATAAATAAACAAGCAGAAACAAATTGGTATAATGCATTGTTGAGGGTGTTGAAAGGCGGTTGTGTGTGTGTGTGTGTGTGTGTGTGTGTGTGTGTGTGTGTGTGTTTGGAAACAAAAAAGTGGGGAATGGTTTAGAAGTAACAGACAGCTGGAAGGAGGAGTGTAAAAAAAATAAATAGATTAAGCTAAATCTTGTGGTGCAAAAAGATTTTATGGAAAGAAGAAACAATGAATTAAATTCATTTGTGGTTTATTTCTTAATGCTGTGTGATTTTGGGGAAGGAGCTGATTGAGGGAAACACACAACTCTATTATTCATGCTTCATGGGTTTTTTCCTTCTTTTATGTCATATGTATTTATGTTAGGCCTACATGCCTGTCAGTCACTGGGGACAGCTCTTGGAATGAATAGTAATCACTTGATGATTCTGTGACTATTCATCTAGCACCATCATCAGGCCACATTTCAATTTGTCCAGTATTTAGATTGAATTTAGTTTTGTTGTAGTTCGTCTGGTTACTGCTGCGTAAAAAATCCAGTATAGCTGTCGTCACATACAGATAAAATAAAAACAAATACATTCATATTGACCAACTATGACTGGGAAAAATCATCTAGATAACACTGGATTTTAATTTGGCTTTTAAAAGTTTGGCTCATTGAGTGGTTGGCATTTCGGTAATTCTTGAGAATGACCCTAAAACATAGCCAACCTATGTATCATTCTTCTCAACTAAATGAGTACCAGTGCGGTACAAACCCTAGGTACAAGGAAACAAGATGTAAAGTTAGGAAATAAGGGAGTAACAATCTAAATTTTTACTTTAGGTGTTTATTAACAAGCACCTCTTCTGTTATTACGAGGTACAGTCTGACCGACTGAACAACCAAACTGAATGTTGATGGTGAAGAAAAGCTTTGATGTTCAGGTTTCTACAGTAAATACAGCTGAACTAAAATCAGGAGTGTTCATCTCACAGCTGAGGAAATTGTAGAAGATGATCAATGTCATGTCCTGTCCCAGTGTAACTATCATGAACAGTAAAGGACACAAACATCACCAGTCATTGAAAAACATTATTTAGTCATTCCACAAAATCAAAATTAAAATATGATACAACAAGCTATAGGTCATGTCAAAAACTTTCAAAACTCAGAAGCCAAACCCACAGGCAATATCTATACAAAACATCTCTATAGTGTCTCTCATCAACAGCTGCATGGAGAACAGTCTCAGCTGACTCCCCCAGCATTATTATTATTCTCATTATTAATAGTATTCTGTGCTTACATTTTCTGCCTTAGATTACTAACAGTTCAGTCTCATTAGATTGCATTGAGTGGAAAAAAAAGGTCAAAATCAAAACACTTCTATGTTAAAACAGTCAAAGTCACAGACAAATCTCATGATATTACAGAGCAGGTATATTTTTTTTCCTTGGTTAAATTCTTCCTTTACTTCACACGAATGTCATTTCCACTTGACGACTTTGTGCAAATCTCAGTCAAACTATAACAACCACTTAACTGTGGTTGAGATTGCTTTATAGCAACAAAATAATAAAAAAGTCAAGAAATGCAGGTATTTTTTAGTATTGATCAAATAGACTAATAAATAAAAGTACCTAGTATCCTTAAACAAAAACAATCACACTACATTCAATGATGTTCATAAACCTTTGAATGCTCATTCAAAATTATTTAGGGAAAATCTCAAGTGAATACAGTAATTGCTACCTTGTGAGAAGAAGTGATTCCTCTGTTATCAGTGTACTGATGAAAACTAGAGCTCAAAGTGCTCTCAAATGCTTGTACATTGTATAAATATAAGTGCTAATAAGCGCTAAAATAACTTAAATCAACAAGAGAAAAGGACACATCTGATGATTGCCTGACTTTACTACATCTGCTTTATATCTTCCAATCATGTGCCATCAGACCAATCAACATCCACAACAAAAGAGTCCTTTCTCACAATGAGGAGAAGTTTAGTGTTGTATCAAAAGTAGAGGAACTGTTTGGGCACATCATCTTTTTAGCATCATGTCATAGATCCACTTTGGGAAAAGCTAAGCTAATGTATGTGTTTTGAGGAACAGCCTCACAAGGTGAGGGGACCATGTGGATAAGGAAAGCCAACCTTAGCTGGCATCAACGCATGTCGTTGTCATTCTGTGTAATACTGTCACGTGATAATTGTCTGAAAGATGTTGCTTCCCAGACACAGCAGCTGGAGAGGATGTGGGGTTGCAGTGAGGGAGTGTGTGTAAGAGGTCAGTGACTATTCAGGGATGGGCTGGGACTTCACATAGTTGAGTTCAGGGTGACTCAAGCTTCAGCTGGCACACAGAGCAGCATATCAACTGTCAGGATGTGGAGACGGGGCCTTCTGTGGCAACATGGACAGGATGCTCTCTGCCTCTTCATACATCTGAGAAACAGACAGGCAACATGTGGGTACATTTAAAGTTGTGCATTTTTTTTCAAAGTAGAGGGGATACTCTGCTTCAGCTGAGCATGTAACTTAAGATCCTTCAAAAGTGGCTGTTCAGCTACAAAAGTGTCATGTCATCGAGTTTGTAGCTGCTGAAACATGTCAGCCATTGAGAATGCTTTTTAAGAAAGCATTTTTCACCGCCTGACCACTGAGAATTAATTAATTAGAATTAGAATTAATATATCATGATATAATGTGACCACAAATCGACACTTAACTGTGACTGCTCAGGCACAAATCTCTATCATTGCAGTTAGACTGATAAGTATAGAAGCAGTACAGAAGAGCCACAGTACAGCTTCCTTAGCCATATCTATAGCATCATTCAACCACAACTGCAGCCGTAGTCTGAGCATTAATCACCTCCACAGCTTCAACTAGCACAGCCAGGCAGAGCAGCTGTGCTCACAGCCAGTGTATGTAAAGTGTGGGAGCTCGGCCTTCTAAAAGGAGGACAGAGCATAAATGCAGGACTCCACTGATGTTCGTTGGCCTTTAGACCTCTTTGGCTACTTGCTGCTTTATATCACTTTCAACAACCCTATTCTCTGGGGTCATGATCACCTCAAGACATCTATCACAAATATAAAATACTTACTGGTATAAATGGCACATCTTGGAAGAGCTCCTGAATGAAGCGGCGTGAGGGCAGGCGGAACATGCAGTGAGCCAGTAGGTAGGAGACCTCTGAATATAGACAGATGTCATCAAATGCATAGGGGAACTTCTCCTTGATCCTACCAGAAAAACACATTTACCAAACACATCAGAATAAGTTCGATAGATCTAAGCAATGTACTGTAAATGTAAAGAGGCCGCTTTGTTTAGTTAAAGATGGGGTCAGCCTCACGTTAGCAGACTGGTCTCATGGTTTTTGGTCCCCACAGATGAGCTGAGATTGATGACCAGACGGAGAACCTCCTTTCTCAGCAGGACCCTGCCAGCCGGTGCATCCTCGGGGATGGTCTTCACCCCTGCCAAGGTAAATAAGTAAAAAGAAAAAATCAGAAACGAGAGATGCACTAATATGGAAGTACATGCAGTTTATACCGATAAGGTTGTCTCTATAATGAACTAATATCTGCCAATATATATCAACCTGGCTGATTCATTGGTCAGGCTTTTATAAGTGTGTTATATTCACTCCACTGTTGCCTCTGCTCTGAAGTTACAGCAGTCAGGGTTCCATCCAAATTTTCACTGCTTTCCCAGATAAACTGGCAAAATATTATTATGATTATGAGTGTGTTCATGAGGATAAATAGTTGGTGAGGCCAATTCTCGAGTTGGTACCCTTAACATCGCAGAAGAAGGGAGATGACGTCATTAAAAAGCTACAGTCAAAGCTCAAACAATGGAAAACATGACATGACATTGCTGCTTCTTTTAGTTTGTTTCTAATGCACTTTGTTGCATTTTGATTTCATCTGATACGGCAACTTTTCCATCTAAGGCAAACGTGAAATGATTTTTTGCGATATTTTCACTATGGTTTTCTCATGAACAAATTTACAATCCACGTAAAAACATGGATGGAAAAGCACTTCCTGCTAAAAACCAGGTGGCGTCTCTGGTCTACAGCCATGCTCCCTATTATCCAACATAATATTTAATAATAAGTATTATTTCCAGCTGGAATTTCAATATTGGAATAATCCCAATAACTTTCTTACTTATCTGTAAATAATAATAATAATAATGTAGAGTGTTGCATATATTATGTAAAATGATAAATAAATTAACCTTGTACTTTACTAGTTACAAATTTCAAATGTGAAAGTTGGACTAAAACTCTGTCCAGTACCTACCCAAAACAAGTTCTGTGCTGCGACCACTAGCCCCAGATCCCTGGGACACAGTGTCACTGCATAAAGACCCCCCTGACAGCTTGGTTTGGACCATGACCTCCATATGATTTGCTGGAGGTGCGCTGTACCACTCTGAGAATGGGGGCACCTCTGTTAGATCTAAAGAAGAGGAGGAGTTATATTATATGAAATACAAAACACTTCGGTGACAAAATGGCAGCTCATTTAATAAATATATCATAACAATGTCTGTTGCAGCGTTTCATTTAACCAGCAACGGGATCCCACCTGGGTTGCTGTTATGGGAGTTGACACCAAGTACAGACAGTCCAGCGCAGTACAGGCAGTTGTTATCGCTGTGCTCTTGCAGGCCTGTCTCCTCTGAGCCCAGCATCTGCTGCTGTTCTGCCCGGCTCACTGCCATCAGCTCTGTAATACTGAGCTGAGAGCGAAGCCTCGCTGGGCGACATTCATCACTGGGGCCTGAGGATACACACAGCAGTCACTGAAAACATGCTTAAGCTAGTATAGGCTATTTGAAGTGCAGTCTCACACTCAAATAGTGGTCTGAACACGGACTTCCAAGTACAGACTTTTATTGGTTTTGCTATACACTGTCTGGGTACTGGACTGTGCCCTTTGTTTTCTGTTCCGTTAACAAAGCATTAACAAAAATCGATCGATTTGTAACAGAATTTTCTTCTCTTCCCTTATATATGAAGTATGGGAACTGAGATGGAACAAATTACATCCACAGTCAAACTCCAGAAGCCCAAATGTATAAAAGGTTAGAGTCCTCACTTCCTCAACAAGATAACATGTAAAATGATGTTAGAATTGTATTTGACTGTGTAAAATGCAGAAATTCAAGCTTTATTTAAGTTAAATTAATGGCAGTGGTTGATGGGATTGCAAAACATGCTGTGATCTAACTGTTCATTTGACAATGATAAGTGCTGAAAGTGTCCTGTTTCTAAATTCTCACCATCCGAGTCACCAGAGAAGAATTTAGCAGAGCGGTCTTCAGAAGGCGGGCTCATCCTCTTTTGGAAATACGGTGTTTCTTTAAGCTGAGGGAGTCCAATAACAAAGGTCACATCCCACTCACTTCAGGTTCACAGAGAAGAGTCATAATGGTGATCTGGTGTTCTCTAAACAAAAAACATTCTTATGGACTATTAGCCTTACCTGAAACATGTTGTTGATATTGACAGGCAAAGCTAGGCCTATGTAGTCATCTGAGGAGCCATAGGTGGCACTGGACACTATGGAGCGCACAGAGGAGGACCGCTGCAGTGTAGTTTGGTTGATTGGGCTCAGCAGGTCCTCCTTATCCAGAGATGCAAAGCTGAGAGCCTTCAGAAATCTTGAGAGAGGTGGACAATAGGATAAAGGCACATAAAGTATTAATAGTTTTCATTCCTACTGTCCATGTTGTATTTCCACAAAATGACCACCTTGTTTCACATGATCAATTATGAGCAGTGGCAATGCAGTCCGTTTATTAGATATGTTCAATTACATTGTACAAAAAACCTCCATCAGACTAATAAACTAATTTGTGTACATTCATTTTAGCTGAAAAATCTTAAGTTGACTTAAAGTGAAATGATATTAGTTGCCAAGTTTGAGGAGCCACTGGTTATGGAGGTGTTTGTACCCATTATGTATTCCCATTTCTTGTAAAGCATGAAAAGCTACTGTCAACAAGTTTTATTACATTAAAAGCCTACCTATAAAGACAAATGGAGGAAGTTTGAGTTTGTACAGTAGCTCTGTGTTGGCTAATATACTGTAGGTTTAGAGTGTTGTCTTAAATAATTCTGCATTTATAGACAATAAAGAAAAGAATATCAAAAATCTTAAACATTACTGATACCTTCGTGAAGTGAGTCTGGAGTCCAGACTGCCTGTATTCATGGTGATGACATTAGTGAAGAGTATGTCTTTGGCTGGGGAGGCCAGGGCCTCGCTGTGGGACAGAGAGGGCTGGATGCGTTGATGTTGCAGCCTCCTTAGGGTGGCATAGCCCAGAGCGTCACGAGGACTCGTGCAGCCATTGTGGGAGCTTGAGTACTTCAGTGTGGCATATCCCAAAGCCTCTCTGGAGCTCGAGTATATGCTACAGTCAGCTAAGCTGCTCAGGGTGGTCACTGAGGGGGACTTGAAGGACTGGGCTCGGCGGGGCAAGGTGTGGGAGGAACCAGGAGGGACAAGCGAGGTAGAGCAGGACTTGGGAATTGAGAGTGGTGTGGAGTAGGGTTGGGGTGTCAGTGAGTGCACGTTCTGGATGGTCTGGGCGCTTATTACAGTGTTAAGGCTGACACAGTCTGTGTCTATGGTGGAGGGCAGTGTCTCCCTGGAGGGGCTGGAGCTCATGGAGCTGATGCCACTGGTGGTGGTGTCTGTGTTAAAGCTCTGACTGCGGCTTTTAAATTGGGCTCCACTGCCTGCTGAGGGCCCATCTTCAGCCAACCGCTCATAGCTACACTTCTCCCGCTGGTGCTCAACTGTTCTCACCCCTGACCCGTCCATTTCCACCTCCCCAATGCTGGGTGTGCTCCCGCTAATTTCTATGGCTTTATTCCCCACACCTGAGGGGCTTTTAGAAATATGGCCGTTGTAAATAGGGAAAACATCTGTTGCTACAAATGAGTGGCTGGTAGGTTCAGCAATAGTGAGTCTGAGCCCCAGTTTTCCATCCGGCCCTCCTGCTTGGCCTTGGTTGCTGCCTTTAGAGTGAGGGGTGGTGCAAGGCCTCTTCCCAGGGAGAGACAGCGAATGGAGAAGGCGGTTGCGGAAGCGGGAGGAGGACAGCATGGTGAAAGGGCTTCGGTCCTTCAGTTTGGGGCACATGAACAAAGAAGACTCCTCTGAGAAGTCACAGCCTTCTAGCCTCTCATCATCTAGCATATACACTCCTGCAAATAACACAGCAGCAGTTCTTGTAACAGAGTCATTAAAGTAATCAAATCATTCTTTGACTTTATTGGAGAGTTTGGGCTTACTGGGTTGTACAGAGTCACTCTCGCTGTTGTGCCTGGAGCCTGTGGACTCTGTGAGCCTGAGAGTACTGGGGACCGAAGACAGCAGGTTGTAGGGTCTGGACTGCGGCTCCAACTCCTCCGGTACTACAGGCCACAACATGCTACGGCTATGTCTCACAGCGTCCCAGCCCTGCTGCCTCAATGTGTCGCATCCCTGCCTCGTCTTACTGATGAGGCCCAGCACATACAGACACGCCCTGCACAGAAGCCACAGTCAAGTCAAGTCAATTTTAGTTGTATAGCACATTTCATACACAGGTAAACTCAATGTGCTTTACAGTAAACCAGATAAAAGGTTAACAAATAAGATAGAGAACATATTAATACTCCACATTAAAAAATAAGACTTTTATCACCCACACAATGTACACACACACATATATAAAATACAGTTATTATAATCCCTGTTCTATTCCTGCAATAGCAAAGAAGATAAAGTTGCAGCAAAACACAGATCAGCAGGCAGTTTGTTTCAGAGAACGGCCCAATACGACCAAATGCACCTTCACCTGATTTAGTTTGAATTCTAGGTACATTCAGGAGACATGCTTGATGATCTGAGGATCGGGCTATAGCCATTGAGCAGGCAAGAAATATATTTAGGAGCCTACGATTTAGGGCCTTGAAATCAAGGAGTTATATTTCGAAATCCATTCTAAACTGAACTGACAGCCAGTGTATTGCTTTCAGTACAGGTGTAATGTGTGGTGGTGGTAATTCCTCTCTGCACCAGAAGTGGTCCATCCCACCTCACAGGTGTGGCATATCAAGATGCTGATTAGACAGCATGAATATTGCACAGGTGTGCCTTAGGCTGGCCACAATAAAAGGCCACTCTGAAATGTGCAGTTTTGCTTTATTGGGGGGGTCTGGGGGGGTCAGAAAACCAGTCAGTATCTGGTGTGACCACCATTTGCCTCACATCTCCTTCGCATAGAGTTGATCAGGTTGTTGATTGTGGCCTGTGGAATGTTGGTCCACTCCTCTTCAATGGCTGTGCGAGGTTTGCTGAATATTGGCAGGAACTGGAACACGCTGTCATATACGTATCGTATACGTGTCGTATCCAGAGACAATAAAAGGCCACTCTAAAATGTTCAGTTTTATCACACAGCACAATGCCACAGATGTAGCAAGTTTTGAGGGAGTGTGCAATTGGCATGCTGACTGCAGGAATGTCCACCAGAGCTGTTGCCCGTGAATTGAATGTTCATTTCTCTACCATAAGCCGTCTCCAATAAAGCAAAACTGCACATTTCAGAGTGGCCTTTTATTGTGGTCAGCCTAAGGCACACCTGTGCAATAATCATGCTGTCTAATCAGCATCTTGATATGCCACACCTGTTAGATGGGATGGATTATCTCAGCAAAGGAGAAGTGCTCACTAACACAGATTTAGACAGATTTGTGAACAATACTTGAGAGAAATGGTCTTTTGTGTATATAGAAAAAGTTTTAGATCTTTGAGTTCAGCTCATGAAAAATGGGAGCAAAAACAAAAGTGTTGCGTTTATATTTTTGTTCAGTGTAAATATCTGAGAAGTGTTATAAGTAGTTATGGTGGCTGGTCAGAATGAGTTATAACAGAAGTTGACTCATTGTGGATGTTCAAAATGTGTGAATAAAAGATTTCTTCATCTAAAACACAGACTCATGGTGAAGACTCTCTGGTTAGATACACATTATATCCAATCCAGTTTTCCGGGGGTTCTGTGTAACAAGCTCTGTTATATATGACATATTGGTTATATATTCCAAACAATGTTATATATACAGTGATATAGCTTAATAAGGTGTATCATTGTATATGTAATTTTCTAAATAAAATGATGAGTTAGTATTAGAACTCTTGCAATGTTCACCATAGAAACACCAAGCTAATGTACAGCTGTAAAACACAGTAAGCTAGCTGAGCTAGTTGAATGCCCACTGTAAGCAAGTGAACACTGTAGCTAACTTGAGTATCTCTTTAATCTGATGGTTGATGGTTGGTGGTGGATGTGGTCCCTACGGCCTCCACATATATGGGGATGTGGTTCCCTGCTGGAGGAATGCACAGCCTGTGTGAACAGACTATGAGGGCAATGTTTTACTTGAGTTTTACAGAACCAGCCCTAGCAACTGTATGTTAAAAACAAACAAAACATGGGTCAGCTCCATAAAGTCATTACCACACTCTTTACAGTATTTCTCACCATTAATGAAACATGATTTTAAGAATGAAGTGCAGATAATCCTTTATGAAGTAATGTGAGTTGTAAACGTACCGATTGTATGATGTTTTCTTTCATATTCATTGGTTTATGGGCACAATTATTATAGGACAACGGCCAGTGCAAGCAGTGCTGTGACAGGTTTTTATTTCCCTGAACTTGAAATTGGCTTTACCCATCCATGTGGTACCTCAGCATTCAGACCAGATTTAATACTTGCAGCAAATGCTCAGCATTAATGGAATAATGCTTAAAATATAAATACATACCATAACGGCATTTTAAGCCCATAATGTGGCTATGACTATTTCATGAGGTTTGGTGGATGTGTCTTCGTTTTGTGCAGTGAGCTGAGTTAAAACAAAGTAAAGCAGTTTCAAAGTCCTACCCTCTGATGGACAGGACCTCACAGTGGTAGGCCAGCGCCACAATGTCAGTGATCACCCCCTCCTCCAGCAGCAGGTTCAGACCCCAGTTTGATGAGCCTATGTTTCCCTGGTAGAAAAGACAGCTGGTGAACATCCACTGTGGATTTCCTTTTTTTTAAATTGCATATTTTTCAAATATTAAGTCTAAATGATAACAGAATTATAAATGCTGACCAAAGCCCAAAGTGCTGCCTTCAGTTGTTTGATGCCCTCCCATTTGTCCAGGGCAGGAGATCGAACACTGTAGCTCAAATCAGGAACCACATTCTGCAGGAGGAAGAGGAAAGAAGGGATAACAGACACCCTATCAAAGCAACCAACACTCTATGGTATGACATCTTTAATCTTTCCTTCCTTGACCATCCTGGCTTTGAGCTGAGTAGACCATAGCTGTTTATTTAAAATTATTTAAGCAAGAATTTCAGTAATTAAAGCAGGAATTAAAGTAAAGGTTTAGTACTCTTGACCTGGCTCAATATGAAATAAAGTTTTACAATTAGAATATTATTGGTTATTTTTATTATAGAAAATACTTGTAGATGTTTCTATTTCATGATGTTTTTTCCCCAATAACACTTTTTACTACATGTCACCTTTCACAATGACGCATTTTGTTTCATAACATCACTCATGACAATGGTATCACCACCGCCTTCTAACCTTTCAGCCCATTATATACGCTACCTCCCTGAAGCTAGAAAGTGCAGTGACTGCTACCACATTTAGCCAACTGGCTCCTGTTAGCAACAACAACAGTAACAATAAAGTCCAATTAATTTTGAATCAACCAACTAGAGGTGGCTGCTGTAATAAAACACAGTACACAGACACACAGTAACTAAACCTCTTTAGTTTTTACCTTTAGCTTAACAAAGCTACTCATGCTAGACCAACTTGTGAACTTGGATCATCGAATTGAAGAGCCAGTGTTAGCAGTGGTAACTAGCTCCTGTTGAGTAGAGCAACCACAGTAAAAAACTGTCTTCCTGTTCTCCTCATAGTTGTATCTCTCTCTGAGGAACATTAGAAATGTGTCAGAAGAAACTCTGACTTAACTAGCTAATGTTGGCTGCTGCAATCAATACTGGTGATAAACCAAGCTCACATGGTGCCATGTCATTGTTTCCGATGACCCCCTTTATTTCCCCAAAACCCCAATAACCCAAAATGACATTCCTGCTGTAAGATGTGTATGTGAATGAACGTCACCTGATGAGTCAAATGCTTTATGTGTTGTGATTCAGCTGTGAGGCACACAGACATTAAATGGGCAATGTGTCAGATTTGTAATGTTATCAACAGAATGTGAAGAAACAAGTGTTGATGTTATGTCAAAGACATTTATGTACTGTGTTCTAGCCCCGGCCTGTCGTGTCTTGTAATACCACTTTGTACCTTAAGAGGCCATAGTTTGATAGCCCCCATTGTTTCGGCTGAGCCCAGTCAAACTGAGCCCTGCTGACTGCGGTGAGCCCCCGGCATGATCCGAGGTTGTGGTGTGGGCTGACTTTCATCAACTAATAGGGCTGAGCTCCATGACTAACAAAGCTACTTGCTTACGGCAACTAGTCGCTTCAGCCAACAGAGTATAATGGGAGAGTATAGTTTTGGAACATCTTTGAATTCTGGCCATTTCACACAAATGACACCTTTAATTGCATCTCCGGATGTACATCAGTGTGTAGGTGAGGTGTAACAAACAGATGAAGTTACCTGGGCTTGAAGTAGCTGGCAGCCAGTCTTATCATGAACCAGTTGACCATACAAGTGCACAGGAAGGTAAACATTTGGCCTCTGTAACCTGTATTACCATACATGAACAAAGAGGTAACAAGCTGTATTAAGTTACAACTATGCTTTGTTGTTTGTCCAGATGGAAATTTATCTTGTAAATAATATTTTGGCCAGATGATGGCGCTAGATGAGCAGGGATCCCCAAAATCATTACAATTCATCCTCTGGGGAACAACAAATTTGTGCATTCATCCAGTAGATTTTGAGATATGTTTGTCAGGACTACAGTGGTGCACCGAACAACAACACCAACTGACAGACAGACCAGGCAACAGACTAACACTGTCAACCCAGCACACAGCTAAAAACTGTAACAATCACCTTTATCATGGTGGTGAAATGGCAGGACTGGAGCTGCTGTAAATTATGTGCCTCCATTGTGTTTGTGTTGTGTTTTAAATACAGTAAGCAGTACAGCACAGTAAGCAGGGTAGGTCACCTTTGGTTGCTGCGGCGTACATAGTTGTCTCCATTAACAGGTTTGCGGTACGTGGTGAGGGCCTCATTAAGCTGCTCCTCTATCATGTCCACATACTTCAAGTTATACTCCTGCAAGGGCACACAGGAACATTGAACAGCTATTAATGTCAAGGGAAAAAACAGAATGACGGATGTATGCTGGTTGAAATGTACCTTCTGCCATTTCTCCATCTGTTTAGTGACATATCCTCTCTCACTGAGATAGGAGAAACCCTTTGGAATTGATAAAAACCTGGTGACAACAGAAACAAGGAACATGTATTTGTATAGCACCTGTCAACAACAACAGTACAAAGTGCTTTGTAAAAGACATACAAAGCCATTCAGTCATATAATAGAAACACTCAAAGTAATCATATACATTTGTAAAATCTTTTTTTCCTTTTTGTTTGTGGATCATGGGATGTGCATTTGTTACCAGTGTTGAGACTACTTTTTCTTCTTTTATGTAATTGTTTTCCATATTTTTTTTTAAGGCATGTAGATGTAAGACTCAAACAGCAAGACTTAAATTACAGAAGGACCAGTGGTTCACAGAAAAACAGGAGGTACTTATGGTTGTAATTATCACTGGGGTAGGGATTACAAAGATTTTCACAAATGCACGCCTAGAAGGTAATGTTGAAATTACCCCACTTCCTGCAGAGACATAGATTAAGTCCAAGTCAGACTGACAAGTCTATTGCCATGGATGAATGGACAGTTTACCTTAGCAGCAGTAGCACACCCTTGTCCCCCAGGTGTGTGAGTGCAGGTTTCATCTCTGTCAGTGCATGTAGGTTGGCCTGAAGAAGAACACATGTGAGGGGGCTCTTTAAGTGCCAGTGATTTAAAACCCACACTTCATGCATCATTCATGTTGTGTGGTTTGCTCCCTCACCTTGTCTTCACAGGCTTCATCCAGGATTTCCAGTGCCTCCATGGAAATGGTCTTATTGCGGTCGTGGAGCTGGGTGACCAGGAGCTCGATGCCCCAGTTACTAAAGAACTCCACACTGGCACGCAGTAGGACCCGTAGATGCTTAGTGGCGTACAACCTGCAGGTCTATATCATCAAACCATAAAAGACAGGAAATACAGTCAAAAAGTCTCCAATACAACTTATTTTGACACTTAAAAACCATCCTCACATGAGTTATCTGCAGAATTATGTTGATACCAAGATTATTCATCTTTTAGAAGTCACATTAAAAAGTATAATATCTATAAAATAGTTGTAAATAGATGTAGATGCATGGCTGTTGAGCCCTTCTGCATTGTACTAATAGTTAGACAACAGATAGGTGGCATACAGCCCAAAATGTCCATACATTAAATGTATTAAATATAATATATAAATATCACAGTTTGAGCCTGATGAATCGTGGCATTGTCATCTTGGAATATGCCTGCGCCATCAGGGAAGAAAAAATCCATTGATGGAAAAACCTGGTCATTCAGTATATTCAGGTCGTCAGCTGACCTCATTTTAGGGCACATAAAGTTGCTGAACCTAGACCTGACCAACTGAATCAACCCCAGATCATAACATTGCCCCCACAGGCTTGTACGGTAGGCACTAGGCATGATGGGAGCATCACTTCATCTACCTCTCTTCTTACCTTGATGGGCCCATCACTGTGGAACAGAGTAAATCTGGACTCATCAGGCCACATGACCTTTCTCCATTGATCCAGAGTCCAATCTTTGTGCTCCCTAGCAAACTGAAGCCTTTTTTCAGATTAGCCTCACTGATAAGTGGTTTTCTTAAGGCTACACAGCTGTTTAGTCCCAATCCCTTGAGTTCTCTTCACATTGTGTGTGTGGAAATGCTCTTACTTTCACTATTAATCATAGCCGTGAGTTCTACTGTAGATTTTATACCATTTGATTTCACCAAACGTGTAATTTTTTTAATTTAATTTAATTGATTTTAAGATAAGGTTTTAATGCGTTGGACAGTTCTTAACCCAGTTTTAGTCGTTTTAGCATCTCCTTAGTTGTTTTCTTTGCTTGATGCAGGCCAATAATTTGACCCTTCTGAAACAGAGTAACATCTCTTCCACGACCACAGGCTATGTCTTCAGACATGGTTGTTAAAGAAATGAGAAGAGCCCAGTTATTTGATTTGTTATAATGACCGATATCACAAATCAAATAACTGGGCTCTCAAAATGTGTTGATTCATTGTGTCAGGTGTGTTAGGCATTGTTGACTCTCTAACAACAGGTAGTGTGAAATTTCAAATGTCAACATTTCAGTTGGCTTTCATTGCCAAGAGACATTTTTACCTCCTGCTAAAAGAGTTGATATTGCAAAGAACGTATAGGTTACAGTGAGCATGTAGACAATTAATAGGTGCACTAATAGTTGATAAATACTGAGCCATACATAACACCAACTATTAGTGCATGTGATCACACCAGAGGATGCTGTGGTGAAGATGTCAGAGAGAGTTGTGTTGAGCCTTACATCAGTGGCAGCGGTGAGGATTTTGGACAGAATGACTCGAGCCAAACCGTCTCGACTGTAATCCATCGTGGAGACCGTCAACTTCAACAGGTGCTCTTGATTCTTCAGACTACACACGTTCAACAAGCTGACGGAGTAAATGAGAGGAAGCAGCTGGTTATAGACTGAATGACAGCATCAGGAGAAGAGAACCCTGAAAAATGATCCAACAAGATGCAGCGACCAAAAAGATCTGAATGTGTCTGGTTCAAATGTTTCAACACAAGACTAAGACTTGACAGCTAAATGCTAAAGTTAGCTTGCTAACATGTTCATCTTAACCTGGTACAATGTTTACCATGTTCACCATCTTAGTTTAGGGTGTTAGTATGCTAACATTTGCTAGTTAATGCAAAACACAAGTACAGCTGAGGCTGATGGGAATGTCATTAGTTTTGCAGATATTAGGTCATTTAGAGCTAGCAAATTAACGCTGCGTCTACACAGGAGCCCTTTGCACCACCGTTTACATGCATGCATCGCGTTTTCATGCTTCAAATCTAGATTATTACGTTTTACAAGCATAATTACAGTGATTGTGTATTGGAATCTGAGTGCTGCCTAAACGCTTCACTCCATGAGTACATCCTTTGTAGACACAGACAGAGGACTGAAGCTGCTGTTGCTATGCTAATGTGCTAATAAACTATACTGGTTGTGTAGACATTGTATGGGGCTAACTAAAGTGATTACAATTACTCCTCAGGGGGACATAATTTTGTGTTGCAAATTTAATGGCATCCCATTCAATGCCATCAGCAGACACTTCACTCAAAACCACAAATGTCAAACTCATGGTTGCACTAGAAAAAAGTCTAGGGATCATCAAAGTCAATAGGATACATTGTCTGGGAACCATGTGCTTCTCAGTGTCCTTACCATGTTAAGTGTCAGTCCATTTGGTTCGCAGGTAAAATATTTCACAGAATAAGTGAACCTGCTGGCGGCACAGGAACAGTCAGGGCATCACCAAAGTCATTAGAATGTATCCATCTGTACCACAGATGTCGTACTAAATTTCATGACAAGCCGTCTAGTTATTGATTGACTGACCAACCAACCAACTGACAGAAATTGGCAACTAAAGCTACACCACCAGCATGGCCAAAGACATGTTAACTGAATTGCATTTTACCTCTTGAGTCCCTGAGAGGGCATTGGCATTTAAGCAAAGACACAACTGGACAGGGCTGCACAAAAATCTACAATATGTATGTTTTTCCCCTATATATAAGATTATTTACATGTGTAGTGCTAACTGCTAACACATATTTAAAAATAGATGCTTACCACTGGAATACATTGCACTTCTCCAGCATCTTGACACCATGTGGGTTGGCTGACAGGGTGCCGAGGAAGAGGAAGTAGTACTGGCTGAGTGTGGTTAGCAGCCCACTGCCCTGCAGACTGCGGTCAGGTTTGATTCCAGCAGAGCAGAAGAGACATTGGACAATGTCCCTCACCAGGTCTTCCAGGTACACCTGGCCTTCCTAACAGACAATCACAAGTGAATTAGGAGGCAGGGTTGACAGAGAGGCAGGTTAAAGGGTGACACATTTCCCTGTTTTAAATGTGTAGTCTCCAAACCCAACCTGAGATAATCTAACACACACATTTGCAAAACCACAGAAACAACTTGCAACGGATGCAAAGAAATGTAAAGAAGTGCGACTAGTTGCAGATGTCTGTTTGTCCTGACCTCTTCAGATGCCAGGAGGAACTCTATATACTGGCAGCCAACCACAGTGAGCTGTCTAGCCTTGGAATGCTCCAGCTCCAGGCTGCCGTACAGCTTACTGCTGGGCTTGTAGAAGAAAAGCAGCCTTTGCACAAATCTGTACAGGAGAAAATAAAAACACACAAACAAGGTATGTGACTGGTTGTTTATCAGTGTGCTGAAAACTAAATGAGAGAACACATGAACAGAAAAACTCACTTGTGCATGTGTTCATCCTTATTGCTACGTAAGCTCAGATTTGGCCACTGGAGACAAGAGTAAAACAAAAATTAGAATATAAGACCATTAAAGGCATCTTATTTTTTACAGCAATATTAGCTGGACAAATGCAGATGAGGCCCAACCAGTAGAAAATTAGTATCCATCCTAGCCTACAACATCAAAAATGAGTTACCAATTTGTTTCTGAATGAAAGCAGAGATCATTCACACCTTTACCTTCAAAATGGTTCCAATGAGGCACCAGTTCCAGTCCAGGTTCTCTTTGTGGTTGAGGATGTGACTGTCTCTCATGTTGGTCATCAGAGCATCCTCAGTTTCCTACAGGACATACACAGCTGGCTTTAGTAGCTAATAAAATAATTAATTTGTTCTCTACTTCTGCTTCTAACTCATTATTCATTGAGAGATGGATTTGGTTTGGGGCACCCAGCAGCTCAGTTGGTAGAGCGAGCCCTCCGTGTACAGAGGCTGTGTCCTCACTGCAGTGGCTCAGGGTTCAAATCAGACCTGTGGCCCTTTGCTGCATGTCATTTCACCTCTCTCTCATCCTGTTTCCTATCACTCCTTCAGCTGTTGTACCTAATAAATACCAGCCCCAGGTTATTTTATTTTTGAATTGTTTTTAGATACATAATCATACGACATATCCCAGCTGTTGAAGTGAACCTTAACATGGACCTTATTCATAGAATTTAATATGAAGTCATTAAAGTTAACTTTACTGAATATAGAGCTAAGAAGGGAGAATATGTGTGGTTTCATCTTCATCGTGGCACATAGACAATTAACAATGAATAAGAACAAACACAGGACCACAATACACATCACATGTCACCTCACACATAGATGGGATTAACCTGTTCAGTGTCCGTGCTGCAGCTGTTCCAGCGGTGAGGGTATGAATGTCTGAACTGTTGGACCAGACTGTTGTGGATAATGTGAGAATACTTTCAATTTCAGAGTAGACACTGAGCTGAAGGTGTTGTCTCATTGTTCTTCTATTTGTAAGTGCCAAGAAATTTGAATGGGATGATCATCGAGAAACATTAGCAAACTGAGAAACACGTTCACCAAAACAGAAAACACAACCCAATTCAGAAAGTGATGGAAAGTGAAACACAAAAAGCCTAGTTAGAATCAATCATTTTATTTATCTGTGTTCAGTTGTGTTTTCTGTACTTGGTTGTGTTTCTGTATTTGACTGTATTTCTTTATTGCTTGGGTCAAATCAGTGAAGATTTGTGGAGAATTGTTATACTTTTCCTTCTGAAATGTCTATTTCCCTGTGTTTTCTTAAATTGCAATGCAGGGCCACTGTAGTATTTCAGTGCTCTATGGCAATCAGATGAATGCTTCCCTTTCCCTTCCCCAAACAGAGACACAGACACACACACACACACGCAGGTACAGATAGCTTCTAGCCAATGTACCACTCACAACTGGTCATGGTCAGTTTGACAGCACTTGTATATGGCAAAACAGGTTAAATGCCCTGAACCTGGTCAGCACATTCACAAAACACAAACGCACACGCACAAACACACACACCTTAACTCTCCTCCCTGTTCACTTCTTATGTTTACCCACCACTTAAACATTCACCTCAAATGTACAACTCCATCGTATTCAGAGCTCAGGACCAAATTTTCCTTTAAAATCCAAAACGAAGACTTGCTGATAACCTTCATGAGATTCACCAAGTAAAAAACATAGAGCCCTGAAACCGCTAAAGACACACTGCAGGAATATGTGATCAATATTTGGTCATGTGTGTACCTTGACAATGAAAATGTCCCTCTGAGGTCTAAAGTGCTGGTCTCGGCAGTAGTGCGATGTTCCTGATGTGCGGAGGATGTGGTCCAAATAGAGACTGTAAGGTTTTGCTCCTCGCTTCTTCTTCTCATGAAAACACTTCAGGTAGTTGACTGCAGCACTTGCTCGTCTGCAAAAAGCATCTATTTCAGTGCCAATTCTTTGACATTGTTTTACGAAAACACATTAGAATTGGACACTAGTTTGACATCCTCTTCACTAAGCCTGTCCCATCTGCAGCACTTCTGGGGTGAGGTACTCACAGTCTCTTCTCAGGAGCAATATCGAAGGAGGCTGCCATGTTCATGAGGGTGGGCAAGCAGTGTAGGTGGTGGCTGTGGCTGTGAGGGAGGATGGTGTTGGCCTGTGTGAGAGAACCAGATTAATACACAAAAACAATTTTAGGAATTTCCAGTTTGGATCAATGAATTGGAGCACATGAGGGATGTACCATATGGAGAAGTTCTCCCAGCAGGATGGTAGCCCGTATAGATATGGCATCATCGCTGCTTGTGATCACCTCGACCAGACCCTGCGGAGGTCAGACACAGTATGATACAAACGCTGACAGGATGATAAAACCACAAACACTCTGTGGTAAATGACTGTACCTCCAGTAATCCACTCTTAATGAAGGCAGAAAGCACCAGAGCCAGGTAGTTGTCCATCAGGTCCGGCCTGGAACAGAAATAGGAATTCAACTTTAAATCTCTATTCATTCATCTCATTACATCATCTTTCAGCACACATCATGAGATGAGAGTCTTAGTATCTACATACAGGATTCACCTTGAGCATGGTCGACGTGGGAGAATTGTTTGTGCCTCTGAAGCCACAAATCCATCAGACAACCTCCAGCTGTCCTGAAATCTACTGGGGTCTTAACAGGAAACAGTGTCAGTTGAGCTTCTGATACGACTTCAGACAAGTCCAAATAAAGAAGGAGTTGATCAAAGTGATGTAACCATACCCACCTACACTAGTAAGTGCTTCATTGAAGTCTGCAGTCACTACAGGTATGACAAGCTGGAAGATATCATAGAACACCTCCAACAAACCTTTCTGTGGGGGAAAGATGTGACTTTAGCACTGTCAAACATGATAAAAACAGGTGTGTGGTTTTTTGTGACTTGTCTTTAGCAGTAATTTCTGTTGGTAAAAGTGAGACTTTCTTGTCATGTCTGCATTAGGGGTACAACGAATATTTGAGGTATTCGACAAAAATCGATGACCAAAGTAGTAGGCAACACCTTCACGACCAAAATCATCTAAAGCATGGTAGCATTTCACTCTTAACTTGGCCAAAAAAGGTTGGGAACACCAGCATAGCTGACCATGCCTGGCATGGGAGCACATCAGTTATGCTGGATATCTGAATAGGAGGCACGTTGGCGCTCTGGATGATGAAGACTCACCTCGGTAAGATAATTAGCTAGCTAATGCTAATGTTGGTGATGTAATGGACTGTAGTTTATCTGTGATCCGTACGATACCCCACGACAGTTCGGCACACGTGTTGTGAGCCGCAGATTTATTGCAAAGTTTAACCAACATAGTGTGAAATACAGTTTTACTATATGAGGTGGATGTTAGCATAGAGCTAGCAAGGCTATGGCTAAAGGTTTTGCATGAGGAACTGCTCTGATTAGTAAAACTCGCAGAAAACTACAATGATTGGTCATATTTGCTAAAAAGCTGAGGGGGTTGGACAAAATGGCTGAGACTGATTGGTAGAACTGTTGTGATCACAACTTCCTAGACTGACTGAATTAACTTAAACTGAGAAATGGACAGCTCAGAATGTGGAGATTTTTTTTTCTTTTTTTGTAATTTGGGTGAAGTGGTGCTTTAAAGCCCAAAAATTAAATTGAATTAAATTGACCACTACACATGTATAATGTGTCCTGAACACTTGACACCTGCCATATGATGCTGACCTACAGCTGCCACGTTTTTATTGCTCCACAAATCCAACAATATGAAATATTCTGTGTCTTGTGAATGGTTTTATACACATTTCTCTGAAACTCAACCTAATATCTTTGGAAAGCTTGGGAAAGCCTTTAGCCTGTGGGTGAAGGTTGTGTCCTTTCACAAAGCAAACAAATATGACTGTTACATTCTACTGATTACCTACCCGCACTTCCATATTTGGTATACAGAGTAAGCCAATAAGAGACTGGATGCCAGAGTTGCCTGACTTGCAGAGGTTAATGATGCCTGCAAGGTGAAGGGGCCAGAGTTAGTCAGAGGAACACAGCACATGTTCTCGCTGAGTAATAATATTCTGCAATGATATAAACAATGGGAAGGTTAATGAGGCATTCATAAATGAACATGATGTAGAGAAGGAACAGAGAAGTGCCACATGATTTAAAGATAAATGACACCATTTACCTGACCAGGAACGAAATGAGGCAACTATAGACATTTTACTGGCCAAGAATCGATCCTCCCTATCCTCCCTGAGGACAAGAAATAAAAAATACTGAACAATGACTAAACAAGGTTTATGTAACATGCTGCAGCAGACTTTGTGTAACTCACTTGAGCTGCCCCTCTGCTATATCGGGAGTGTGTCTGTAGTGGAAGTCTGTATATGGGGCCAGGATTTGCTAAAAAAGAGAGATGTGTTTTATAAATATCATCACACTACTTTAAGAGTTGTTTTGTACAGAACATTAAGTTTGTGATGTGTCAGTACCTCGAGTTCAACATCAGAGCGGACGTACTGCCTGGTGTGAGGGTGGTTGAGGAGGTGCAGGATGGTGGTGATGAGAGCTTCATTGATGCGACTCAGCTGACAGTCGGTCACGCTCTTCAGAATGGTGCTGAGTCCGCCCCGCTGTGCCACCACAACAGGGTTCTTCAAGGCTGCAGAATAAAGGGACCACACAGAGTTCTGCCAACACTGTTACACTGCTGACGTCAGGCTGAGAGTGTGTACGTGTGTGTGGTTGTGTGTTTGTGTGTGTGTGCGTGCATGTGTGCAGTTTGTTTGTACTCACAGAGCTCACAGACTATGGCAATGCAGGCCCGCACCATACGATCTCGTTCATGCAGCCCATCGTTGCCCACGGCAATGAGGGAATTGGTGACAGAGGAGGGGAAGAGCAGTGCATTCACAGTGATCATCTGTACGAGGCAGCAGCACAAACACACAGGGCAGATTTTAGCAATGCTAGTGGTGTGGAATGGCAATGTTGGTTCGTCAGTCTGAAAGTCAAACGAAATAACCAAACACCTACATGGATTGTCATGTGGTACCAGGATTAGTGGTGTCAGAGGTTTTAGAAATGTATAAAGCCTTCTGTGGGAAGTTTGATGAGCAGGGGATTTGTGAGGAGGCTGGGATGTGGGGTGGTCTCCACAGACCACATTGTTGCCAGTTTTTATAGACACATTTTTTTTCTGTAGAAAGTAGTTTCTTTTTACTTCATGTTTAATTATTTATTTATCAGCTTGTTTGCAATTCTGGTGAAATCACCCTTGAATTTTGGGGGGAAAAGCACTGTGAAGCCCTAAAAGATAATAATACAACATCCCAAATATACAGTACAGGCCTGTTGTTTCAACGCTAAAAATCCTGTCCGTGCATAAAAGAGATATATATTTGCACTGAGGCAACTATAATATCTACAGCATCTCATAAACTTATGAGACACAGCATGTGATTTGGATGACTCCTCTGGTCTGAGGCCAAATTTAACCTGATAAATGTCTTCAAGTGATG
This sequence comes from Pagrus major, assembly GCF_040436345.1. Lineage (NCBI taxonomy): Eukaryota > Metazoa > Chordata > Actinopteri > Spariformes > Sparidae > Pagrus > Pagrus major. Next base: position 3,694,946 of record NC_133226.1, read on the forward strand.
TCACTTGACTCAGCTTCAGTGAGGCTAAAGACTACAAGTTTGAGAATGAAACAAATCTGTAGGTGTGGAGTTCGAAAGAATTGAACTTACCAGACTTCTGCAGCCCGCTCCTCATCTTTAACTGAGGCAGTGTGGCTCGAGGCAACATTAACCACAAACAGTATAACACAACTGAATCTCTGACCTAACTGTCAGTGGTGAAGTTGAATTGTGGGTGATGTAGGCACCAGATTTTAGTTCACAGGTGGTGAGGATGATCCCCCTCCCCATATGCAAAAAAACGGATATGCACTTATACATTCTTACCCTTAGCACCTAAATCATAGCACTTATGTACTTAAGGTATTCTTGATAAATAGCAGCTACTTTGCTCAGATGAGGGCTTGAAAATTGTTCCTATTTTTTCATTCTTACTTTATCGACATTGTTATGTTGTGGTTTCTTTCTTGTGACAAATGTACTTATTGTGAGTCGCTTTGGACAAAAGCTTCTACTAAATGCCCTAAATGTATCCATAAATCTGATGGAGGAATTTGCATTTTTTTTTCCAACTATAAGACAGAATGGCTCTTACCTTGCGTGCCAGCCTGAGAGCCTGTGTTCTTTCAACCTCATTACTTTGTTGGATATCTATACACCTGGGACAGAAACGAGAGGACAGGTTTATTAAAGGACAACGCCACTGTTATAACTCATTCAAGACAGTTGCAAGGTGGGTAGTATTGTTTCAGGCAACCCTGGTTCTGAAAGTAACTATTCATTTACCCTATAGACAATATTTCATGCCTCACAGTTACAGAATTTGTACAGCAGCAGTTGGTATGAAGACCCCAGGTTGAATCATCAGTACGCAAGTGTGTTTGACTGTTAGATATCACTAATAAATATCTGGAACTTGGATTTAAAAAAAAAGTAGAAAATACATGGTAGGAACAAGCTCAAGATTACATTCAACGACTATGGCGCCATGTTTCTTCTCAACTGAAATGGCAAAGCGTGATTTGCTCCTCTGACTGGCTTTTTTCTCCAAATTAAAACTTGTGGCCACAACTTAATCCCGCAGGAGTTTTACATCATCTGGGAGACTGCTGTGTTTCTATATTTAGGAACATTAAGGTAATCTTTGAAGGAAAAAATAATAATGACAGTACAAACACTTCCAGAATCAGCGGCCCCCTCCACTATATTACTACATGACATGAAGACGACTATTACTAAACTCAGCCTCTTTCAGCTGTGTGGTGTTCACTCACCTCGCAATCAAGTAGTCCACCTGCAGCTGAAGCACCTTCTCTAGTACACTGCTGTCTCTGATCAGGTAACGTAGAGCTCGTAACCCAGCTGCACGCACTTCCTTGGCCTCATTCAACAATGCTAACCGAAGACTTTGGAGAGGGACATCAGGAAAGACATGTAAACAAGAACACTGCAGCAGAAGAAATATGCAATTGTCGATGTGTCCAAATACTCACCAAATAATTATCTCCTCATATGAAAAGCCAAGCTTCTCCTCTGAGTGGCCAACACTGCAGAGAAGCTGTGGGGGAGAAAAATACAACTTCAGAGCAGGTCATGTACTTATGTGTACCCAGAGCATGGTCACTGATTATTAAACCCACCAGCAGGGTGTACAGATGTGAATGTCACAAACCTTTACAAAGTTGTTGAGGTGACCGAGCTTGCGCATGTTGGAGACTCCTTGCTGCTTCGAAACATTTTGAAGGATCTCACGAAGGTTGTCTGCAGGATCTGAAATCAGCGGAGGCGACATGGTCTTTACATGTAAACCAAAGTAACACTATGACTTGATGTCAACGGAAAAATATTCCTTTCACATAAGTGTGACCATAATGAAGGGTGTCAAACAGAAACTGTGAACACATTAAACACAGTGGGAGTAAATACTGGTACCCACAGCAGAGGAACTATTTCCCTCTGTCTGCTACGTGCACAGATCCACAGCTTCAATTTTTCAATTCAGATTTTTGTCAATCATTGCAGCTCTAAAAAAACTATTATAATGTAGGAATTTTTGTAAGTATATTCCCAACATGAAGATGAGAACAGCAGAACTTATGTTCTGCCACACTGATGATTTTAATGTGATGAAAGTCAGCAGGTAATAATAGTTATAAAGTAAGTCACTCTGGTGCATTGAACCCTTCATCATTTTCTCTTTCCATTTTTGGCATTCTATTCTAGGATGAAATGATGCAGCACGGAGCAAAGTGTTCCTGTGCAGATTGCTGTGATTTAACAGGGATATTATTTCTCTGTAATGAGGACACTGTCACATCTCTTGTGTGCTCACACAACTTAAATGTTTGTAGTTTGTTAGGCTTAAAACACTGAAGTGAGAAATGATAGCTGAAAATAGAGTGGCACAATATGGTAAAAAAAAATATTATTTCGACGGATGATTAATGATTAGTGGGAATGATCATTTTTTTCATCACAATTTTCATTTATACCGAAAAAAACTATTAAATTCATGATGATGTGACATTTGTTGGGGTCTGTACCAAACAAACATGTTTACTTACACCTGCAGAACAAGATCTGTAGGTCAGGACATCTCTTTATTCTCATTTATCTTTATCAAGAATCGCAGCTCCTGTGATTTGACTATTTACACTTATACTTGGCTGCATTGTGATTTTCATAATGTTTCAATTTTCAACTGTGCCCTAACTGAAAACATCACAAGAATCGTCTTTTCTGATTTAGTGAGTGTGCAAATGTGTGTCAAAATCAATCACAAACACTGAATAACCATTATTTAACCCTAATAAAAACCCACAACTGATAAACAATTGTATATGGCAGCCATCAGAATAAAGCTGATTGACAGAAACACTGAACTGTACTACTGGTCAATGAAATGTATGTACATGAGAGGACATTAGAAGCACTGACATGAGGAGCCCACATTCCACCAGTGCATGACTAGCCATTGACTAGAAAACCAAAGGCCTGCTAAAATCTCAGATTATTAATCAGGTTATGACATTATTTTTTTAATAAATGTATTCATAACTCTCTACAATAGGTAACTTCCCCCAACACAAGCCTCATAGCTGCTGCTCAGCTCCTCAGAGCGGGCCAGCTCTGGAGGAGAGAGTCTGGTGCGGAGCCAGACCTTCTGGAGGAATAAATAGATTCTGCTCTGATCCGGAGCTGTTCACCGACGGGAGGAGAGCTAAGAGATGACTTTTTAACTTTTGGGATTAAGAAGTGGATTTATCTTCACTCCTGTTTATCAACCTGACTGCAGCAATGATCCGTGGAGGTGACCTCCATTGTTCGGTGTTTATGTTCTGTAATGTTGACTGCTGACTGGAGCTGGAGGGGAAATGTACTTTACTTCATGAACGTAACGTTACAGAGAGGAGAGGGGAGAAAGAAGAGAGAACCAGCGTCGACCTGAGAGGTTGACCTGATTTCTCTGTTGCTTGCTACCTTAGTGGAAAATCTGCCCTCGCTCCTGCCTACTGTCAATCACACATGCTTTGCAGAGACAGAGACGCTCTCTGGTATTACATCCCTCCTGTAAGCGCAATGGTTGTGATCCTCTCCTATTAGTAGGCCTACTTATGCTGTTGTTTCGTACAAACTTGTAAGTGCACCAGGTTGTGGCGATGTCGTTCTGTCCACATTGGTTTTGACCGGCTACATAATTAACAACAGGCTTCATCCACTACTGTAATGACTACGGAGTCTCAGGGAAAAAAAATCCTAAACGGGAGGTGTGGTTTTTGGGTTACTTAGAAAACTGCTGGTAGAGAGAATACGGAAAGAAAAGAGAAGCAGAATATGGACATTTACAGACATTTTAATGCAGAAATGTTTCACATCATATATTTGAGCTATATTCTGTAAATCTTATCTAACTACATGATGATTCGAATGCTGTTTCAAGGCCTCCATATGGCCACTAAAGCAGTAAAGTTGGATTCCAGCTTCGTTCATCTTTTCAAAGACATGACTTGATTAAGCATTTACATTTTTATTAGATGCTAATATTTTTTTATTGAACAAATAATCTAAGGTAAACACCAGCCCTTTTGAGCCGATTGAAAATGAATTCAGGTCGGGCCCAATTTTATTCTAATTGGACTATTATTCTGAATATGAGCCCAATATTAGGGTCAATGTAAACGCAGCCATTGAAAGCAGAACTCTCAGTTGAATAGAAAGATATGTGGATAATATGAACAATGACATTAGTCTTGCTTATTTTTCAAAATAAAGCAATACTATTTGCAGCTCTGCAGCAATTCACTTATTGTTTAGGATGCAGTCAGTCTCCTTAAAAGAGACTGCAGTTGTCGATGATTTTGTATGTTTTTCCTCTTTTGTAAAGCAAAGAGAGTTATGATTGTGAATGTGAATCCTTCTTACCTCAGCTACGCTAATGCAGTGTTTATGTTTATATTACTATCTAACATTTTTGCAGCTGATATAAATCTAAATCTATATCAGCCTTCACACCATACTATTAAACATCATCATTAGAATTGCCTGTTTTCATATGCACTATTCTTTTGTTGTTTCGTTTGTTTATGAAAAAAAATATACATGTTCGAAATAAAGATTTCAATCCAATTTCAATCAATCAAGCACTGTAGTTTTGTTAAAGAAATGTTGATGAGCAGAGAAAGATCTTCATTGGCTGATTTTTTTTTCTGCCTAAACAAACTATATAATCAAACTCTCCTTGTTTTCATGACTGAATAAACTGAATAAACAAACTGACCTTAAAGGACAACACAATTTATACTTTTTTACTTTGTTTATATGTGGCGGACCCTGCCTCCTTTCTAGCTTCAAACAGTGTTCTGGGACCTTATTTTCCTCTGAGAGCAGCTCGTTTATTCACTTATGGAAAAATACATATTTCTGAATTTGTATTATTACCTCATTAATGCTGTAAATATTAAAATTCTGAGTTTGAAGTTCTTCTCCAAAACTACATAGTGCCCCTTTAAAGCTATTGGAAAGTGACCCACGAGGAGAATACCACTGTTAATGTCATTATTAATAATAATGATACTAACTTTGTTTGCATTACTATCTAAAAAGTCAGTAGACTATCTACATAGAAGTTTTGACTAGACCGGAAGCACCACGTTTAGATCTTTGTAGCTTGACAGTGAGGACTGAGTTGGTAAACACGCAGGCAAAACATGCGGACAGTAAGAGTCAAAGCACTGAACACTTAGTTTGAGCATGACATCACCCACACAAACATATCTACACAGAAGAAAGCATGACACAGCGGCGAGGCAGGCAGACAGAGACAGACAGTGACAGTGAAGTTCAGTGTGATGCTGCTGAGTCCTAAATGTGTCAGCCGCTCCCACACTTCAAACATACCTCTGTTCAGATCCAGCGGGACGTTCTCCTCCCCGCTGTCATTCCGACCTGTCAGCACAAACACAAAGTTATGAATGAGGTGAGCTGGTGACGACTCAGCCTCTCTGCCGGCGGTAATTCAGTATGTGAAGTCTCGGTGAGAGTGCCGTCAAGCCGCGTCGTGAGCGGAAATCTGCCTCACCTCGCATCCGACTGCTCCGTGACGGGCGGCCTCGGATGCTGCTGACCGCCATCTTTACAGGAGCCGCACTGAATGCACTGAATGGACCGAGCGCATGATACTATCGCGAGAATCTACATCCTGTCATCCCCTGTGCCTCATCTTCATCAGTACTCTGCCACGGAAGACTCCCCCTGCAAGCAACACCAAGCAGCCTGGAATGTTGTCGTGGAGGATGAGAAACCCACGAGCTCTTGTATAATGACACATGAGCATGTTCAGAAAAAAGAAAAAAGAAAACACACTCATTTACCACACGGATGTAGAAGATGGTTTTCTTAAACAGGATTTTCAACTTTTCCGATAAATTCCTTCAGGATTCCCACAAATTTCTAAAACTCTAAAATTCCTTATGAAGATGTTTAGGCTCATTTAGGATTTCCACAGTCCTGTTGTAAATCAGTCTTTTTCTGTCGGTTACAATAAAATCCTGTAGGATTCCTAAGAATTTTCGTGCTAATGAGAACTATGCCAATTGAGAAATATCAAGAGAAAAATTAAAAGATACGAATGAATGAATGTGTAACTGAAAAATAAAAATAAATGTAGCCTATTGGTTGTAATTGTCAGCAGAATACGTTCATGGTAATTATGGGCTCTGATGAACATTGGCAGATATTCAGACATTGGATATGTTCACAGATTGGTGTTATATTCACTTCTAATGTTAGATCATACAGTGGGGCCCAAAAGTCTGAGACCACATTGAAAACCTTCAATATTGTCATGTAAACCTGGAAATGAATATTAGCGATAATAATTTTTAAAAAAGTAAATGAAAGTGTCAGAGGTCAAATTGTTATTCTAAGCAGAGGGGTTTTCTCAGCATCATTAAGTGCTACAGGTTTCTAAGGTGGCAGTGCAAGAAACTCTAAAACACTTTACAGAAACTGGATCAGTTGTATCCAAAGCACGATCAGGCAGAGCAAAAGTGGGCATATCATCAGAAGTTCAATACAACAAGCTGAGAAGTTACTGAGAGATAGAAAAGCAACTTCATCACAGATACAGAATTCACTAAAAAAAACAACACAAGAGTCCAATCAGCAGACAGAAGAAGGCTGTCTTGTGGTGTCTCCGAGGACGAGGAGCAGTTTCTAAACCATTCCTCAGGAGGGAAACAAGGACAAAAACTTGAGGTGAGCTAAAAAAATACCAGAATTTCACAGTGGATGATGAAAAAAGTCTATTTACTGATGAATCCCAGTGATAGCTTAGTGTCAGTAACAGAAGGGTGTATGTATGGAGACGAACAGGAGAGAGAATGATACCACAGTGTTTCAAAGCCACAGTGAAACATGGGGCTCGAAGATGTTTTCAGACTCCTGCACAGTACTGACTCCACCCTGACTGAGGAGAAGCACCACTCCATTCTTCACTTCAAAGTAGCCACCTTTTGCTTTGATGACAGCTTTGCACACTCTTGGCATTCTCTCAATCAGATTCATGAGGTAGTCACCTAGAATGGTTTTCCAGAAGTTCCCAGAGGTGCTGAGCACTTATGGCCTGCATTGCCTTCACTCTGTGGTTCAACTCATCCCAAACCATCTCAGTTGGGTTTAGGTTGGGTGATTGTGGAGGCCAGATCATCTGACGCAGCACTCCATCACTCTCCTTCTTGGTCAGATAGCCATTACAAAGCCTGGAGGTGTGTTTGGGTCATTGTCCTGTTGAAAAACAAATGATGGTCCCACTAAGTGCAAACCAGATGGGATGGCATGTTGCTGCAGAATGCTGTGGTAGCCATGCTGGTTAAGTGTGCCTTGAATTTTGAATAAATCACCAACAGTGTCATCAGCAAAGCACCCCCACACCATCACACCTCCTCCTCCATGCTTCACGGTGGGAACCACACATGTAGAAACCACAAATGTAGAAACCATCCGCTCACCTTTTCTGCGTCCCACAAAGACATGACAGGTGGAATCAAAAATCTCAAATTTGGACTCATCAGACCAAAGTACGGATTTTCACTGGTCTAATGTCCATTCCTTGTGTTTCTTGGACCAAGCAATTCTTTTCTTATTCTTGTTCTTCCTCAGTAGTGGCTTCTTTGCAGCAATTCAACCATGAAGGCCTGATTCACGCAGTCTCATCTGACTGACTGCAGTGAACTTTTATGTGTTGCCCCAAACCTCCACACAATAACTTAAATACGGTAAAACCAGTCAACAGTTGAGAATATGGAGAGATGTGTAATCCAGAACATACTTGGCTTTACTCAGTAGTGAAATGCTTCCTGACAGTTTGGATTGTACATGTTTTATGTGAGCTTTCCAGCTGATTCTGTCGTCTATTGGCACCCTAAGAAATTTGTACTAATTAGCTCTTTTAATGTTGACACAGTCTATTTGTATAGAATTTGTATTTGTTGTACAGTTTGGGACCCAACACTGACCCCTGGGGGACGCCACAAGCAATGTCCAAACACGATGAAGAAAACTCTCCCAACTTCACAAATTGCCTGCCACTGAGATAACGTCTTACCCAATTCAATACTATGCCCCTGATAACATATTGTTTCAGTTTATTAATCAGTATTTCATGACTGACTGTGTCAAAGGTTTTTTGAGGTCCAGAAATACCCCAACAGCATGTTTTTTATGATCTATGGAGCTTGTGATTTTCATAATTGATTCAATTAATGCCAGTGATGTTGACCGTATTGACTCTCAGTAAGTCATTTGTGTTCAAAAATAACTTTGTCCAGTCTGTCATTAAAATTTTTTTTTTGATTGTACCGGTTTGGAATGATGTTCCAGATGTATGTTAGTGGTTTTGAAATCCCATCAATAACCCTTTTCACTACTGTCATGTCTATTTCATTCAAGTCAGTAGACATCTTGTTTTCACATTTATTAACCATATCTATAACAATCATCTATCATTTTACTGTAGTAGTCCTTCCTACATCCCCCCTTATCATATTAATTTCCTTTTTCTTATATTTTTTGTATTTATTTTCTGCCTCTTTAGTTCAGGCGTTTCATAATCCCCCTGTGATCCATGGATGATCTGTATATTTTTGTTTTCTGCAATATTGTTCTATGGGACATTTTTTTCATGTAAGGATCTCAATTTTATTAGGGATGTTTCATAAATGTTTAAAAAATATGTGTGTTATATATGTATAATACACACACACACACACACACGCAAAATATATAAAGCAACAATAACTACCATCATGTAATATGAATGCCTTTCTGGAAATTGTAAACATTACAAGTAGTGTAAACAAATAAATATTGAATGCATGTACATAAAGTGGGTGGTTATGAACAGTATTCGCATGTGCTGTGTATGTGCACAGTATAAAGTGTGTACAGCATGTAGGCTACATGTTAAAACAGTGTGTTTAATTTCAGGTAAGTGGATATTTTAGTGTTACAGGGTTACTGACACTATGACTGATCATGATCATGACTGATTATCGTGGCCTGTGGAAAGAAACTGCTCTCGTGTCTGCATACATTGCTCCGTAACGCCTCCCAGAGGGGAAAAGGTGGAACAGGTTGTATTCAGGGTGTGATGGGTCTGCACTGATGTTTCCTGACACTGGAGGAAAAGTCAAGTGTCCTGCTGGAGGTTATAAACCACTCAATTAATTAATGATTAGAATGAAAAGAAATAGAATAGTGCTTCTAAAGACGCATTTTCATATGCCTGTCTCTAAACAAAACAAATAAAACAATGTAAAGACGGCCATGTTAGCCCTCCCCTGAAATACAGAAACTAGGAAGTACAAAAACACATCATGCCATCAATACAACCACACACGACTTAAAGTATACACATAAAAAAAACACGTTGTACATACAGAGAGAGTCGTGGACATGTTTCCAATTTGTCCCACGTGCTTGAACGCAACACCTTTCACTTTGTGGAATGACGTGTCAAGAGAGTGCCGGAAGCTTTCAGTCTGTCCAAAATGGCTTACCAGACACTACAACAGGAGTACTTACAGATTCCTGTTGTTACCAGGGCATATACAACTGCCTGTGTCCTCACAACTGCTGCAGTGGTAAGACTTATCCGTATTATCACCGTGTTGTCGGCGGCATAGCTTGGTGCCGCCTAACATAGACGTAACGTCGTTACTTAGCTGCTAGCTGGTTAGCTATAGCACCTGCGAGAAGGATACGTGTCTTAACCTGGTTATCCAGAATGTTAACCCTCTCATTCAAATTATTAAAAGATTAAATCGCACCTACATGTGGCTGGAGCCTTGGGTTGATCTAACCTGTAAACCAGAATTGTAAGCGCTCGCTAAATTGCGTTTCCGTAGCATAACTTAGCAGTTTACTGAGGGTTCACTCACTGATATGTCTTTTGGTGTTAATGCTGCCAGGTAACAGCTGACTCTATGCTGATCTCAGTAAAAGGAACCAACACTGGACAGGGTCTGGCTAAGCTAGACTTGTCTGTGTGTTTGTACTATATGTACTATATGCAAATATAACCTAACATAATCTTTATGTATCATGAGTTTTATTATCTGTTATTACACATCGTGTATGTATCTGTTTGTCTGTTAAGCAACAGAGTAAAAATACAGGACTTGTACTGAATAGAGTACTCTATTCAGTACAAGTCCTGCATTCAAAGTTTTTCTTAAGGATTACCTGAATTTTTATCAGCAAGGTATAGGCAGTGTTCATTATGCAGAATCCTCACTTTCAGAGCTGTGTACTAGATTATTATATAACTTGTATTACATTATTATTATTGTTGATGCATTAATAAAGGTGTGTGTAATGTTTCAGATGGATCTAGTGGAGCTTATTGTAACTATCATCTTACACTCTTTGTTAATAACTATATTTCATTTTGTGTTATAAACTACTTATATATTTCAGCTTAAATATGAATCTGCAAAGTAATTCCAGTTGTAAAATAAATGTAGTTTAGTTTAAAAGTACCATATCTCTCGCCAAAGTGCAGTGGAGTGGGGGGGGGGGGGGGGGAAGAAAGGTAGCATGAAGTGGAAATACGCATGTTAAGCAAAGGTACCTGAAAACTGTTCTTTAGCCCCAAAAATGGATATCTAGTATTTGGTTTGGGCTCTAAACTGTAATGTGAGTCATTCGCAGAAAGACTAAAGACAAAGTGTGAGACCACAGACTGGTGACCACAGACAGAAAGAGGATGCTGCATCAGATCCAAAGAAGAGCATTTAAAAATGAATTTATGTTATCTGCAATTGGACACAAAAACACTGATACTGCTAATCGGAAGAAATGCTAAATAACTGGCTATTATATACAATTGTGTCTTGCTGCAGCCTTTAATGTGATAAGCCGGCTGAATCATTGGTTGGTGCCAGTAAAACAGTTGTTGAGCTTGCTAGTTTTAGAGAGGCAGGGGGCTGAAAGGTGAGAGGGCAGTGACAACACCACTGTCATGAAAAGTGACATGATAAGAGGTGTTTGAGGGAAAAATGCCAGTATAAAAATAAATGAAGGCATCAGTGAAAACTGTTTTGTTTTGCACTTCTTCTCACAGTGTGCTCGGACTACTATGTGTCAAAACAGGGAATAACGTGTTGATGTGCCACCCTTGGTTTCTGATACACAAATGTTGATGATGGTTCTCGGTCATCCAGGTCATGGTAACTCTAAGTGCTGTATCGTAGGCAACTGGACTTGTTTCAGTTTCTTGAAGACGTTTCACCTCTCATCCAAGAGGCTTCTTCAGTTCTAACTAACTGGAGGGGAGCAGGCTTTTAAAGTCTGTGTGGGAGTGTCCTTACAGAGTTGTTAAGGACACGTGTGAGCTCTGAGTTTCAGAGTTGTTAGGGCCACTTGTGGGTCATTGATCCAACCAGCCTTCATGTGGGTTGCTAAGGCTAGGTGAGCCCAGGTGTGAATGGTTGTTAAGCTGTCTGGGGAGGGAGCTCAGTTGCACAAATGTGAGGCTGCGCTTGAGCGCATCGAGTGATTTCAAAAACAGCTGCTGAAACCACATTCAGTATTCAGAGATAAATCGTTTATTTTCCTCACTAGGTGTTTTCACAGTTTCATCTCTACCACACACCACTGAAAGTTCTGTTACAACAACTTATTTCATGCTGCTGAAATCTACATATTCAAAGGCCAGTAAAAATTCCAAATTGTCTTTGGAAATAGTTACTTTTTAAAGAAAATCATAAATAAGTCTGTTTTTGAAAGAGTGCACACGTTCAAATATTCTGTCAATGAGGTTAGATCTAAACAGAATGTAACCAGATAATATTGACTTTTTTTAAGTCCTACCTGTATATAGAAAAAAAACAGAGTAAGGGCTGTATATGGACTGCTGGTTCTGTCATGTAAACTCCGTATTCTAAGTATAGTTTCCATCTATTTGCATGCACCAAAATAATACCCCCCAAATGTAGACTGTGGGCTAAACTTGATTTCCATAATTGGAAGTAGCCTCCACGAAGAGACTGGCTTCTTTATCATCCCATGTAAATGCCTTATCTCCGCTAAGAGCTTAACCAGGGTAAGGCTTATTTAAACAAGATCAGAAAACCGTATCGAAGAAAAGCACCTTTATCATCTTTATAATCTTTGTTTTGTCTTCTCTCATAGCAACTCGAGATCATCACACCATTTCAGTTATACTTCAATCCGGATCTGATTCTAAGGAATTACCAGGTGAGTAATCTGATCCAGCTGCTCCCTGACTTCGTCCTCAATTGCATTTGTTTGACTGCTAGAGCACACAGCTGGTCTGTATCATATCACTATATCATCAGGTATCTGTCTACATAAATGGGGATCATATTTCAATACAGCCAATCAAATCTTAGATAAAACATTAACATCAGAGTTCTATTATAGGCACAGCAGTCGGTCACACTAAGGGTCACACTGAGCCAGACGGCAGCCTACAACACAGGAGCACTGACTAAAATCAGTTTTAAAAAAAGAATCAGCTTTTGTCAAAAATACTGCACATCCATCATGTTTACTGAGACTGTCAGTGGATTTTTTATAGGGCTACACAATATATCCTTTCAGAATCGACATAACACTGTGCATGTGCAGTAGTCACATAACAGGATGCGCAGTGTCACGTACAGCAACTTAACTCATTTCCTTTCAGATTTTAGATGTGTTTTATTGTTTTTTGCATTGCATTTAAACTGAAAGTTAAAATGCAAGTTAGTTCAAATGTCCTGTGGCCTCATCACTGTGTCGACTTGACATTAAGCAGTTAAACAAAGCCTCTCGTCTCTAATAAAAAGCAGCCTGATAAACATTTTTGACCAAAGGAAATGACCTCTGGATGTGTTGATCTCACTCTGTGTGTGTATGTTATGTGCAGCTGAATGCTCTCCCTCTCTCTTTTTGTAGGTATGGCGGCTAATAACCAACTTCCTGTTTTTTGGTCCAGTTGGCTTCAATTTCCTGTTCAATATGATTTTTCTGTATCCTTCTCAAAGGGGGGAAGGGGGTTTAATATATTAATCATTACTATTGTGTTTAATACATTAAGCATTCAAACACTGACATTAATAGGTATGGTGTGGCATTTAGGTGATGATGATGATGATGAAATCTTGAACATTCTTATGTCAGAATCTCTCTGTAGATTTCCTTAACGTATGCTTTCAGGTACAGATACTGTCGTATGCTAGAGGAGGGCTCCTTCAGGGGACGCACGGCTGACTTTGTCTTCATGTTCCTCTTTGGTGGGCTTCTGATGACTGTATCCTTCACGTGAATGTGTCATTGAAAAAAGCATTTGAACATGCAGATAAGGAAGCCTAATTAACAATTCAGTCATTTATTACTTGCATTGACCTCAACATTGACAGCTCTTATACAGTACAGCTAATGGTGCCCTTTGACTTCCACAAGTGATGTGTGTTCGTGTATGTGATGCTGTTATTACGGGTCAGGTCAGAATTTCAAATGCTGCTTCTGTTGATGACTGCATAACACTGCACTTGTACTGTGTACAGGAAGTATTTCAATTAGGGCTGGTGGAACACATCGATGTAATCGATTACATAAATATGTCGATAAACGCAACGTGCATCGACGCGTCGGGTGTAAGCAGTACTACCGCCATGCTTGAGTGCTTGTAGCGGAAGTATCCGAGGGCGGCTGGAACCACACTGGATCCGGCAGTGCAGCAAAACGCTGCAGGCTGGTGCGGTGGTGTGGTAGTGTCACTCCATGGTCTGTGTGTGTGATGTGCTGGGAACCCCCGCTGATCAGTTTGCTGAAAGACAAAGCTGCTATGTTGTTATGCTACTGGCATGCTGGTCCCAGTGATCGTTTGTCCTCATCGAGGGATTAAAAATAACAGAAAACAACCAGAATGAGGCAGATCATTACTGGGTTATAAACTGGGAGACAAGACCGAATCCGAAATAAAAAAGTGAAACTTATCGCTACGCAGAGAAATGTCTGTTGAGTTCCCTCTGTAGTGTTTATCCATGCTAAATAACATGCCCAGCTACTGACCCGTTCTACTCTGTTTATGACCTCCTGCCATGCCTCTGCCACAGTAAGTTAAACATGCTGGTTACTAGTTACTACCAGTTACTTTTTGTCCCTACTGAAATGTAGTATATATTAGGATTACACAGATTACCAGTTAAAACTGGGCTATTATTTGTGGGGAATAGTGCCCTGCAGTGCACACTTTGTCATAATTGTTTGCTGATGATTGAAGATGATTGAATAAAATATTCAAATGTAAATGACATTTACACATGACAACACAAGTTTTCAAATTTTATTTTGGGTAAATTCATTGTTATATTAATTGAGTAATGAAAAAATAATAGTTAGATTAATCCAAAAAATAATCAATAGATTAATCGACACAAAAAATAATTGTTAGGTGCAGCCCTAATTTCGATTGATTCTTATCTGAAGCTACTGTTTTTTCCTTACTGCAAGCTTGTGGGATACAGTACAGATGCATCTTTGCTGCTAAATTAGTAGTGAGTGATGCAGAGATCAGAAAGTGGAGGATGATATGCCCCTCCCATTCAAGTGTCATACACAGACACTCAGTGGTATGCTACTGCTGATTATGATATGCTGCTGCTGTGTGCAATTTAAAAACAGCTGGTCTCTTTTTACAGTTATACACCACTGGTGTGCCACATGCCCATTGTTAATGCCATATCACTTAACCTAGTGAAATGTTGCTGGTTGATTGGCAATGGCATGTCAAAACAGTGGGCGTATGTCAGTGGTGTTACACAGGCACCTACACGACCAACCAGCATTCAGAGATTCTTACTGTCAGACCTTGAAGGGCTTCACACGTTATTGTTTTTACCTCATAATAACTTCCTTTAAAATATTCTATATTTTTCCTGTTAGTAAGATACATTTTGATCCATGCAGCCACAGCTGATTAAAAACCATAAAGGTTTAGCGTAATCACTCATAACTTCATGATTTGTTATATTGCACTAAACCCAATAATATAGCTTCAACAGCGTTCGTTTAATAGTTTTTTTTCATCCACATTGACAGCTATGGAGTGAACCTCTTTTTATGCATACTGATACACTGTGTTAAATTATTTGTCAAGAAATAAGTCTGAATGACTCTGTGTACAGGCAGTATTGTGGCGCAGTGTTTAGCGCCTTGCCCCACAGCAAGTAGGACCAGGGTTCAAGACCTGGCTGGGGCAGGACCTTTCTGTGTGGAGTTTGCATGTTCTCTCCGGGCACTCCGGCTTCTTCCCACAATCCAAAGACATACAAAGTTGGGTTAATCGGTTATTCTTAATTGTCCTGTTGTCTGTCACTGATGTCATGAACACTAACTCCACCTTGCTTGTTCCTGAGGCACAACAGTAACTGGCCATCAACATATCATTTAAATGCCAGACCTATTAAAACAGCATCTTTTGGCACCAGCTTTGTTCAGTCTTCACAGTATTTATTTACCATGTTCTTTAACAAGGTTTCAGATATTTGGCACTTTTGTGAGTCTGGTGTTCCTGGGCCAAGCTTTCACTATCATGTTGGTGTACGTGTGGAGTAGGAGAAACCCAAACGTGCGCATGAATTTCTTTGGCTTGCTGAATTTCCAGGCACCCTTTCTGCCCTGGGTGCTGATGGGATTCTCACTTCTGCTGGGTAACTCCATCATCGTGGATCTTTTAGGTACATCTCTCTGTCAGCATTACTTAGTGCTTTGGTGATATGCTAAGAAGCAAGAGGGAGTGGTGTGGTTGGTGGTGTTCAGTATGAATAGTGGTGGTGTTAAAATGTTTGTTTTATTCTTTGTTTTTTTTTTTTAATCTTTCTTGAGGTATCGCTGTTGGTCATGTCTACTTCTTTCTGGAGGATGTTTTCCCCAACCAGCCAGGTGGTGGAAGGTGGCTGAAGACCCCATCTATCATGTAAGTTCATGTAAGAAACACAGTGAGGGGACCCCAAACAAGGAAACTAAAAAAGAAAGATGACTCATTTATGCTTTGCTTAGTGCTAGAGTGTGCTGACAGTTTTTTTTAAGCTTATGGGAGGTGTATGGAGAAGCACGCTAAAGCCCAGCAGAAGAAATGCCTGTATTAAATGAAAGAACACACTTCAGAGAATAGCTACCGACTGATTTTTCCAAATGCATGTTAGTTTATTTGCTGTTGGTCTCCAAAGAGTATCTAAATGTGATGAGTTTTGGATAAACAAATATTGAGAACAAAATCTGCATTCTTCATTCCTTCTCTCTCCCTTTATTGTGATCTGGAAGCTGATTGACAGAGTTAATAATAGTGAGCATATTCAAATGAAAAGTTTACGAATCTCTTCTGAGTATTAATATTCATTGGTAGGCTATAAACTAACTCTTAGCTATAAAAACAAAGGAATACATTTTATGGGGATATAAGAAACTTGTATAAAAACTACCTTTTTTTAATTCAATAGCTGTGCAGAGATCTATTGTCTGTATGTATGAGGTGTGGCCTTAACCGACTTCCTCATTCCTCTGAGAGCTGCCACCCGCTATGTGTTTGTCTTTAGAAATCCCTCATCCTCCTCCTCCTCTGTGTGTCTCCCACAGAAAGATGCTGTTTGACACTCCAGAGGAGGATGCCAACTACAACCCCCTGCCTGAGGAGCGCCCGGGAGGCTTTGCATGGGGAGAGGGACAGCGCCTTGGAGGTTAAATATGCCCTCAGATCAGGTCACTACCAAGGACATTCCCTCAGAGAGATGAAGGGGACAAACATGGTCTTTGTTTTTGACGTGTTTGTATAGTTCTGGATGAAGAATGCCAAACAACCAGAACTGGTTTGGAGATAACCGTCTGTTGTGTTTGTATATGGGCTTAAATCATCCTCAGAAACTCTTCTTGATGCCAGATCGTTGCTCTAAGACTATTGGAGAGAACTCAAGCTTCGAATGGAACTTTGGACGGTGAGCCTTTGGGCTCGGGTGATGTTTGTCTTCATCTCAGAAAAAATATTGATATACAACCACTGTCATATGAAAGAGGAAAAAATGACAGCAGTAAAATATTATCAAAATGAGTTTATTCAGATGGCAAGTGCTTTTTTTTCATTTCACTTTTTTAAAAAATAAATGTGTGTGGCAAATTATGTTTTGGTTTCATCTCTTTGAAATGAGGTAGTATTGCATGAAACCAAAGACCTCTCAACAGATTAGTTGAATTCATTTAGTCCAGCTTTTCTTCCACCTTCATTGGGTTTTTCATGGCTGTACTCTATTGTATTTCATTTGATACAAACAGCCTTAAAGGAACAGTTCACCCAAAAATGAAAAGTCAGTCATTATCTACTCAGCCCACTTGTCAATGGAAAGTCAGCTGAGGTTTCATTTGTTTACAAAACATTTCTGGAGCCTCACAGCAAGGCAGCATTGCAGCATTCTCCTAAACAGCTGAAGTAGCTGGAGACTTGTTTTAAAAAATAAAAATAAATAACAGAATGGCTCTCTATAGCTCATCTGGCATAACCCAAGTGTTTTCAAATCAATTTGGGAGCTGGGAGCTTCCGCAGACCCGGGGGAGATGTGTGGAGCCTTTTTATTTTTCTCTGGATTTTTGTGTTGATGTCTTGAGGGAGCCGTTTTGTTGTTTTTTTCCATTTTAAAATAAGTCTCCAGCTTCTTCAGTTGTTTAGGAGAATGCTGCAATGCTGTTTTGCTGTGGAGCTCCAGAAATGTTTTGTGGACTACAAAACTTCACCTGACTTTCCATCAGCATGGGGGGAGGAGATGATGACTGAATTTTGGGCGAACTGTTCCATTAAATCAGCTATTTAGGTAGGCAATAAACATTCAAATACACAGTCCACTTTCAAAAAATGAGCAAGTCTATTATTGCAGATAATACTTTTAACTGATTTTGCACACATGTAGACTTTGTCTATGTTATGAGATCCAGGTTACTAGCCCAGCAGCATGTATGGAATGGGTTATAAATACTGGTCAGGAATGTTTGGCCAATTTTTGTTGCTTGTGAGAAGGAATAGGAGGAGTTATGACTTGTAGTGACACATATGTTCAGTAAGAAGTAGGATTAAACATTTTGTTTATTAAGGGATGCCATGCAAGCCCAGTTAAAATTAACAATGTATTGGATTTCAGTGTCATCTTTAAATTCATAGATATACATGTTTGTGCTTCACGTGTTTTGTTTTAATCTATATAAATATTGAGTTTTTATTGTAATGCTGCACACATTTACAAGAACTTCTGAGTTATCCCCAATGAGGTGGAAATACGAGATAACCTTTACAGATAGAGAAGAGTTCAATCTGATCCCAATTTAGATCAGTAGGGGGCGGTAATGGGCTTTAGAAATTGATCCTCTACATTTGAAATGAATTAAGAGTAAGGCTAATGTCGCGTTCGCGATTTTCGGAAAAAATATCCACACTAGGCGTCAGAAGCCACATCGCTGATGTGTTCTATGACTATACTTTTTAAAGCGGGACGTTCACAGCAGTAGTTGTAGTTTTAAGTTAATTTCGGCTTCTCTTCGTGTCGTTTTACACCTATTGAGCAGACATGCTTTTGTAACGCGGAAAGCTGAAGTGAACGCTATTTTTCAAGGAGTTCTCAGATTTCCCAGCTTTATCGCAGGACTCGAACACACGTGAAGAAGAGAGGGCAGCCTAGTAGTTAGCTGGTTAGCGACTGTGTAAAGATGCAATTGGCTCTCAGTAAAACGTTTGGCCAGAAGCCAGTTAAATTCCAGTTAGAACAAGATGGGGACTTTTACATGGTTGGGTCGGAGGTATGTGACTATCTATTTATTGACTTTCCATGCCGAGCGCCCTCGCGTTAGCCTCACTTTCCATTCTTCTGGCTAGTTGATGCTAGCATGCTAACGAACCCAACTGATGGCTTCATAAACAAAGAAATACGTAAAAATGAAGAGCGGGTTATAACAGAGTAAAGTCAGGCCAACAACGGGCAAATCAAAAATAATGCATGTTGTTCCAAGTCCAACAGATAACAGCTAACCTAACAGCTTTTGCTTTATAGCTGTAACTTCTGAGTGCAGCCTGCTTTTGAGAAAGGAAACGTTACTTGTGCTGGACTAACGTTACTAAGTTACACGAAGTAACGTGCATAAGAGTTCTGTGTTTGAAAAAAAAAAGTCCCCCCCACCCTGTTTTCATCGACGTCTGATATTTTACCATTAGCAGTCAGAAAGTTTTTGACGAAAAGAAAAATGTGTGCAGTGAGTACTCTGTTGTACTAACTGGCTGTGTGGAGCAAAGCACCAGGTTATGGTGCTTTTGGTCTGTGTGTTATGTGAACTGTAAAACATATTTTAAAAAGGCTTTATTAAATTACATTTACAACTGTTTCCGTTTGGTCTACCCAGACCAAGTTGAGGCTTTAAGATGAACACAATGTCACTAAACGAGATGAATGTTTGAGACTAAAGCTTCTATGATCTGATGAGACCAAAGATTCAGACTAAGCACTGTGATTGGTAAACAACACAACGTCAGCATCGTGAAGTGCGGGGATGCTTCTTGACAGCAGGCCCTGAAGGCATTAAAGTACAGAGAAATCCTGAAGGAAACCCTGCTGCAGGGAAGTCTGCAAGAGAACCTCGGCTCAGGAGGAGATTTCAATTCCAGCAACAATCAACAACAATCGTAACGAGTCCTCCCCTTGAAACTTGACAGCGCTTGAGTGCTTTTTGAAAGAAGACTTTAGGAGCACGTTTAGTGTCCACACATGTAAAACTGACCGATCCACTTAGAATTGAGGCTGTGATGCTGCCAAAGTTGCCTCGACTCAATATTTACTTTTACTTTTATTCTTCTATTTCATTTTGTTTTACTGAAAGACTTGCCTTCTGCTCTCCAGGTGGGAAACTATCTGCGCATGTTCAGAGGCTCTCTGTATAAAAGATATCCATCTTTATGGAGGAGGCTGGCCTCCGTGGAGGAGAGGAAGAAAATCGTAGCATCATCACATGGTGAGCCTTGTGTTTTTGTTCTTTTACAATGGACATTGAAAAAAGCAGTTTGCAGCCTGGAAGTCCATAGGTCATGTGTAATGATTGCTGCTACACATGATTCTATTATTGTAGTTGAACATGTTTTATTTGAGTCAAGCGACCACTTAGACTAGTGACTTTTCAATTATCAATTATGTGTGAAGTGAAATAAGCTCTTACATTACTAGTATTCTTGATTTTCTACAAATTGTTGAATGTCATCTTTAATATAAATAGACAATGTCTGTTTGGATTTCAGCAGGGAATATCCTCTGACATACAGGAGGTGATGAAACTGGTGAACTGATGGTTTTCATGGCCAGAAAGCCACCATGGTTAACCTCAGAGCACCAGCTAAAGAAACCCAGCTTTCATCAACAGACAATCCAAAAGCATTATGTTGCACCAGTGCAACACTAGTGCATTGTGTACTTTAGATTTACCACTTAAAGGTCCAGTGTGTAGGATTAAGGAGGATCTATTGGCAGAAATAGAATATATTACTCCTAATCATGTTTTCATTGGTGTATAATCACCTGAAGCTAAGAATCGTTGCACATTCGTTACTTGAGAATGAAACTTTGGTCCTCTTCCACAGAGTCCGCCATGTTTCTACAGAACAGACAAACCAATCACCCGCTCTAGAGAGAGCTTTTTGTGTTTCTCACATTTTTTAGTGGCCAGGGTAGGGGAGGGTGAGACAAGGGGTATTTTTTCTTTGGTTGCAATCTGCAACCTCACCACTAGATGTCACTAAATCCTACACACTGGACTTTTAAGTTGATATGTATCTCTGTTTTCTTGCCCATTGTCCATCTGTAGCCACTAGTGTTACTCTGCTGAAGGCCTCAGAATGTGAAGAGATCTTCGAGGGTAATGATGAGAAATACAAGGCGGTGTCCATCAGCACGGAGCCCCCAGCTTACCTCAGGTAATGTCTATCAGATGATGGCTGACCTGTGTTTCAAGATGAGATTTATGACAGAATTTATGAAAGTCAGTCTTAATCTTTTTCTTGTGAGTCCTCCAACTTTATTGAAGTGTATACTAAATAGTTTGTAAACCCTTCTCAACATTGTGTTTTGTCCTTTCCCTAAAGAGAGCAGAAAGCAAAGAGAAGCAGTCAGTGGGTCCCCACGCTGCCCAACAGCTCTCACCATCTCGATGCTGTGCCTTGCTCTACCACCATCAACCGCAACCGAATGGGCCGTGACAAGAAGAGGACCTTCCCCCTGTGGTGAGAAAGATGATTATTTTTAGTTAGTTTAGGCTTTAAGTCAAGCAAAAAGTGCAACAGTATGACTCATGCCTCCCCAGAAAAAGGGTGCATGGAGAGATGAAGAGACAAAGACACCAAATGAAGTGAATATATATTCCGCAGATAGTCTTTTAAAAATGAAATTCCACTTTTTCTTCTTTCTTAGAAAGAGTTTTCTTGCTGAGCTGCAGCAGAGGGATGGTAACAAGAGGGAAATTGGTACTAAACAGATACTAAAACGTTTGGAAAATACTTGATTTGTCTATCATAAACTGCTGAATATTGCTGATATAAGGTTTTTATACACTGTAGATGGATAAAGTATTTGTTTTTTAATCAAGTGACCTGTCAGACCAGTGACATGTCAGTCTAGGCATTATCTCAAGTGAAATGTTTAAAGTACAATGAGCTTTGAAATAATTTTCATATTTAGATTTTCATTCAGCTCATAACCAGGTCATTTTGCATTTTACATTCACCATTGTAAATACCCAGCGTATACATGTTACAGAGTTGATGGAGCTGGTGAACTGGAGCTGTATTAACAAAACATCCTGAAGCTTAAACGGCTCCTAATTGGCCGAGTCGGGAGAAACTCTGAGAGTGATCCATATTGATTCAAATTACAAGGGTTTAAAAAACAAAACCTCTTGGAGTCCTTTGTGCTACATCTATTTTGAAAATGGGAGTGTTGAGGATGAGTTCAGAAATCTCACAGTCTGAGGAGTGAAGCTGCTCTGTAGTCTGGTGGTACAGCAGCAGATACTTCTGTATCTGTTGTCAGATGGCAGCAGGGTGAACAGACTGTGGCTGGGTGGGTGTTGTCTATTAGTATCTTTGGGCTCTGTTAGGGCTTGGCGATAAAACAATAAAGACAATTATCTCAGAATAACTTTTCCTCAATAGAAGTATAAGAAATGGTCAATCACATCAATAGAACTCATTCCATCCATGTTTTGACAGACAACACGAACAGCCAATGATAATGAGAATAACGCTGAACCAATCATGTGGCTGGAACAGCGTTACAAACATGTCAGGTTAGATTGACGCACACAGCGTAGGAGAAGCAGCCGGCAGCACCACACGTGTAAATGTTGGGGCTACTGCAGTCGTGCACATCAGTACGCCAGGAGTGGGAGCAATACTAAAGAGAAAATGACGACAGAAAATGTTAACTCGAGCGACAACGCTACCGAAGAAGACAACCCAACGGACAACAGCCCAAGGCTCAAAAGACAAGGACACTGTTGAAAAGATGGGTCAGAGGAATTTGGTGGTGTGGAGTTATTCTGACTATTTAAAGTCCGACAAGAAGTAGAGTAGCATGCACTGCAAACTGTGTCGAAAGCATGTTCCCACAAAGTCAGGTAATACCACTAATCTTTTTAACAACTGAAGCAGTACCATCCTCTAGAGCATGCACAATGCAGACTTTACAGTCCCAGACCCAAGCAAACGCTGGTGGTCCCCCTAAAACAACCAGGGTGATACCTGCGCAACAACAACAGACCAAAGTGTCCTCTGTCTCCAGCGCCATGTCATACAACAAAAAAATGAAGAGACAGTGATATCACAAATGCAATAGCTTACTTTTTTTGCAAAATCAGAATTAAGATTTTAGTTAAATATATATATACCCATTTTATATGTTTGAAATACAGTTGTGTAAAGCTCTACAGTACATCTGTCACATTCAGCCTTTTCTGGGCTTACATTTGTGTCCAGTATGAACAGGGTGAAAACTTTTACTATGCACATCTGGGCAACTGACTGCTGTATTACGATCGACTTGAAAAGATGTTAATCTGTCCTTTAAGCAATATATGGCTGCAATTGACGATGATTTTAATTTTGGATTAATCTGTCAGTTTTTTTCTTGATTAATTGATTAGTTGTTTGGTCTATAACATTTCTGATTATGGTGAAAAATCTACACCTCAAATGTCTTGTTTTGGTCGCAACACAAAGATATTCAGTTTACTGTCATAGAGGAGGAAACAAACCAAAAAATAGTCCCAAGAAGCTGGAATCAGAGAATTTGTTTCTTTAAAAAAAATTACTCAAACTGATTAATTGATCATCAAAATATTTATCAATTAATTGACAACTAATCAATGAATTGTTGAAGCTGTAAAGCAGTACTGATCTTAATGTGTAAATGGTCAGGTCATGTTAGAAGAAGATGAAGAATTGCTTGGAAAAACAGTAGTAATCTAATCATTTCTGTTGTGTCTTGTGTCTCACTCAGCTTTGATGACCACGATCCTGCAGTGATCCATGAGAACGCAGCCCAGGTTGAGGCGCTGGTCCCCATTCGTCTTGACATGGAGATTGATGGACAGAAACTGCGAGATGCCTTCACTTGGAACATGAATGGTAAATATTAGGGTTGTACCGATCCGATCACGTGACTCGGAAATCGGGGCCGATCACGCCACTGAAGACTCGATCGGGACTCGGACGTTACGACCCGATCAGAGATCGGTTTTATATATATTTATTTAGTCATTATTTGTATTAGATTGTTGATATATGGGCTATTGGTGATTCAAAATAAAAAAAATAAAATGAGTATTTACTACCACTGTTTACGACATGCGCATGCGCAGAAGACCAGCACGCCAGTTTGTTTTGAAGCGGAGTGGCGAGTTGTGGCGCACCATGTCTGCTGTGTGGAAGTATTTTAAAGTGAGTGACGAGAACGATGCAGTTGCAAACTGTCAGATATGTAAATTTGGGATATCGAGGGGTGGTAAAATATAATAAAAAATAAGGGACACCTTGGATAGTTTTCTTCGATCTTTTTAATTTTTTAAATGTATTATAAGAGTATCGGATCGGGACTCGGTATCGGCAGATACTCAAAAATCAAAGGACTCGGACTCGTATCGGGGGCAAAAAACCCTGATCGGAGCATCCCTAGTAAATATACACATTTACTATCTCCAAAATATAGTATGGTCTCCTGTCTAATTTTTCTGCTGTGTCAAGTTTGTCAACTGTATACTTTTGTCTGACCTCACCTATCTGCTCTTTCTCAGAGAAACTGATGACCCCGGAGATGTTTGCTGAGATTTTATGTGATGACCTGGATCTGAATCCTCTGGCCTTTGTTCCCGCCATTGCCTCAGCCATTCGCCAGCAGATAGAATCCTACCCCACCGACAGCATACTAGAAGAGCAGGCAGACCAGAGAGTCATCATCAAGGTCGGTGCTGAACCAAAGGAATAATAATTCCTCATAAATATTAGGTAGCTTTACAGGAATATACCAGAACATCCAATTCTCTTTTTGTTGACCTTTTAAAGAGAGAATGAACATAAACTACACAAAATAAATAACACATGAACATGTAGAAAATAATAAATACATACATAGATTAACAATGGGAGAGTAACGAATGTGTTTCTTGTGCTCATTAATTCAAAGTCTGGTCTGATCTGCATCTCCGTCCCCACCAGATCTCCAGCAGTTAGTCTGATTAGAACAAGACTTCTTTGGGGCAGGGGTTCAGTAATACTGAATAACTTCCTGCTAAATTCTTTCCTAGAAGCTTGTTGCTTTTTTCGCTGTCTAAATATCTACTCCCTACTGTGAGTGAACAGCCCTTCTCAAGTTCAGTCACAACTTAATTCTTAATTGGGTTGAGATCAGGACTCTGACTCAGCCAACATTAGGACACTCACATTGTTGTTCTCAAGCTGTCCCTGTTTAGCTTTGGCTTTATGTTTGGGGTCATTGTCTTGTTGGAACACAAGTCTTCTCCCAAGTTGCAGATGTCATGCTGACTGTTTCAGGTTTTTGCCAAGATTTTTCTTGTAGAAACAACCCCACAATGTGTTGTGTTTGATGGCCAAAAAGTTAAATTAGCAGAGAACTGGTTTCAATTTAAAATATAACAATGGTTTTCTGTTCTTTGTCAAAAAAGCTTGATTTAAGCTATTGTGATTTGATTGTTTTGAGACAATAAAACACCCCTAAGGAGGTGAAAAACCCCTTGAAATTCGCCCTGACTTAGCCCTCACAGTTTGAAAACATATGCTTTGGAAAGATCCCTCCAATCGTTGGCACACAGACTGCGCTTCTTACATAGCTCGTTGTTCTCTTGCCAAGACTATCCTTTGTTTTTCTTCCAGTGGTGCAGGAATGTCGGGCCTTTCTCAGAAGGTGATGAAGTGAGATTTAGCCTTTGTAATTTTAAAGACGAGACTCAAAACCACATACTGCTACTGTAGGACTGGTATATATGTTGGAAGTTGGTTTAAAAACATTGAAGTATAGATGATGTTTATCTTGTTCCTCAGCTAAACATCCACGTTGGAAACATCTCTCTGGTGGACCAGTTTGAGTGGGACATGTCAGAGAGAGAGAACTCACCGGAGTCGTTTGCACTGAAGTTGTGCTCTGAGCTTGGTCTGGGAGGAGAGTTTGTCACCACTATCGCCTACAGCATTCGCGGTCAGCTCAGCTGGCACCAGAGGACCTACGCTTTCAGGTCAATCATCCACTCACTTTAAAAAAGCTGTTAAAATCAAGTGGTACAGTTGTAGTTGTAGTCTCCCTAACTGTTGAGGCGTTGTTATTGTGCCTAAACCTATTCAAACAGCAACTGTTTATATTTGATGATGGCTGGTGTTGCAATTTGTCTACAGTGAGAACCCACTCCCCACAGTAGAGATTGCCATCCGCAACACAGGAGATGCAGATCAGTGGTGCCCCCTGCTGGAGACCCTCACAGATGCTGAAATGGAGAAGAAGATCCGAGACCAAGACAGGAACACAAGGTGAGACAGTCAGATACAAAAAGAAGGTCAGATTATTCAATAAATATATAGAGTCTATGGTGAAAAGTTTACGTCCACTCATAAAAGTTTTCTGTGATGAACGAGTGGAACACAAACTACTTTGTCACAAAAACATTCATGAAGTTTGGTTCAGTAATGAATTTATTATAGGTCTTCTGAAAATGTGACCAAATCTGCTGGATCAAAAATATACATACATTAACATGACCGATCAGTTTTGGTGATTATAGAATGTTGTGTGAATGAAATGTTCTTTGTAGCGTCTAGTTCACTCTAGAAAGAAATTCAGTCATTATCGACTCACCCTCATGCTGATGAGAAGTCCGGTGTAGTTTCTTATTCCTCAAAGTGCAGTTGGAGACCTGCGGGGGTACCCTCCGGCAGGAATAATCCATATAACGAGCGTCAATTGTGCCCAAGAGGAAAAGGTCCATAGAACTACACAAAAACTTATTCCTCCATACTGCTCCTCTGCTGCAATCCAAGTGTCCTGAAGTGGCGACATCCAGAGTTTACTCGAAACGACGTCATTTAGTAAATTTTTCTAGCCTAAACAGTCACTATGTTATATCTGCCTGGAGGCACGCTCTGCGCTCACGCGAGTCTCCCTCACAGCTGATTGCACTACGGAAGCCGCGCCAGACAAGATGAATAAAAAAATAAACTCTGGATGTCGCCACTTCAGGACACTTGGATTGCAGCGGACGAGCAGTATGGAGGAATATTACGAAGTTTTAGTGTAGTTTTATGGACCTTTTCCTCTCGGTCGTCACTTATGCTCGTTATATGGATTATTCCTGCCGGAGGGTACCCCCGCGGGTCTCCAACTGCACTTTGAGGAATAAGAAACTACACCGGACTTGTCATCAGCATGAGGGTGAGTCGATAATGACTGAATTTTGTTTTAGAGTGAACTATTCCTTTAACTTCTTCCGTCTGATTCTGATTGATAACAGCTGCTGACTTTTCTGGGCCCATTTTGATAGGGCTTGTTTGATACAGTCATTAGACTCAGCCACAAACACTACAATGGGAAAGTTTAAGGATCTCAACATTGATCTGAAAGAGCTCATTATTGATTTGAACAAGTCAGGAAAGTCACTTGGGGCCATTTCAAAGCAGTTACAGGTCCCATGATCAACTGTTCAAACAACTGTTTGATCCCAAACACGCATCAAAAGTGCTAAAGGAAGGGCTAAATCAGGCTAGAATTGAAGTTTTGAAATGGACTTCATAAAGTCCTGACTTAAACCCCATCAGATCATGTGGACTGTGCTGAAGAAACAAGTCTGTGTCAGCAAGCCAACAAATTCAGTTAAACTGATTCTGTCAAGAGGAGTGGTTATAATTCAGCCAGAGGACGACCAGAAGCTTGTGGATGGAGATCAAAAGCACCTAATTTAACCAAATATTAGAATTACTGTATGTATATTTTTGATCCAGCAGATTTGGTCACATTTTCAGAAGACCTATAATAAATTCATTATTGAACCAAACTTCATGAATGTTTTTTGTGACAAAATAGTTTGTGTTCCACTCGTTCATCCCAGAGTTGTAGAAATCACTGAAACTGAAGACTGTTACAGAGTGTTTGGTCAGTAACATGTCTCTCCTCCCCCCGCTCATGCAGTAAGAGAGAATAGAAAGTTTCTGGTATCCCTGCCCACTTTATACAATAAGGACAGAGAACTCCAGAAAGAGGCGGTTGTGTCTGCTTGCGAACGTGCAGATAGCAGGATTGCTTGTCTAACTGCAGAATCATTACCCTGATGCTCAGTTCATTCTTACAGTTTTCACTGAATTCTTATTATAATGTGAATGAACTGTGTTTTTTCTAGGCGCATGAGACGACTGGCCAACACGGCTCCATCCTGGTAGAAAGCGACATGAAGCTACATCAGATGATGTGTCCTCTGGAGACTCCTGTTTCTCTGAAACTATCAAGTAAATACACACAGAGTTACACTCACAGGTCATCAGTAAAGCATTGATGAAGCATCTGGACATTGATGAAAGCATGAATGAACTCACAGACATGTGGTCAGTCTCCATGGACACCTCACTGACTGGACACAACACACACACATCCAGGCATTCCTCTGCACACAGGTCATCATGCTTCACTCTGCCTGTAGCACATCGCTCATGGCAACAGTTCAGACCAAACCCAGCATCAGTGTTACATTGAAGGTTTTTTTTGATGTATGCTAAACAAGTTACTGCTACACACCATACCATGCATTCACATCACGTGTCAAGCCACAGTACAGAACACTTACTGAGTTTACTGTACCTTTATGACTGGTTACTGAAATGACATCTTTAATTGTGCTGTTACACTGATCTGGACAGCATCGTCAGCACAACTCTCACATCTGTTGAATTCTTCAGACCTTATGTTATCTATGTGTCTATGATTGAGCACATTAATGTAGATCTTGGTCTAATCAACTTCTGTAGGTGTTTTTCACAGCAGACATTTGAACACCTTTGAAAAGAAGGAGAGACACAGGTAGCTCTAATAACAATAACAATGGCTCTGTGTCTCAGGACTGACTCACAGAACCACATGCAATGAAGTTATAAGTAATATTAATATTACCCCCAAGGCCCCATTCTCACTCGCCATGCCAAGTGTCTTGTATCTGGATAAAATCTTCATTAAATTTAAGACGTTTCATTTACACTCGTCATATACGTGTCTCTGTTGGTCAGATCCCAAATGTGTGATTCAGCTGCTGTTATCACACGCACAGAGGTCACGGGCCATGGATGTAGGAACATCAGGCAGTGAGTGGATATTTCCACAGACTGCTTGCTGACATAGTGACACTATTGGAGGAAGAAATAATATGTATACTTCTTGGTCACACAGATGCATTTACACCTGTTCAACATCTGGCTAGAATGTGTCTCAGTCGGTCTTGGATGCTTTTCCACCAGCATGAAGTGGCTCAGTGTAAAGTGAGTGTGTGTGTCTGTTGTTGTTTGACTCATTCTCCAAGGAAAACAGTGAAAAAGTGTCAAACGTGTTTTTCATATATCAATGAAGACTACATATCTTTGAGTTTTTGACTGTTGGTCTGGCAAAACAAGACTTTTGAAGATGTCACCATGGGCTCTGAGAAATTGTAATGGGCTTTTTTTCCACATATATTGGTATTTTATCGACTGAACAATTCAAACTGGCCTTGGAAATCAAATCTTAGTTAGTGGATGATACCCCAGAAATATGGTAGCACATAATGCCCCTAAGATTGGGGGTTTAATAATTCTGACTTTGGTGGCTGATAATGGAAGGATCGCAAAAAGCTGAATAGAAACTGGGATGATATGAAATGGTAAATAGACTAACCAACAAGTCACCACGTGAAAAATACCATAATCATTTAAAAATCCTTCACATAGGAGCTTCAATTAACATTGATGAGCCACATTAAAGTGTATTGGCTCCTCCTTTATACTGTGGGTGATGTTAGTGTTTTTACTTGACTGAAATGACCAGTGTGCATGTGTAAAATCAAACTACAACAATCCCTGACAATGTAACTGCTGTCCAAACAGGTCTTAAGACAGTGACAGTGGCTTGGATCTGTCAAGAGTTTGCACAATCTGGTCTTGGTACAAATTCTGATCAGTTCTGTGTGCCAGTGTTCATCTGCATGCTAAAACATAGGTAGTTCATACTGTAGCCTGTGCATGAGGGACTAACTATTCCCACTGTTACTTCTGTTTGCGCTGTGCCTCACATTGCATCAGTGTCAGCAGACTGGAGCCTCTGTGTTGTTGGGTAGTATAGAGGGGGAAAACAAGCTGACAAGAACCAATGGTGTCTTTTAAAGTGATGATTTTCAACTTGAACGTACTCCAGAGAATGATGTTAATGTATGTACTGTTGCTCCTTGTTCTCTTCTTTTGTAAAATTGCTTTACCTTTATAGTGGACTTGTTTTTATATGAAAAATAACAATAAAGAAAACCTGTTGAAAACATGTTGTTTTGTTAACCTGTGTTTTTTTAATTTGAGTATTTTGTTGATTTCTCACCAGTTGTTCATCACCAGATGAATAACTTCAAATGTGCAGCTGCAGTAGTCTATTTAGTAATCAGTCACCCTCTAAAACATACATTTTCTTGTGTGAAAGAGGACAATATCCTCAAAGCATTGACTGAATCTGGGCGTGTATAAGTCCTTTGAAAAAATTGGGATTGTCATTTCTGCTGCTGTAGGGTACTCTCAATCAAAACAAAAGACTGTAGATATGTGGGATCATGGGAGTTGAGGTCTTTGACTGTAAATCAGGCAGAGATGTTCATGAACGATATAATATTTCAAGGTTTTCTTCACATTATGTTTAGTCACGTTGACCAAATTCATTCCTCACTCTGTGACCCTTTCTGTTGTAGTGACAGGCGATCAAATGTAATGCACTGTTACCTTGAGTAAACTTGGATAAAAAAACGAACAATGTTGGAAACGTGGAATAATGGAAGTACACAACTTAACAACATATATAACAAAGGTGTAGTCATTTTTCGACATTTTAAAGCAATAATGTTTTACCTATTATATCTTTAAATGTATAAAAATTCTACGAATTACATCATTTTGCACTTATTCTGAAGGCTTTCTATGGAACTTCAGTGTTGTGTTAGAAGCATTTCATTAGCTTGTTAGTGGACTCCATTTCTAGATTAATGTTAACTACTGTTGCTCTCTGTTAGCAGAGAGGAGAGAGGCACTCGGGAACATGCTCAAAATCACATCCGGAGGACTGTCGCAGAAATCTTCACAAAGAAATCCACAGTTCATCAGCATCCCTAACCAACTCAAACAAAACACTCACAGGCTTGAATAGAGAACAGAGAGAGATGGGGAAGGTTTTATTTTTCATGTCACGCTACAATCTGCTCAAACAATGATTCATACTTAAAGTACCATGGATGAATGTTAAGTGTTCATACTTGGTCTCAGCTCCCATATTATTTAGGAAAACTCCAGAGAGAGCAGGTTTGGAGTGAGCAGCAGATGCTCCTTTTCTCTCCTTTTTATTTTCATTAAAAAATATCAGGTCTTTCACAATTTACACAAAATCTGAAAAAGTTTAAACCCTTCAATGTCTAAGAGAATGGATTCAGCATCAAGATGTGAGTGGGATTCTATTGCATCGTAAATAAAATAATTCCGATTGGTTTGATATCATATAAATATCATTACATTTGTAATATAAAATCTAAATTAAGACAAACATAAAAATAAGCACATAATATCTGAGATTAAAAGACAAAAACAGTTAACAAATACAAGAGGAGGAGATGCCAAAAAGCACAATACACATTATTACATAATAATTCTTATAAATAAATTTGTTAGGCAAGATCAGGCACAATGTTTTTCACAAAGGAGGCATTTCCTCCATCTTTTTTCTTGTAGTTGTAAGTTTCCCTTTTAACTTCAGTGTCATTTGCTCCATGCTTTGTATAATACAAATTCTTAATCCAAAACAAGATGCTTTTAATAATTCTTTACCGTTTCTATAATCATTTCTACCAATATGTCTTCCACGAGGCAAAGAGAGTTTTTTATTACCACATCCTCTCCACCTTTTCAGTTTCGCTCATTACACACTTTATTTAGCTTACTGAATCAGTGTAATACAATAGAGTGCATGTTCATTTTTCATGTGTGTTCTCTGCAGAAACTGGAAGCAGTAACACATTGCTCTATACAGTGCCTATATAAGGTATTCACCCTCTTTAAAGTGACTGACCTAATTCAACAGAGGTCCAGCCAATTTGTGCTAGTAGTCTCACGATTATTGAAATGGAAATCACCAGTGCAGTGAATGTGTCTCAAGTGATTGCAGTATAAAGACACCTGTGTCTGAAGGTCCAGTCACTGGTTAACCAGTATTCATGGCTACAATTACACCCTGAAGACAAAAGAACACTCTGTGAAAATGTTATTGAAAAGCATAAGTCAGGGGATGGATACAAAAACATTTCCAAGTCACTGAACTTCCCCCGGAGCTCAGTTAAATCCATCATTAAGAAATGGAAGGAAGATGGCACATGTGTAAATCTGCCTAGAGCAGGCCGTCCTCACAAACTGAGTGACCGTACAAGAAGAAGACTAGTGAGGGAAGCCACCAAGACACCTATGACTACTCTGAAGGCGTTAAGAGCTTCAGCAGCTTAGATGGGAGAGACTCTGCATACAACAACTGTTGCCTGGGTTCTACACCAGTCAACGCTTCAAAGAGAAAGCCACTGTTGAAGAAAGCTCATTAAATCTCCACTAGAGTTCACCCAAAGGCATGTATGAGACTCCAAGGTCAACTAGAAGAAGGTTCTTTGTTCTGATGAGACCAAGATGGAGCTTTTTGGCCATCAGACTAGATGCTGTGTTTGGCAGACACCAAACACTGCACATCACCACAAACACACCATCCCCACCATGAAGCATGGTGGTGGCAGCATCATACTGTGGGGGTGCTTCTCAGCAGCAGGCCCTGGAAGGCTTGTAAAGGTAAAGAATAAAATGAATGCAGCAAAATATAGGTAAATCCTGGAGGGCAACCTGATTCAGTCTGCAAGAGAACTACCACTTGGGAGAAGATTTATTTTCCAGCAAGACAGTGACCCGAAGCATGCAGGGAAAGCTACACAGAAATGGTTTAAAGACAAAAAGGGGAATGTTCTGGAGTGGCCCAGTCAAAGCCCAGACCTCAATCCAATAGAGAATTTGTGGCTGGACTTGGAAAGGGCTGCTCACACCCGATCACCATGCAATCTGACAGAGCTTGAGAAGTTTTACAAAGAAGAATAGAGTAAATGTGCAACCCTGATTGAGACCTATCCACACAGACTCAGTGCTGTGATTGAAGTCAAAGGTGCATCTACTAAATACTGACTTGAAGGGGGTGAATACTTATGCAATCACTTATTTTATTTATTATTTATTTATTTTTTGTACATTTTTTGTCAAAAAAGCCAAATTATGTTGACCATGACTCCATTTATAAAAGCAATAAAAGGAGAAAACAATTAAGGGGGTGAAAACTTTTTATAGGCACTATAGGTGGTATTTCACTTAACATTTCACTTAAAGGGACTCAAAATGTCAGTGCCAGCCAAACACCTGAGTCATTTACCTGCTGATGCAGTCAGTTCATATATTTCAGTATCAGAAGCCAGACATTAGAACTATTACACACTTGAAAAAATAAAAATCTTACATGTCTAATCATCTGCAGCCATCTGCTCATACCAATCTAACCACAGCAGGATGACTGGAACATGACTCATGTTTTCAAGATAGGAGGAAAAAAAAAAATCAGCATGTCAAATTGAGCGTTGTTCTAGACTTGCAGTGCAGTATGCAGTCATTCATTTTTACACTCCCAACCTCAGTTTGTTTCTTCTCAATAACTGAGACATCAGTGGCACTTTATTCTGAAACGAACATCGGACGGACTTGAAAAGTCCTGTTTTTGCAGAATAAAAATACAACCCTGATTCCAAAAAAGTTTGAATTTGTCTAATTAATTTTGACATTTATTCAACTGAAAACACTCAACATATACATTATCCCTCCCTATAAAAGTTTGCGGTCACCCAAAAAATGTAATGTTCGCCATGAAAACTCACGCTTTAATTTATCTAATGAGTTTCCAAATTAAGAGTAAGTATAGATAAGACATTAACGAGGTTAGAAATAATGATATTTACTTGAAATTATAATTTTGTCCTTCAAGGTTTGCTTTAATCAAAGAATCCTCCGTTTGCAGCAGTTAGCAGCCCTTCAGACCTTTGTCATTCTAGCTGTCAGTTTGTTGAGGTCATCTGAAGAAATGTCACTGCATGCTTCCTGAAGCACCTCCTACAGGTTGGATTGACTTGATGGGCTCTTCTTAGCAGCTTGACTATATCATGTCAAGCTGCTCCCACAACAGCTCAGTATGGCTGAGATCTGGTGACTGCGCTGGCCACTCCATTATAGACAGAGTACCAGCTGACTGTTCCTTCACTAAACAGTTCTTGCATATTTTGGAGCTGTGTTTTGGCTCATTTGGAGGATGAAGTTTGCTCCAACCAAGCGCTGTCAAAAGGGTATGACATGGTGTTGCAAAATGTAGTGATGGCTGTCCTTATTCAAGATCCCTTTAAACCTGTACAAATCTCCCACATTACCAGCACCAGCACACCTCCAGACCATCACCTTTCCTCCACCATGCTGATAGATGGAGTCATCACTCCTCCAGCATCTTTTAATTTGTTCTGCATCTCACAAATGTTCTTCTATGTGATTCAAACACCTCAAACCTGTCTGTCCATAACAGGGTCTTCCTCTGTCCAATGTCTGTCTTTGCCCATCTAAACTTTTCATTTATGGGCCAATCGCACATGTGACTTTTTCTTTGCAACTTTGCTTAGAAGGCCAGCACCCTGGAGTCACCTCTTCACTGTTTACATTGAGACTGGTTGAGGACCAGTGAGGTGTCTGTTTCTCAAACTGAATTCTCTGATGTACTTGTCCTCTTGATAATTTCTGCACCGGGGCCTTCCACTTGTCTTTCTATTCTGGTCAGAGCCAGTTTGTGCTGTTCTTTGGTGGGAGTAATACACAACATTGTATGAAATCTAGTAATAATACATAAGTTATAACTTGTAGGCGAGCAGCAGCACCCTGGAGGTTATAAATCATATACTTTTTCTATTTGATATCAGGGGGTGTCATCATGTTTCTTGTTTCTTCTGGTTTCTCTGTTTCACTGTTACACTCATAAGTGGTGTTAAATGAGTGACTGATGACCATCATGCTTCTGCTGCACTGGTACTCTGGTCATTTAACGGTGCAGCCAGGGTGCCAAAGGTACAAGAGTTTACAAAAAACAAATGCACAGCAGTTCTGTGTGAACATGTGTAGACCTGCTGACCCTCAGGGAGAGTTCCTGCTGCTCAAACTGCAGACAGCACATTTATCTTGAGGCGCTCTCACCACAACTTTTTTTTATTTTTTTATTTTTTTGCTCAACTGCCACAACTGTGCAGCGAATAACTGAGTCTACTTTCAAGGGATTTATGACTGATTTTGATAGTCCTTGTGGCCATTTAACATACTGTACAGTCATTAAGATGCCAAGGCAGGATGATAAAGTGGTGCATCTCATTTTTAAGGGGTTACACAAAACTACACACATCAGTTGCTGCGTGGCTATATCCAACCTAAATCAGGGATTTTCAGTGTGACACTCATAAATGTATGATGAAAACTGGATACAGTGTTGGAGGAGCCAACGTTCATTCCTATGAAAGTTACTCAGTAGCACATGAATCCAAAAACGTTGGCCATGTGGGTATAAAATTACCCAGATGTTATATGTAGCTTCCATTGTGTGCAGAGCGTGTGGACTGGTGACTTCCACTGGCCAAGCCAGCTAACTTCTGGTTTGACCTTCTGCTAACTTGAATGAGGAAAAATGATTTCCATTTCTACACTTTCCAAATGGTATTGGACTGAATAATAATATATATATATATATTTGTTACTTTATTTAAATTCTAATGTCAATAACACTGAACATCAGACATTGTTGAACATTCCTTGCCAAAGGGCTTTTCATTCTATTTACCTTTTTCAATAGCATCTGGTTACATGCTTGGGTCTTTAGATACAACATAGCTGGAGTCCATCTTTGTAAATAAATGTCCATTTTCATTTGCAGTTTTGCTGTCATGTACTCCATTATATAGACATGTTTCAGTCTTCGTGTCGGCAAAGGTGCTTTCCTCCAGTTTACAGTTCTGATTTTTCTTGCAATCAATAGGAGTAAACGCAGTTTATACCTCTGATCTTTTCCTGTTACATTTTCTGGAGGCACTCCCAGTACAAATAACATAGGATCCATTGGAATGGGCAATGTTAGTTGTCTTATCACCCGTCATCCCACAATTCCTCCAACAAGGTGGAGATATTAAATCTTTATAAAATGTTGTAATTACCAGTGCAGTCCTGAAAAATCTCATTTTTGTCTTCCAATCAAATTCCTTCCATAGATTACTGTTGATGCCTTTGTGACTATTCATACATATGTCCTCCCAGGTCCTGTCTTCAGTTATTAAATTTAGCTCTAGCTCCCATTTTTCTTTTACATTGAAGGTATATTCTGCCATGTCGGCCATTAACATTCTATGAATATGCGAGACGTGATTCTTAGTTGGCAGATGTCTTTGTTACCATAATAAAATATTGTTTGATACCTGTTGGGTCTCTTTTAATCTTATCCCACTCTGTATGGATTTGGATTTGGATGGAAACGAAACAGGTCTTTTTGGGGTAGTGCAAATTGAATTTATAATTAGGAAAATGACTTTATTTCACTGCCCTCAAAAATGGATGAAGTTCTGATCATTAATTATTTCATCACGGTGTGGCCGCTATGGGAAATTGGCAGTGCTCTTCGCGGGGGCTTCCTGTTGCTTTCAGAGCACCAGCGTGCGCTGGTCCTTTTCACATCACACAGTATCTTTGCCTCACGTCTCTTTCTCTGAGCCCTCCCTTCATTTCTCCCATGTTCCCCTGAAAGCTGAGTTTGAAAACTCCCACTCTAAATAAAAATAACAAGCATGCTTAATGCAAAATTATGAGTGTACACACACAAACCAGAAAGGGCAGGTGCTGAGTCAAAAATGAGGAAAACTCGGCCTGCACACTGCGCAGTGTTCTCTTTCAAGCATAAACTATATCACTTACAGAAATAGGAAAAGTTTTAAGGTAAAAAAAACTTTATTCACATGAAAATACATAATCTGGTGCAAACAAGTGAATATAAAGGCACAAAGATCAGTAAATATTGAAAGTACATCAGAATAGATCAAACATTTTTGTCAGGACAGGTTAACAATGTTTGAAATCACGCCTGACCTTGCACACGCTACACGGGACTGCTGATGTTGCAGACGCACCACAGTGTATTTTACAAATCAATGCAATCATCAGTGTCCTGCACTGATACAACATAGTAACACCTTGAATACAAATGAACAAATACAATATCCATAAAAATATACAGTAAGTCAAACCATAGTGAATCTCTGTCTCGTTTCTCTGATTACGACTGAAACACAACATTGATGTCAGACCACATTATATTGTCAGCCAAACATAATATGGTTTTTAATAATCTGAAAAATGATACAGCCTCAGTTTTTCTGATGACGGCACTTTAACAAACAGAGAACAGAAACAAAGATCTTCAACAGATAATGAGGACTATTGTATGGCTCCATAAAAATGCACCCAAGGAGTGCATTGATTTGTAAAAAGAACTTTTTTAATTGTGTAATATATGAGGTAATGGTTTACCTTGCCTACAGAACCTTAAATAGCACCGTACATATTCAAATATGTAGCACACTGCTTCATTTATTCTGGGCATGCTGCAGAGACTTTAGAGAAATCAGTGTGACCAAATAGATCTCCAATACTGACTGTCAATGAATAACATTCTCCTGTCACCTTTGTGACATAAACTGGTCACCTGCAGAACAAAAAAACAAAAGCAACACAACTCTTTATCACAGTCAGTGCCAGGATAATTGTTCATGCTAAATACTGGAAGACTATTATTAATCATCATGTCATTACATGACAGCCCTGCATCGATACAAATAAGTGATTTTATGACTGGTCTGGATTTCTTGTAGCCTCCTGAAGTTCAGAACAGTTCTCTTCCTGTTATTCCTTGGATAACTTCTGCAGAGCTCAATGGTCAGTGTTTGAGTTGGCTGCAGGAGCTGGCAAGCATGAGAACCTAATGACTAAAATCAAAGGAGACTTTGGGAAGCAGTCAAAGCACAGTTGAGATTAACATGTATTGGAAATAAAACAAGGGCCAAGATTTATAGATATGTAAGGAAGAGCAGAGGTTAAGTGTATACCTCCACAAGTGCAGAGATGCTCAACCAGGTGATACTGTGGAACAAGACCGAAGCTGGGAACATGCCTCCACAAAGATACAGGTAAATATCCTTGCAAAGCTAGAGGGATGTTATAGGCAACCATAGGTCATAGAGGACCCAACAGTCACACCTAAATATTTTGCCACACAGACTTTATCCACAGTACTTGCATTGATGAAGTTATAGGATTTGGACTTTTACAATGAATTACATATGATGGTCGTGCCTTTAGCGACAAGTCTCAGTGTGATTGGCCTCTAAAGGTACACACCACGTTTTGTGCTTTCTGTTGGGGAGCCTTTTAAAAAACAATGGTGAATGCAGTAGTCATTGAATGTCAGCCATTGTTGATGGATGATGGCATCGACCAACGACCCACCCTGACGCACAATCGTAAACATGGCAAATTAAAAGATGTTTTTGGTGACCATCTTAACAAAGATAATGTCTTACGAGGAGTTGGATGGAAGGTTGATATCAGTGTGTGTTCAGTGGTGAGACTGTTACAGGGTGTGTTAACTTGGTGCAGGGCTTGGTTAGCCTTCAACAAAAGAGAAGTTTGACTAACTTAAATATATGTTGTGTGTTCTTGCTAACGTTGCCAGTAGTAAGCATACATGCAGGAATGGGCTGATTTTGTTCATAGTTGGTGGGTGTGTGCAGCTCACACTCTACCTCCAGGCTGTGTGCAGTCAATGGGACAAAGCTAATACCTGTACAATGGACGAATGCTCGTTCAATCACAATATCTGTTTTTCTATTTCAACACGTTATATCCTCAGTATTCAGCCAGAAGGCGGCAGGCTTTTTGCTCTCACTTCGGGTGTGGTCATTCCAAACAAATCATGTTTGCATGTAGACATGGTCAGGCACGTTGTATGACCTAGTTCCTTGATACCCTAATAAATGCCTCAACTTTGCTGGTAAAGTAGGTGTTGTTTGATTTGTGTGTTTTTTCTTTTCACTACAGAGATTAAAGAGGACTTGCATCCAGCCTGTCAATACAGTCACTGCAATACAATTCATATTGTACTACAGTTCAACCCACACAGGTCAGTGCATCTACTACCACTGACCATCCAAGATCTAGAGAGGAGATGTTCTTTAAATGTGAACAAATTCAAGCAACTTGAGAGTGATTTTGGGGACCTGGGGGTGTAGCTTTGTCACAATTTCACCACCATCCACAATTTTAACCAGCTGTCTTCTTCAGATGTGTATTCCCAATCAAAACTGACAAAATCATCCCTGGCCCTGCAAAGGTAAGCAGATACTGACTGACTTTTACTGCGTCTCTCACACTCAGAGTAAAATCTAGAGACCATTTATGTGTATTTTCCAATGCAAATCCATTGTTTTTTTTAAAAAAAAAGAAAAAAGGAATCTGGTTGTAGATGACCTTGGCAAAAGTTTGCTGTCATATTTAAATAGATGTTGAGCAACAGGTTCTCACTCCCAACTCATCAGCAAAAATACGTATTATACAACATCCTGTTAACCTTTAAAAAATTTAATAAATCTTCCTGACAAACAGTTTACAAATTATGACTTAAAATTACTAATTTGTTATATTATTATTATTTATTGTTATTATTATGTTATTAACCTTGTCAAACAGTCGCAGGATGGTTAGGTTTAGACACTAAAACTACTTTGTTAGGTTTGGGGAAAAAAACATACTTTGGGTTAAAGCATTCAGGTAAGTAAGTTACCTCATGTCACTAACGTAACGCAAGTACATCATGTAACATAAGTTACATCATTTACGTACATTAACTTGCTTTAGTAACATAACTTAAAAACCAAATCACTCTTGACTCTTAGTCACAAACAGTACACAAACCTCAGCTCTGGAAGTAAAGTCTGGTTTATGAGCATTTATCCATTCACCCCACACTTTCTAGCTCTTATTACTTCTGCATTAGAGTGGCGCTTCTAGAAGGGACTCTAGAGGGGACTCTAGAGGGGTACCTGCAGCTTTAAACTTAGATGCATTAGCCCACTGACCAGGCTGTTAGGAGTGAGAACGGCCTGTTTTGAGACATCTTATTGAAATACATCAACCTTAAGTATATTTCCAAAATAACAACAGTGTTCTGTATAGGGAATTAAGTTGAAAAGTCAACCCACTGCTCTTCACAAGTTTAGCAGACGTATGTGTATGAACTTTTTTAGACAGAACGGCAGCCTAAGAAATCCACGCCAATGCTGCGGGGGTAGCCTTCTAGCACCTTCAACTCCACAGGGTCAACCTTCCAATAGTGCGGCCCACTCAGGAAATTGGCATAGCCTGCAAGACAAGGCAACAGTCAGCTATAGACTTTTCCCAATCACTGGGCCAGAGGCAAAGAACACAAATATGAAAGTCAACATCTAGCTTTCCCCAGCTCCCAGTCCTTACCATATCTGTCCCGAAAGGCTGCATCAATATGACTGGGCACTCCTTCCCACTCGTGCATGCTACGTGGATGGACATCTTCAACTCGATTCTCCTGAAGACTGAAGGGCCAGTAAGAATAGGACTTGAATAGGTAGACTTTCTCAATACGGTTGTCTTCCCACTTCAAAGCTGCCTGGATATCTGAAACAGGAAGACCCAGCTGCCGCACTGAATCTGGTCCTGTAATCTTCTTCTCAGCATCAAACACCCAGTAGCTATCACCTGGGGAGATAGGAAAAAAGGTACAGATAAAACCCAAAACTTGGACCTCATTTACCTGGACTTTGTATGTCAAAGACTACCGTTAATATTCATTTTACCGATGTCCTAATTTGGGATAAAACATTCACACCTGGCCCATGAGTTCTGTGAGATTTTGGAAAGTGTTTGTTTAGTCATACTAAAAGTGCCCAAACCCAATAGGACCCAGAAATGTGCAACCCCAAACCAAACCTGTCTTTTGAAGAACCAAGAAATGCTGGACCCAAACCCTAACCATATCAATATATTTTTTACAAGCGGGGATCCAGACCCTACCTGTCCATTTGCCAGAGGTAGTTGGTAAATCTACTATTACTGAAGACATATTTCATTTAGGGAAAGCCTTCAGAGCTGTTGTTTCATCTTCTTTAAATGAAGGAATACTCTCCAGTTCTGATATAACTGACGCTATGGCAGCTACGCTAACCTCTTGAGGAGCCGCCACATGAGCTGCTGTCACTGCTTTTAAACGAAAAATCGCTTCTCTGCTTGTTAGCGCGAATAGCTGTTTGTCTCTCTGTGTCACCTAATAGCTAAAAGTTAATAATAGCTAATGATATGTGTGTCTTGGCTTCAGAAGGAATTCTACTATAGGTAATAACTCATATGTGACAGTGGACAAATGCCACTTCAACATGTGAAGAAATCCAAAGCTTGACAGACCTGCTGAGCCTAGTTACACTTCTAAGCTATGATCTGAGGGAGGGGTTAAGCAAACAGTCAATTGGTCAAAAGTACAAACTGCGTATCAAATTCACCAAAGTAGAACTCCATGCTGCATTGAATTTGCCTGGCTGACATTTCAACTACAGTACTTTCAGAGCACACGCTCGGTACTTCCACATTAACTGACATTTCACTGCCTATATATCTTACTCCACTGCTGCACTTCTTTATTTCTTACTGTCTAACTCAGTTTCTCATTTCAGTTATTAAATCTCAGCATCTCAACTCCATTTACTGTGTACATGTCAACTGGTACTTGAAACACTGTAGGTCTCTGATATTCATCTTCTTTCAGTATTTGTATTTTTAATGACTTCAGTTTTTGTAGTGTTCTCTGGGGAACACATATTCTCTCAGAAAATCAAGCCTTTTCAAATTTGCTTCTGTATCACGACTAACCTTGGAAGAACCAGATGTTACCCGACTTGTCCTCATACGCAGCATCGATGCGATCAGGAATTCCTCTCCAGTGGCGTGATGCCAGGGCTGGATAGCCTGGTTGTAGTTGCCCATCACGGATACGCCAAACATATCGGGACTTAAAGAAGAACAGCTCCCCCCTGATCATGGACACGGCATCAAAGTTTGTTCGGCAGGCGTCCGGCTGGGGCACAACGACATACATAACAGGAATATTCATATCTGTGGATCAATATGTGAGGCTCCAAAAAACAAGACTGTTTAAATCTTGAAACACAGTATTTGTAGCTTTAAGGTCCACTCCCAGTATTACTGTCATACCATTCCAATGTCTATCTCATTGGTCTCTGTCATCTCGGGCGGTGCATGCTGAGGAGGGCCATACAGATACTGGATGCCCCTCTTGTCATCCTCACTCAGCTGCAGAGGGTAGGAGTCGCTATAGAAAGGACACATCACGGCATCGGGCTCCAGGGAATGCTGCAGGCCCAGTACGTGACCAAACTCATGAGCTGCCACTTGTAGGAGATCTGTGCCTAAACATTACAGCAAAGGATAAAGGTAGAGTAACACTAAAATTAGATGATGAATGTTGTCTCTACTGGAGTCAAATGAGGAACACAAAGGAGGTGCAGTTTTAAAGAAAATCCCTTTAAAGACCGTTTTTTGCTCAATCTAAAACGAGACTGTTTAACTCAAAGCATTGCAAATGCACTCACCCACATCGTTGCCCACTATCCAATGCTCATCATAGTCAAAATGGACTTCTCCTTCTCTGTGTGTCCTGGGGAAAAAGGCGTGGGCGAGGATTCCCCCTGGACCATCGAATGGTAAGGTGTCACCGTGCCAGTACCTACACAAGCACAAACAATCTAATATGTAATTTCACACAGTTGAAGTTATTTCTGCATGCTCAGCATGTTGGAAATCCAGGTGTGACGATGAAAAAGAAAAAAATTAAGTTGCACAATGTAGGCTGTCTGTGTAAGATTTTAGAATGCCCCTTTAATGTATGTTTACACAACTGGAACGTGTCATGAGATACATTTTGTGGTGAATTGGTGCTATATTAATAAAATAGACTCGACTGTTTCCATCCCAGAACCATGATACAGAGGTACCTCCTCTCTATAAAACAGTTGCATGATCACATGCTCTGTGAATTGTTAACCTGGACATTACTCCGGCGAGGAGAGAAAAACTTTCCTTTGATATTTGCTATATATTAAATGAACAAGAGCAGACATGCTGGTAGTTGCAGGAGTAGGATATGTATGTTTTTTTATTGTGTTCTTCTTTGGGTTTTTAAATGTTTTCAAATCCTCCATTTACTGTGCGTTTAATAACTTATTTTAGTTTTTGTGTATTAAGAAAGTGATTAACATGTGGTTAAAGTAAACAGTCCCCTCTGATTCTCCAACATGTGTTGTTAGGTAATTAGTTGTTATGACTTCTTCAGTCTTTATTTTTTGCAACACTAACAGCATGGCCAAATGGATCACAATGTCTGTCTGGCGGTCGGACAGTCAGTCCAAGACTTTGGTCTGAAATATCTCTATTGCTGTTGGATTGATTACCCTGCTAGAAAATCCAATATTAGCTGGTAACCAGCTTGACCAGTTTAAACTGGGTTTGAGCTAGGTTTAGACATCTGGTAGGCCAGACCAGACCAGCTACTACTAGTGACACCAGGCATCAGCTCCTATTCGTACCAGCTACCAGCTCCTATATTTACCTATTACCATATTACCAGTTACAAAGTCTTATTACAAATTACCAGCTCATATTACCATTCAAGCTCTTATTACAGTTACAAGCTAGTACTAGGTACTTAAGTGCTCCTCTTTCATCACTACCTGATCTGTCATCTCAGACCGGCGCAGGTCTGGCCATGCAGGTATGCAATTAACTGACCAGTTACACCAGCAGTACCAACCTGGCTGATAGCCTTTTAACCATCTACACAAAACTGGTCGACCAGCTGATCCCCGGTTTAACTGGTCAACCAAGTAAATCCAGCAAGACAAGCTAATGACCAGCTAAGTTTTGAAGCTGGTTCATGGTTCCCAGAGGATAACTTCTAACCACTTTGGTGATTCACCCACAGCCACCATGGGGACACACAACACGGCAAACAGAGTGAACCTCCACTTAATTAATTTTACCATGCCCTGCCCGGACCAACTAGAAACAAAAAAGGGCATTCCTAACCTTAAAGAGGATATCCAACAACTCTCAGATGAACTGCGGAAAAAGGACCCTCTGCTATCCAACTTCATTGACACAGTGGCCACACAGTCAAAAGTTATCTCCACCATGAACTCTGCTATTTCAGACACCATCCTCTGGAACCCATCATCTCGTTGCCAGCCCTTCTTCTGCTCCACTCCCAGCTCACAGACTGCGTGGTCTGAGGTGGTAGTTCTTGGCAAG
The DNA here is from genome assembly GCF_040436345.1 of Pagrus major. Classification (NCBI taxonomy): domain Eukaryota; kingdom Metazoa; phylum Chordata; class Actinopteri; order Spariformes; family Sparidae; genus Pagrus; species Pagrus major. The sequence continues at coordinate 3,739,302 of NC_133226.1, forward strand.
AAGGAAAGATCCAGAACTGCCTCGCCTCCATCCATAAACCTCCCAAACCGCTTTGCCATGTTACCGGCTGATGCCATGGCTCACCCCACTGATGCCAGCCTGGACGTCAACTGCTGCAACAGGAGCAAATGCTGGCCCTTCACATATGGAACCGGTCCATGCTTCAGTTGGGATAACTCTTGCTGCCATGGCTGACCCACCTCCCGTTGCCGCTCTCATCACTGCAACCACAGACCAAGATACTGCATCTGTTTTGCACCATGCTCCATGGAGCTTGGGCAGGTTGGTCACTCCTTACCCTTATGAAGACTCAGTATGGAGGGTTGACCGGGTCGGGGTGACTTTTCCTCATTAAATTTGGTGATTATATTTTCTTTATAAGTTGCCAAAGGCAGTAACTACAACAACACAATCGTGGAAGGGGACAAAGACATTATTAGTTCTTTTTTTTGCTCTATATCACGTCATATAATCACCACCATTCAACTGTGGGAGCTGCCTGGCTCTCGCTGCTGGCTATTTTTAACTGAGACATTAAAACTGTGTGCAAAACTGTGTGAACTCCCCTAGCCTTAGTGGTGGGGGAGGGAGACTTGCAGCTATCTATAAAGAATATCTATCGTCCTGCTAAACCAAGTGGTAATTTCTCATCTGAATTTTCTGAATTTATGTCTTCTAGGTATGATCACATTTCCTTGGTTGGTGATTTTAATATCCATGTTGGCCATGCAGGTAACCATTTTACATCTGAATTTTTAACTATGTGTGAACCTTTTAATCTGAAACAGCATGTATCATCTCTTACACGTGAACACGGCCGCACTGTGTAGTTTTTGCTCTTGGTTTAGAAATGAGTCCCCTCTTTTTGAGGGATTTTGTTTCAGACCAAAGAATGATTTTATTTGATATATATCAATGTATGTCAAGTTTGAAGTGTGATTTGCTATGAGTTAATAAGGCAATTCAGCTCGTCTTAGTTCAGTAAGCGAGACAAAATGAATTTAGAAGATGTACAGTTGTATTTTTCTGTTTAGTAAGGAAAATAAAAGTAAAAGTATTTAATTTCTGGACATTTTGTTTGCTTATTTTACTAAAGGCTAAGAGAAGTTGTAACTCGCCACTTGCATACTCCCAGCTCAAACTGCGGCGGGCTATCAGACCATCATCACGTATTATGAAACAGGATGGGCCAGGGCTAGCTGATTAGCATGCTAACTTGAGCAGATACTGTCTCTGCAACACAGTACATAGACATGTTCGACATAACTTCAACACTGTTGTTTCTTCACATTCTGTTGAAAATGTTAGTTCATTTCTGAAGGTTTTCTACAAAAATTCTGTCCATATGTGACGCACTGCCCCTTTAATTTACCAAAGGTTTTGATTCATGCATTTATATTTGAAACAGCTTTTTGGAGGAGCATCTCAAACACACCTGGCCAAACTACTCTGGTCACGTAACCGGTCTGTCGGACATCTGGTCTCACATATAACAGGCTACATTAGCATCTGATCTCATTCATATTTATTTGATTTATTTGGACTTTGGGGGGAGACTTGAAAATATTGCATGCTTAAATAATTTAGCAGCTGTAGGACTGCTACCTGGCTCACTCAGTTTGTGGCTGTAATAACTTCAGCGGCTTTATTCAGCTGTATTTTTTAGCTTAGAATTCTTTTTACCATTTTGTCATGTTTTACATAAATATAGCATTTTGAGAAACTGGGCAGATGGTATGATAATTTACTTTTACATGCAAGTTGAACTGAACATTAAAGTTTCTGTCCCCAAAAGCAGGAAAGAAAGTGAGTTATGAAAGTAACTTGTATACAGGTCAAACTAAAGAGGGCTTGGCAGAGTATATAACTATAATGTAATGTTACACAGTGATTCTACAGAGTTGTTATGACATGGATGTATCGTAAACTGAATGCCAAAATGATTCATCTTAGCAGAAAAATGTAGCTGGAGGCACACTATTAAAATCCCTGCCAACAAGCACTGTGTTGCTCTCATTCATGTTTGTAATCAGACCTTGAGCTTGGCCGGGACACAGCTGGTTTAGTTTTTCCTCGGTCACTTTGACAAAAGGAGATTTATGTCTGGGACAGATTACAGAGATCACCGCAAACTTGGGTCTTTTTGAAAAAGTTAATTACATACACATATTCCTCAAAACTCTTCACACAGTAAACACCGCACTGTCAATGTGGACTTAAATTGTGGATTGCATTGCTTTGATACAAAATGTAGCAATGACCACATCATTCACATTTCATGAATTGTTGGTGTTTTCTAACTCAAACTCATAACACCCCTAAAACTCTGTCTTAACACTCTATTTTGAAATTATTTTTAAAATGTATGCTCAAAGCATAACTCTTAATAACTGTAAATTATACCGTAATTTGCTGCATTCTGCAACATAAAAAAACACATCTGATTCCCATCCACAGCTGAGCACGAGGTCATTATGCTATTTATTTCATGCCATCTACATAAAAAGGCAAATATTTGTTAAAAAAAAAAAAAAGGCAATATTAAAAAAGATTTTTGAACCCAGCCAGACACAGACATTTTACGATTAAATGTCTCTGTTGGACATAATGACTGCTGGATGTCTGGACATATCTGCAGACTCCCCGGTGTTTTACAGAGAGGACACAAGGTGTGATGTGGATGGGAACTTGTGACCCAATGCAGACGACAGGGTTTGACTAGTACTACTGTAATTTTTGTAGATAATCTATACAAGTATGGAGTGAATATGTATAGTTTGGTATTGTATTACTGCAACAACTTATGTGGGTTTAGGAAACTACAGCCGACTGAAGCATGTTGAATGATTTATTCATTTTCACCTGTACAGTAAAGTTCCGGGACTTTATCTTGTAAGGTTGTTACCCTATTGCTTTGACAAATATGTTTTTGGATTTTTGCTTTTTGTTCCTTACCCTGCCTACCTCCTGAGCCTATGGGCCCTCCTATTTTACCACTTGTGCCATGTGATTAATCACATAATCATTTGAGAGTTGCTTTTAAAAGTTCCCCTTACACTTTGCAGGGCAAGTAGGTCCATCTACAATCACACAGGTTGGTTAGGGTATGGTAAAGATTTGTCTATTGTGTAGTGAAGTGGGTGTGTTGTGTAGAGACTACAGCTGGACCCCTCTACTGTAAAGACGAGTACATTCCTTTATAAATGTGTGTTATTCTCCTCTTTAAATGATTTTTTGTTTTACTCCTAAGTTAGCTTTTTATATCCTACTTTTAGTTTATTGTATGAAATCTACTGTATGAAGGTGCCAAATGGTGACTATTAAGAACCTGTGTGCTGTGTTGCTTGCTGCTGATCGTTTCTTACCTGTTGAAGTCAATAATGATGTCGGCTTTCTCAGCGGACCTCTCAGTTATCTCTCTGAACGTCAGAGGTGTCACTGCACTCCACAAACCTAATGCCTCCTGGAAGACACGCCGCACTTTGGCCTCACTCATCTGCCAAGGGAAACGCACAATCCTATTGGACACACACACACACACACACACACACACACACACACACACACCAATGTGTTGTATTAGAGAGCTGTTCATAACTACTGTCAACTTTTCTACAAAAGTCTAACGTCAAACTTTAACATTAGGCCTGGGCAATATGGCTTTAAAATAGTATCACAAGACAAGACCACATATAGTCTCATATCAAAATAACAATCTATATTTTGCCCAGCCTTATCAATCATCACAAAATATATAACCAAAAAAACATAAACATAGCATGTACAGTAGTTGAACCTGTTGACAAAATGATGACTATGGATACAGATATTAATGTAAAAGGCTTGAAGTTCATTGAGTTAAATCAAGTCTAGAGTGCTCATCAGTAGAACACAACATTGCACTTCTTACAGGGAGGACACAACATTTTTTTTAACTTTTCTGATCAACAAACTACCAATATCATTGGCTAAGTGATTCAACAACACTGGTCTTGATCTCTTCAAAGACATGAGCAAGTTAATGCTGCACTGATATAACTTGATAAGTGTACGGTGATTGTCCTTAATGAACAACCAAGTGGCTTTTTACCTAAGAGCACAGCTGATGTGAGCTTGCCAGCTTGTGTATTGGTTAATTAATGTTATTGATACTCATGAAGTTAATCATGTTGTATGCAGTGACAGTTATGGTTAGACAGCATAACGCCACATGTATCCAAAATTAGTTTGAATTCATCCTCATCATATCGTTCACAACAAGCTATTAAGTCAAAGCATTATTTTCCACATATTAGGCTACAAAAGAAAAGACTTCATGCTCATGCTCTGTTTGACGGCAATAGGCTTAAATGTAACATAACAATAACAATGATACAATGATAACAATCCTGCTAACATGACAATAACTCTGTTAGCATATGAAACAATAATCACTGATGGCAATCAGTGATTACCTCTCCAAAGTCTCCAAAAAGAAACTGCAGTGCAAGGCTGAATTACAAAGCTGTTCAAAGGGATGCGGTCGCAGCAGAGGCCTAATTGGTACAATGTTATCAATGTGGGCAAAAAAGGAAGTCCCTGACATGCAGCTTTCCAGATAGAAGCAGTATGCAACATAATTTGATGCTGTGTGAACCGGACTTTGAAGTGTGAACTGCACAACACTGGCTGAATCTTTATCCGTCCACATTTTAACGGCTTTAATCGGTGGTTTGACCCTTTTTATCAGCTGGCAGGAGAACCAGGGAGCTATGGTCTGATGGACCAAAACGAGGGCAGGGGAGGGCTTTGTACCTGCCAAGAATGTTGGTATCAACATGGTTCTTACCCTGGTAGGGATGTGGATGTGGTGTGCTGCTAGATTTTTTAAAGTTCTGAGGTCTGTTTGATTGAATTCACCAGCTAGAATTAAAAGAAATAACTTGGTTGCTTTGTGCATTTTTGAATTTGCATCTAGAGGAATTTACACAAACACAGCAAACACAGAGCTGAATTCTCTGGGCAGATAATATGGTTGACATCTTGATGTTAAAAAGGTCAATCAATGATAATGATTTGGAGAAAGGTATTTCCTTATTTAATGGAATTTAATTGATTAATGTAATTAATATAAGTAAATGAACTGTCTCCAACACTGTACATGCAATATTACACATGCTATGAAATGACTGGACACAGTCAGTTCAGGTAAGTTTATAAAAACTTGGACCAACACCAGTGTGTTGCAGCTGTACGAAAGGTGCAGTGACTTCAAAAAGAAATACTCAAAATCAACGTCAGTATATCCACATGCAGTAGTACATCTTGTGATATTGTGCTATCAGACACTCTAAAGGTGAGAGAATGAGAGAATCTTTTTTGTCCAGCTGTGTGGACGAGCTCAGACACGACACACAGGATGTAATATGAACCTCTTTACTCCCCTCACTCCACATGGATGGAAAGCTGTGCGTGCTGCTGTGTAAGGAAAAATGTATCTGTCAAAAATGTGGTGTACACAGCTTAAATAACCTGATTAGTTGAAACTGATGCTCTCATATACACAGAGACACTGGTCTCTAACATTCTTCATTTGTCCTCAGATAATTGTTGATTGTCATTAAGTTATCATTCATCATATCATTAAGTTAACTTTAAACGCACACACATCCCACATGGTAATGTTTTGTTAACTATTACAACCACTGGGGCCACAGGCCTTGTCGATATCCTAATATAATAGCATAATACTTTGACTATCTCCTAATTTCTTTTCTGCAATACTAATGACATTTCCATTAGCCTCAGCTTTACGTTGTGTTGATGGCCACAGCTAAATGACCTAGTGTGGTGGCTGGATTTGCAATATCACATGTTCATGTTATTTCAAGAATTCATTTTGCCAGGCTTTAAGCTGTAAGCTTGTGGCTGAATAATAGTGGTTTGGACCAATCAGCATCCATCCTCTGAGGAACTACTGGCAGCTATGAGCGTGGTTTAGGTGGAATGACCAGCAAGATGATTAACTGCTCATTTGAAAACAACAAATGCAGCTCCTCTAAAGGTTAGGGTAGCTGCTATAGCATCAGTTAAATCAGAACTCAAGTTTCTTTCACTGAAGAAAGAGCAAAAAACAGCACTGAAGGCTTTTCTTCATGGAAAAGATGTTCTCGCTCTTCTCTCGACTGACTTTGGCTCTGTTGGCAGCATCTCCTACGGTTGATCTGATTGATTGAAGTCAACCAGTGGTAGACAGATGGTTTTTCCAATCACCTTCTATGTATTTTCTGATAGTGCCTGCCCTTTTCCAAGAAGTTACTATAGACAACCTCCCAGATGTTTCTGTGTAACAAGCCAAAGATTATAACTGCTAAACATCACCATGTCAACATTTTCATTGTGAAATTGCATATTTGTTGATTGTCACTTATTCAAGGAAAAAAGTGTTTATACTCAGTGGCAATTTTAACCAACTTAAAGGCAGTGCAACAACCTGTTAACACAACACAACATATTATGAATTAATTATGGCAAATGTGTCCGCAAACAGTTGCCCATTTACACATTCAGTAGACATGGAGCTTTTTTTGTTTTTTTAATTGTGCATCTGGCCACCTAACAAATGTAAGTCCAACAGTGAGTTTTATTGTAAAGTGGATTTGTCAGAGCTTTTTCTCTGAAAACACAGCTGAGGGGAACTGTAGAGTCGAGTGATAACTGTCTGAGAATTTGTCACTACCAATGACCCCCTTCACATCCACATAGTCATTTGATTCATTGCTGATATAGAAATATTGGTTCTAGCAGCTTTTAATGTTTTAGGTTGGATTTAAATCTTTGAAGATGGGAATGCTCATACAGCTATGCTGGTAAAGCCTACAGAGCACAGTCTGTTTGTGAATGTTTTTACTAACAGCACAGGGATCTTTGCAATGTAGCAACAGTCTGAGCACATCTGCACCCACACAAATAGTCTTGCAGAATCAGTGCCAGTGCTGACTTGACTTGGAACTCTGCTTTTGTCACACGCACAGACCTGGTAAACACATAAATATCAATGTCTCTATGATAATAATTGTTAAGCAACGCAACTTTAAATTACAGGAAGATTCCACAATTAACAAGGTGGCTCGCCTACTTTGCTGCTTTTATAAACTGAATCTACAAACAAGTTACACCACAAGCTGAAAGTTTGCAAAGAAAAAATGCAAACAAATAGTCATGTAACTAACCATTAGCTCACTATCTCCACCCATCTTGTTTTTATACATGAGGTCCATATCAAACTAAAGCCATCAGCTTGGTTTTTGTTTCATCAAGTGCTCTCATAAAATGGATCGTTTTTTTCTGGAGGTGAAGGCAGTGTCTTTACTGTGACTGGAAAAGACAGATAGGCTTTGCTGAACAGAGTTGTTGCTTTGTCTTGTAGTCTAAAATAAACTCACAAACACTTCCACTGACTGATAAACCAAGTTTTGAAGGATAAGTTGAAAGATAAAGAAACTAAATTCAGTATCATTCAGAATCGGCCCTACGGAAACTGAATTTTTGAGGCCTGTAACAAAATTGGTCTTTGGGAATTTAATTTCTATCTTTTTATACACACCAAGATACATATTGAGTGTGACATTTAACAGTTGAAAAATCAACTGCTCTCTGTTTGACAAACTGTATTATGGTGACACTGTAAATTACCTCAATAGTTTCTTCATAATCATTGGCAAACATATACACCTATTAGGGGTCGACTAATTAGAAATCAAAGAGAATGAAAACCGATATTTCGGACAGATATTCATTTGCAGTAAAAAAAAACTCTTAGGTTTATTCCTTCACTGGTTGTTTGAAATTTTGACACTAAGTACAATTTACTCAAGTACTCTGTTACTTTATACTTCCTCGCCACTACATTTATTTGATACATTTAGTTACTAGTTACTTTGCAGATTCAGATTATTCAGTGATAATAGGCTATTAATTATATATGTTACCAATCAGATAGTGTTGTGGGCGGGACATTGTGGCGTCAGAGCCAAAGTAGCACCCTTCCCCTAAATTAGTTCATTCTATCAGCAATCTGACAGAAAAACACCCCTAACACCCATACTAATATATTTGCAATAAGATCATAATGACTGATATATCGCCATGGACGATTGATTTGTCTAGCTGTAGCAGAGACCAATTTCTAAATATATCATGTTTATTGATTTAATATTTATCAAAACATTCATCAGTACATTCTGGATCAAATGAAAGTGACAAAAGTTGAGGTAAATAGCTGAACAACTGAATAAACCAACAGAGTATTTATGTTTCTTACTTGTAAGTGAGGTCAGTCTTTTCCCAGCGCCCTCCAAACAGTGCAAATCGCTTCTTGCGCTGCTGTCTATTCAGGCCTGCCCTCTTCTTCTTTAGGTTGAAGTATGAAAGGTCCACCTGCATTAAGGTTGGATAGTCCGGAACTCCACAACGAGGACGCTTCCAGAACTCTGTGTCATTTTTAGGTGGCAGCACAGACTTCAAATGGTACTGATTATTTAGTGTGTCCTGTTCATGTCTTTCCCTCTTCTTCAGACCAACGTGACTGCTGCTGTGAGGCCATCCCTGCAAAGAAAAAGGCTCAGTCACTAAGGTCATCACAAGGAGACATAATCTTCATTAGCCATGATAAATAATAATAAATAACAGCTATTTTCCAACTGATCCTTATCCAATATCAATTTTTATGTAGATGATACAGTCTTGTATGCCTTTAGCTCTGCAGACCAGGTGTACACGTGAAATATACCAACGCCACTTTTCACGCAGATTTCCAAATGTATCAAAATCCACAGAGGGAGGGAATGTGCATACCGGTACACATCTTTAACACCATGCATACCATGCAGTCTTTTCAGTCTGATTAGTGTGATGTTGCGAGTTGGCAAAAAAGGATAAGTAAAGTGTGATTTAGGGTAACATTTAATGATAACGATAATTGTAATGATAATGATCCTTATGTAAATAAACAAATAAATACATGATCTTTAGGTACATAAATAAAGAATATCTTCCTGTATTATTGGGGAGTAAGAATACATTCAGATGCAACCTGCACTGTATAAGGGCTGTAGCTGTGAGTAATGGCTGTGCCACCTAACACAATGGCCTCTCACTTGAAATCAAACCAATTTTTTTAACCCCTCGAAAGTCTGTGGCTCTGAACTCATGGCATTTACCGCTTCTGTTACTTGCTACATTTTGTTGCTAAAGTCAGAACTGAAGCCTCCAAATAATACTTGTTTTCATCTGTCAGTTTGAACCATCATTACTTCAAGTTCATAGTCCATAAAATTACACTTCCTAATTTTCAACTGCTTCTTTTTTCCTGACATTTCTCCTCAACACTAAACTAAATTCTGGCACTTTATATGCAAACCAGGTAATTTGGGGCATGTTTAGAGCCATTTATAGAGAATGGTGGGGATGGTCAGACGACTGTGCACATGCATAAGATTTCAGGATGATTGAGATACGTGAGGAAACAGACGTATGTGGGGAAATCTAAATCTCACAAAAAGACAGCGTATGCACGTTTCCTGTTTTGTGTGTAAATGAAGGTTCTCAGTCATCCAGGTCATTGTAATTCTAAGTACTATATCATAGGCAACCGGACATTTCACCTCTCATCCAAGAGGCTTCTTCAGTTCTGATTTGTGTGAGATGACATGAGAGTTTTATACATTTGACCCCAGGACCTCCACTTTCCAGCCTGCATTTGATAACCTCCAGACTTCTCTTATTTTTTAAGTGTGCTCTAAGTTCCAAAAAGACAAAAATGTACGCATGTTAAGGGGGCACAACACTTAGATGGTCTTGTTCTAAGTAGTACCATTTGATTCATCACTGATCCCTGTGAGTTGTATGAAAGATCAGATGATCATAATTTATCTGTACAACTGTGCTTTCAGACCTGGCTATCCAAGTTGTGAGATATGAAGGTGAAGTTATACACACTCATTCATCTTAGGGACTTTGAAGTTCTACCTGCTGATATTTTAATATTAATAAATAAATCTTAACACTGTAAAAATGCAGAAGTCAAGAAAAGCTGAGGCAACAAGCCGAAAAGTCTAAGGACCACATAGTGATATATCTGACTCCGTTTCATGTGGAGGAGTCACCGCTCAGCTGATCAGAAGCGGCTAGAGTGTCAGGAGCTAAGCCAGACCTGAGGGATAAACCGTCACATCAGACTCTATTCTGATCCTAGCAGTTTATTGATGGGAGGAGAGCTCAGAGATTACTTTTGAACTTTTGGGATTGAAAAGTGGATTTATCTTCACTCGTGTTTATCAACCTGACTGCAGCAGTGATCTGTGAAATTGATTACAGGAGACTGGAAACTCCACTGACAAAGTTAGACAATGAGAAGTTACAGTCCCAACAGAGACCATCAGCAATAGACCTGATCTGACACTGCAGTCAGGCTGAAAATAATGTGTTTGATAAAATTATTAATGATTCAGCGTAAATGTCACGATTTTTTTGTCACGAGAGCCCAAGGTAGGGGGATGTACTGTTCTGCAGCATTCTATCAGCGTCAGGGCCAAGGCCATCACACTTTTTTGTCAATGTCATTATAAAATGTATTTATTCCATTATGAGTTAAAGGTATAATATGTAACACTTCTATGTAAATATTTCTAAAAAGGACTAGAACCATTATTTATTTCAATGTGTAGTTACATTTTCCCAAATGTTTTCAACAATGTTTAAACCCAGAGAAATCTGCAATTTTATTCAAGGTGATGTTACGTTTAATTTGGTCGCCTGTCACTATAACTTCCAGGAGAAAGTCAGAGAGTGAGGAAAGAAGTCAGCGAACGTGACTAAACTTCACTAGAACTTTAACACATTTCCTTGTCTGTGAATATGATTTCTGCCTGAGTCACTTCAGATAAGAGTTTCCTTGGCAATGGTGGTTGTTACAATTAAGACAACAACTCATATGATCCCATGCTTGTTTTGTCTGACCAACATTTCAAAACTTCAGCTCACAAATTCATCTGATGACATCATTTTCAGTGTCATACGGGGCTGTACCAGGTGGCCGTCATACCCCTTCCTCACACAGTGAAGTCGTTTACTTGCTGATACAGTTTGGTGTCTGTGTTGCTGATTTGACTGTTTGAAGCCAGCAAAGTCAGCTGTCCCATTAGCCTATGATTGTTGGTACAGTCTAGAGTCGCTGAGTGGGCCATTTGAAGCCGACTAGACAAAAAGCTAGACCAATATATACACTGCTGTGGCTGAGATCTTAGCTGGAGGGTGGAAATTATTGGGTGAGAACTGTCATGGGGCTGGTGTATCGTTGTCTGGTGTTACTTCATCTCACATCATTGTGATATATGTCACAATTTTAAACAGGTCTATTTTCCCCGGGGTCAACAAGAAACACCTGACAAATATAATCTGTCATCAGATTCATTAGTTGTTGGATAATTGAAGACTTCATTTTCTCTAACAAAACATGGGGACTGTTACCACAGGTCACTGTGGAAAATATGTTTGTACTGTTTTCATCTGATATCCGACCACCTACAGCTTCAGAGCTTGAAGCTACTGTAATAAAGTGCTTGTCAGAATGAACTCCCGATATATGAATCTTCACTAGAAAAGTCCCAGCAACCACTAATCTGTCAAGTAAGGTGAACACCTGGGCTCTTTGTCCCATGAAACTAATGGTGCAACAAACAGGATTAATTTGACTTCACAGAGGTCAGTTTAAGATTTAAGTAATGTAACCTCAATTGTGTAAGAAGCTCCCCTCCGCCCAGTTTAGAGTGTAATTAAAGTTTAATTTATTGATTAATTATCCTTCATGATTGCGAAGCAAATAAAACAATTAATGAAAAGAATTTCATGCTTAAGCAAAACTTCAAAAAGCTGTACTCTAACAGGATTATGGATTGATATTTGCTCAAATACTCAACAAAAAACAAGCCACACTGGCCCTGAGTCAGCCTCAAAAACAACAAAGTACTTGGAATGAACTCAGGTGTGTTATCCAGGCCAAATCCAGCCGTTCATTATGCTGTCAAGAATAGAGCAGTGGTTTGTTGCATTATGATGGGTATAATAGGGTATAAAATTTAAAATCACAACTTTAATCCCAAAAGCAGCAAATATGTCTTATAAGTATTCATGTGTCACACATTCAAATGTTCTGTACACCCATTTATGCCTATGCAGGGTTAATGAGGCAGGAGGGTTTCCCACCATCCATTGGCTGAAACACAGGTAAGTCCTATTCATCAGTCATAGTGAACTTGAAGGAGCGACCGGCCGCTGCATCTATATGTGCCGCCATTCTCATAACAATCTACGTCTATAAAATATTAAAATTTGAAAAATACAGATTATAATTTACCATTTCAAATTTACTTGTTTACCCTGACCGATATATTGGTTGGCAAATCTTTTTAGCTGATATTGCCCTATCACAGATACAGTATATCTGTATCAGCATATATATTATTGGATATGCAACTGTAGCATTATTATTATTATTATTATTATTATTATTATTATTTATTGCACTGCATATATGGATATATTCTAGTAGAATGTACATTTCTTGTATTTTTGTTCTGTTTTTGTTGTACACACTTATATATAGTTATTTGTTTTTCTGCATATTTCTGGGACTTTGAATGGGACCAGCTTTAACGCAAGCAATTTCTCCTTCGGGGATCAATAAAGTATTTCTGATCCTGATTCTGATGTGCTGATATAAAAGTGCTGTTTCACTGCACTGATTATTTGGACAATAAAGTCTCTTGTTACTGTAAAATATCCTGCCCCTGATACGTTGTCACAAGTGTTTGATAACCACATCTGAGGGATCATTGTAAAAAATGTGTGTGTATTGGCCGAACTTCGACATCTGAATTTTTTACTCCATAATATGGGGATTGGCATCGGCCAAAAAAAATCGAGTTTCGGTTGGGCTCTTTTTTGCCATTTTTGCTTTAAAGATGACCGAAGCGACTAATCAGCTTGTCTCATCTCTAGTTTGGATCTACAATGCAATCTAAAATAAACTCACATCAGTCTGAACAATAGCTGCACAACAAACAGAATAATGGGCCCAGTGGTGGCTGTAGCAGGGTTGAAGAGGTTTTAACCACTTCAACAAATTTGAAGCCACAGTCTCAGTTGAGCTGACTGGCTGCTCAATTGAAAGTGATTGACAGAACTGTGTGGGCAAGAGGCAAGTTTTTATTTGAAAAATAAAAAACAAAGCCTCACATGCCATTGAAACAAAGCTTTGTGTATGTTGGGGAGATCCTAGAGATGGAGCTAACATGTCACCACAGGACTCTGTGGTTCTGGCGTCTCGCCCAAACTGACGTGCCCCAGCTTCAACCCAAATTAAGCACTGAGCCCGTCTACAGAGGAAAGCATTGTTGTTTTATCTAATAGGTGGCATCTGTTACATTGGGGAGTCTTTGTTGTGTCACTCACACATGTAAATACAATGTGTGCATGCAGGTATGAACATGCACTTAACTGAAAAAATGTGCACCACGCACACACACAAATCTATTCTTCCAACCTCCACAAAGCTAAATCACACACAGTGAGCAGATGTCTGGAAATTCCCTGTTCAGTCATGACATCAGGTCGTCTGCAGTACAACACAGAGAGTGTGTTATCAAAGCTTTCGAGGATGCTGATTTGACAATACTGGAAATGACTAACTTTATGTGTTGGAATAAAAAACTGACTCCCTAAACCACAATGCTATGAATGTGATAGGATCTACTCCAACAGACATCCTTTGGCAGGAAAAACTGCAAACTTGACATAAACAGTACGCACAGTGGAAGAAATCTCTCAAGAGTAAATATTTAAGCACAGAAAGTCCCAGATATCAGCAGGCATTCTGTGTTTTGCACACAAACGAGCTGATTAGGCCAAGTGGAGGGGATGTTTGCAGGATAAAGAGGATTCATGTTGGATCCTCTGCTATAAACATAAGTCACATCCTTTAAGTGTAAATAGTTTGGCTTTTGGTGTATTGAACTTAGATTGTTATTTCCAATTCATTCGCAAAAATTCAGTTTCACTCAAACAAATCAGTTTCTACATTATCACTTACTTACATTTCGTAAGTACGTCCACGTTTTTGTGTAAAATGTTCAAGTGAAAAAGAACTAGTAAAAGCTGAAAAATCAATGTAACTGGGTATTAAGTACATTTCCCTCTGAAATGTAGTCGTACATGTGTAACTGAAGAAAATGCAAATACTCATATTGCCATTGCTTCCTATTCATGTAGAGCAAACTAGCGAAGTGTGTGGACAACAGTTCTGTTCACAGCATTAACTGTATGAAATAATGGACAGAACAACTGTGACATCACCCAGAGGTTTCCGAAGAGCTGAAGCTCAAAGCGTACGATACCGGCTGTCGCCATCTTGGCAGCGCCGGTCTCCACTTAACTCCCGGTTGATCAAAAATGGATAAAGAGGTGGAGCTGAATGAAGCCTGGTTTCTGAAATACACCCACCTAGCTCCAAGCTTGCTATGGCTAAGAAACACAGAAAGAAAAAATAATCAGAAGACTGAAAGTGCTGTTGTTTTTAAGCTGTGGGAAGCAGCGATGCACTCCCCGTGCCTAGTCTTCCAGAAATTTAATAGAGGTTTGCAAGGCAGTGTTGTTGCACTGACTCTACGACCCAATTGGAAAAAAGACAACGTGTATAATGTGCACTCATTCACAAGAATCAATTTTGTCTGTTGTTGTGGCATCCTTGTGTTGTTTCACACAATTAATTTGATGCTGTCGGTGCATCAGTGAGTATGTAGCCACTTGCAGCTACGCAGAGGACATCAGTTGAGTAGGCAGTCGCTCAGTGTGGCCAAGGACACATTTGCATACACACTGCTAAAAGAATGTGGTCATTAGGGAAGGGACAATATGAAAATGTTATGGTACAATTATCCTCGCCAAAATAATTGTGATAAACAATTTTATCCTGATAATCATCAAAATATGCTCAAAACTCATAAACTCACTACGCACTGAAACATACTGGAATAAGTCTAGCTTACATTTTATTAAGAACCTTTTTATTTCATCAAAGTTAATATTATATTATATTAAAAGACTAAATTTGTTTAGTGGTGCAATGGTTAACACTTTTGCCTCACAGCAAGAAGGTCCTGGGTTCAAATATTTATATATAATATATATTTTAAAGGCCGATATAATAACGATAGTTGGGAGAAGGAAAAAGCAGATAACCGATTAATCAACCGATATTAAAAATATATATACATATATATAATTAAAATGGTTGGTGAATGCTGGACAGGTACAACACAGTCATCTATATTCATATTTTAAATGTCTGCATTTCTTTTTGTGAATGTAACACTGTCGAATTTGAAATTGAATCTTTGGTATTAACTTTATCAGAACTGTTGAACTGAACATTAGGGCCCTCTCTCTCTCCCTCTCTCTCAGGCTTTGTCACATTACTAACATAGAATAACTTTAGAGATGTGCAGCACACCGTCTTTAATTTGAGTTGTAAAACTAGCAGTAGCTGTCTGTTTGATATCAAGACACAAGATCTGGAAACGTGTGATTTAGTGGATTACATCGTTGGAATCTGTTCTATTTACAATGGACGATGAGCTGCTCTGAGGCTGAACTGGCCTGGATTACTTCTGTTGTGCGTCCCTTTACATTGTTCAATGCCAGTCTCACAAACCATTAATGTCTGTGCATATTCCTGGGGTAAGGAGGATCCTAAAGTGTGTGATTTCATTTCATGAATGGACGGATAGTTACGTGGCTGGATTATTTGGAAGAGACAGCGCCACATTGGTAAGTACAGTATTAAGTAACGTCTTTTCCTGCCTGCCTGGCTGTCTTCAGTGTCCTGTCCCTATCGTGGACAAGGTGATAGTGTTGGGTTATATATTCAAGAACAGATCAGGGGTCAGATAAGAGAGGTCTGGTTATGCAAGACTAGATATGACTTGAATGCCACACTTGTCAGCCTTCAGTAAAATCAGCTGTTCCAATGTTTAATGTTACCCCAGGACCGCAAAGATTTAACGTCAGCCCATATTTTCTAACCCTTAGGCCAGAGTAATGGGTGGAAGGTATTTCATTGAGTGGAGAATTACTTTATGAAAAAAATATCTTTTTTTTATGAAAAAAATATCTAATGTTAGTTACGTTACTCTCTTAGTCTACATTGAAAAACGTGACATTAATTAAAGTCTGTGGTGCATGTATGGCTGCTGTATATCTAATGTTAACGTGCAGCAGTTACCTGTCTGTGTCAATTTGTTCACTTTAGATTAAGAGGGAGAGGGAGAGTAGAGGATTTAGATATTTTCAGCAGAAGTGGCCCTCAAATGATGATGATTGACTCAGTGTGGTCGGTGGAGGCTGCGCAGCCATTGACAACTATCAGAGCCAAGTTCAGCCGATAACGATAGTTTTTAAAAGGTCCTATCAGCCAAACCGATTAATCGGTCGACTTCATGACCACACACAACAGGCTGTCAGGGCTTGACTGCATGTTTTTGAGATTAATCTGTCAACAACAAGTCGACTAAAATCAAGCACTTAAATATTGATAATCATCAAATGAAAAGCAGCGTTTTATACTGTTGCAGTGTTGCTCTGTTTTCCACAGACACAGATGCACAAACAAAAGACTCACTCACTGAGTGTCTGTCTGCCTGGTGTGTCTCCCTCTCTCTAAGTAGCTGTTTTATCTTTTTTCCTTGAGTCAGCAAAGTGATTTTTTTAACCCCCACCAGTTGCCAGATGACTTGCCTCTGCCTGTTTAATCTGACTCTCTCACTCACGCTGTTGATAGTTACACCGGAAAGCTGCTCTGGAATCCATCAAGCTGCAGAAAGTTTGAAACAAATGCTATCCGGTCCGGAGATACAGTACAAAGGCATAACATGCATGCAATTGATTTCCTTTTTTTTTTTTTTTACTGCAAGAAATGTTTAATTCCAAAATAAAATCTTCTTTCCATATATAAAATACAGTATCTCTTCCATACGTCACCAGAAGTGAATGGATCACTGGGTGTCCCAGGGTTAATAATGACTTCAGCTGTCGGATATTTCATGAAGCTGCTTCTGATCCGCTGATAACTCAATCATCACAGCCCTCATTGGGCAAGTTCATTTCTTTCATACCCTTCAGCAAAAAAAAATCCAGCACAGAAGCATTTAGAGTGGCTGTTTGAACTAAAGAGTCAGTGTACAGCCTCGTGTGGAACTAGTCAGGAGTTTGCAGCTCTGCCTTTAAATAACTGCAGACACTTCACTTTACCTCACTTCTAGCTGCTAACGTTTTACTTTCCCAGCGAGGCTTTAATGATCATTTCATTAAATATATTCACCCGTGAAATTCTTTTGTGTCCTGTGTCCTTTGTCTTTAACTCAACCACTCTCACACACTCGCACACAGCGTGCTGCACACTGTGATCTCCTGGGTTTCCATGCACACCTCTGTACCAGGCTCTCACCTCTGGCTTTGACTCACCTGAAGCTTGCGCCTGCTGCCGGTCCTCCGGTCGTGCACCGGCAGACAATGAACGCAGAGAAAAAGGTGCAAAGAGAAGATGCTGCTGCAAAACAGGACAGCCCGCATCCTCGTGTCCCGCAGACAGACACAAGCTGACACAGACTCAGTGCGTGCAGAGCCGACAGAGGGAGAGGGAGAGGCTGAGGAGGAGGCTCAGTGAGCTGCTGGGCTGGATGACTGCAGGGGATCTTACAGCTCACTGCGGGATTTCTTTGTCCTCTTCTAATGACACTTTTACGAGTTTCCAAGATCACACGTGATTTAACCCCTTTCACGCAGCCTGTCTCAGATGAACAAAGACTAACAAAAGCAGGAACTGAATGCCATAAAATAACGATGATGTCCAGCTGCTGGTGTGTGTGTGTGGGTTTACTTATTTTGTGTTGGAGCCAAAACGATGGCTCTCAAAGTGGGGTCCGGGGAGCCCCAGGGGTCATTGAGGGCGTTCCATGGGGTCCCCAGAAGAAAGGGAAATCATTTATTTTCACATTTATTACAACCATAAGTGACAGCAGCAGACAGCGTGACTCTTTTGGTCGCAGGCTTCATACACTGTGTGTGATAAAACATATAAAAGCAAAATTCTTATCAGATGTGGAACCCTGGGATATATTCTCTTCAAACAGGGGTCCATGGTCTCATTTTTGTCAGTTTAGAAGTCCTTGCCATCAGTGATACTGTATAACTAAGTACATTTACTCAAGTACTGTACTTAAAGGAGCAGTCTGTAGTTTTGTTGAAGACATGTTAATGAGAAGAGAAAGATTTTTTCTGCCTAAACAAACTAAATAATCAAATTCTCTTTGTTTTCATGACTGAATAAACAAACTGACCTTAAAGGACAACACAGTTTATACTGTTTTACTTTGTTTATATGTGGCGGACCCTGCCACCTTTATAGCTTCAAACAGTGTTCTGGGACCTCTGAGAGCAGCTTGTTTATTCACTTGTGGAAAAATACACATTTCTGAGTTTGTTTCATTATCTCATTAATATTGTAAATATTTAAATTCTGACCTTGAATGTATTCTTAAAACTACACTGTAAATCATGTTAAGCTGTTTCAACATAAAGTCTAAGTTCAATTGCTGCCTTAAATATTTGAGTTAATTTGAATAGTTTGTTTAAAATCTTTTAAGTTTTCTTCTTTGTGAAACACAATTTAAAGTTAACTGAACTTGAAAATACATTTTCAGCTAACTTAAGATGTTGGGTTGAATCAGTCACTGTTTGGTGACACTGACAACCATTACAATTAAATTAGTTTTCTTTAAATTTGAAGAGTACTTTCAAGAGTCAACTCTTCCTTTCACACAAGAAACAGCAGCTCCTATTGGTGCTACTTTGTTCCAGTTTTAGCACAAAGGCTTTATGTTAACCAACTGAGGATAAATTGAGGGAAAGTGTGACAGTTTGATAAAGTACAGACTGAATTCAATACGTTTTCGATATTGTGGAAAAAAGAACCGTGACTTCTCTCAAAATGTATTAAAGGCAAACAGCAAGTTTTCATAACATATGGTTTCTTCAAACTATAAAAAAAGAAGGGTCTCAGGAGAGTTTTACCTCTCAAACAATGCATGCTGGGAAGTCTGCCAACATGCTGATCGTGTTTCTTTAGAAACGTATTTCTATGAGTTGATTGTACGTTACATTCATCCAGCTCATCATTTAAAGTCAAAAGACTTCGAGTTGTAAGAACTCATGTTTATAAGTTCAGAAGTGGTCTGAAAAAAAAAAACTACACTTTAAGTTTAATCAACTTGAAACAGAGAGGAAGGAGAGTGTTGAGAGGTGATGGGGGTTGGATGAGAGTCATGGGAGAGATGACATGCAGTAGGGGGCCTTAGGTCAGACTGGAGCCCTGGGCCGCCGTGGCGAGGGCGAAGCCTGTGTACGTGGGGTGTGTGCTCTACCAGCTGAGCTACTGGGGTGCCCCGTAAGTTACTTTTACTTTTATTTTTGACACTAAGTACATTCATTGCCACAAGATTACATCTGCTACTTAAGAACATTTAATATCACCTACTTTACATAGTAACATTTTATCTTTACTTTACAGGTCCTTGGTTAGACTTGAAACAGGTAGAGCCAGTTTATTGTCAGCATGTTAAACCCCCATCCACCAAGAGGCAAGCAGCCTGGGAAAACCAGTCTCTCCCGAAGATGGCCGGATTAACCTTTTCAGGGGTTCTTGGGCAAGAACTTGCTTTTGGGTCGATGTAACCTTTGGGCTCCAGTATTGTACAGTGCACACCTTACTCTATAATGTCATTTTTACACCAAAATGAGCAATATTGTTTTTACAATTTTTAAACAAGAAGAAACTTGCAATGAATAGGAAATAGATTCCTTTCCCATTGCCAGGAAACAAGTTGCCTTTCTATTTGAACAGTAACAGTGGTTACTTTTTTATCTTTTATTTCAAAGTCTCTCTTTCAAACCCAATGCTGATTGTGCTGCTTGAATAAAGAGCGATTGAAAGGATATTCACCGCGAACGTCCCTTTCTTCACCAATGGAAATGGAGCGAAAATTAGCGTGCCTATCTGATTGTCGTGTTTCCATCACAGCCGACTGGAGCTGGAGCCAAAAAATCAGTGACTACTGCAGAATGAATTCCAGTTGTACCCATTCACATTAAAGACAAAAGCCAGATGTTAACTGGTTACTTGTGTGGTGTGAAAGTTGCAGCTTCATTATATTTTGCACAGAGACCCAGAAACTAACCAATACTCTTATACTAATTAACAACCTGCTATGTCAGCCAGTTTTTGGTAATTTCATGAAACAACTTTATTTGTGAAAATGTTAGCACACTATTCTTGCACTTATTCTGTCCTGTGCTGCTACAGCACCCATATTTTCTGTATAGGATATCAATGAAGGATTATCTTATCTTATTATAACCTAAAAATAATGTTAGAAGGGACTTTGAGCACCATCCCTGGCACCACATCCTCCAGAGAGTACCTGACCAGCAACTCATTAGCGGAAGAAAGCACAGCAGATCACAAAGCTGAAGAAACACATAAGGGAAAAGATGCCTTCTTCACTGATGTAGAACATTTTAAAAAATAAAAGAAAGACTTTCTATACCATGGTTGCATCGAAGAATGATCCTAGGATCAAGGTCATGAGCCCTCTGACAAGAAGGAGAAGGAACCTGACCAGATCTTAGCCACAGTGTTGTCACTTTATAAAACATCATTTGTTTGTAGCCTACAACGTGCATGATAAACAAACAACACGAACATCTGCTGTAAACCGCCAGTGATGTGTAAACACAGCTGGAGGCCTCGGCTCTCTTCAGCTCAACTTTTTCAAATAAGAACAAGAATTCCACAAATGACACAGTTGTTTGGTCAAACCATATGTGCTCCTCAACCAGAGAGAGATCAGCTGATCAAACTGAATTCTTCCTGTAACAAACATCAGCTCTGTGATTCTGCTCTGCAGGTGACCACAGCTCCTGTGTGGAACTATTGTTGTCCTCTCTTCTAATATGTAGAACAAGTTGTTCATCTGTCTTTAATGTGTCTGCTTGTCTTTGTGTCCAGTGTTATGTTTGCAGGGGTTGGAAAATCTGACCAGACTCAGCGCAGACTCTTTGTGTGAGACGACTTCAGAATGATTGAAGTGGGAATGTCTGGCTGGTTGATGCAGATTCATGTTGGATAACAGAAACAATTCATCATGCACTACTTGACACACTGACAGCCATATGTCTGAGCTTGGAAACTCCTCAGACAGAGTGAGAATGCTGTGTAATAACTGGGTGGTGTTGGAGCTTGATGACAGGTTCAGTTGGCACCAGCTACATCTGAGCTTTACACACATTTACACAGGATTCATGTTGATCATTTATTTGTGAACTAGGACAACTTTACAGGGATTAACACGTATAGAATACTACATAAAAATAATTACAATCACTGTTGGCTTATGACCCCATACTTAAACATACAAGAAGGAACGTTTAACTGGTTATGAATCAGTCTCAATTTAATACCTACATAAACAAACAAGTCCATCAGTGAACAGACCGGTTATTTCTGTGTAATTATTATTATAGTTATTCTTAAAGGATAAGTTCACTCAAAAATTAACACTCAGTCATTATCTCCTCAACCTTATGCAGATGGAAAGTCATGTGATGTTTTGTAGTCCAAACAGACATTTCTGGAGTTTCACAGAAAAACACTGTTGCAGCATTCTGTTAAACACCTGAGCTGGGCACATGCGATAACATGTAAAAAAAATAAATTTAAAAAAATCTCAAAAATCTTTCAATGGACAGCTCATGCAGCGTAATCCAATTCTCTGGGAGCCCCGAGATCTCAAATTGATTTGAAAAGATGTTATTTACACCCTGTTTAAAGCTAAAATCTTCACTGTAGCTTCTGAGCTAAAGGCAATAGTGCACACCCCGTCTGAACTGGGTGACCGTGCACTGAGAGTGTAAATAATGTCTTTTCAAATCAGTTTGGGATCTCAGGGCTTCTGAAGACTTGGATAATGCCAGATAAGCTGTATGGAGTCATTTTATGGGGTTTATTTCAGTTCTTTTATTGTTTTATAAACAAGCCTCCAGCTACTTCAGTTGTTTAGAAGAATGCAGCAACACTGTTTTGCTGTGAAGCTCCAGAAATGTTTTGTGGACTATGAAACTACGCCAATTTTCCATTGGCTTGAGGGTGAGTAGATAGTGACTACATTTTAATTTTATGGTCTCCTTATCCTTGAATGCCTTGGAGTCTGACTTATCCAGGTTGGATGAATCATCAAATTAATTTTTTTATGGTGGAGAGTTGATGATGAAAAGATGAGTCTCACAGTCTGAGGAGAGAAGCAGCTCTCTAGTCTGGTGGTATGGCATGAAAACAAAGTTTACTTTGTTTCACCATAAGGCCATAAAGACCCTCTTCTTTTGTCCATGAGGCCACCAGAATCAACAAAAACTTAAAGTTCTTTGTTGTACCTTGTAAAAATAATCACCAGTTTCTCCTAATTATTAAAAATAGGACTATTACAATGTACATGGGGGGACTACTAATTCTAAAATAATATACTACATTTCGATCTTAACATGTACACCTGTACAGTCTGTTCAATAGATTATCTAGACAATAAAATCTGGTCACATTTAAACTACGTTGTGCAGGGTTTGTATTGGATTGTGTTATATTAAAAGGAATTTCTAATACTTTATCCACTGCTGTAAATACTACTTGGAACAAATAAGGAATTCGGACTCCAGGTATGTCTAGACGTCCATGAAATCCACATATCTGCTCTTAAATCTGTTACATAACCAAGAAAGTTCTTTTTCTGTCAGTGGAGGATACTCAAATGTGTCCTCCAAAGTCAGCTGTCAGTTCATCTTAGTCCCACTTGTTGGTGGGAACTGTTTCCTGTCCTGTGCTCTGTCACTTGGTCAGGTTTGCCCTCTGCTGTCAGGACTACAGTGAAATGTGAAATGCCACATGTATGAATTGCAGGAACCGTTCGTTCACAGCATAAATATGACACGACTTAAAAATTACATTAAAATTACCAAAAGAACCAAAATAAATACAGAAACAAACAAATACACTTCCAAGACCATGTTTACGACTACACGTTATTGTGCAAGAGACACCGCTGCTGCGACACACTTGTTGTAGCAGCAGGGGGCGCTGTTACATTTGCCCTGCACGACAAACGCCAGTAAAGAGAGCGTGGAGTCGGCCGGAGGTACTGCCACTCTACTGTGACCTTCAGAGTAAAGGCTTTTAAAAAGCCACTTTGTTTTTCAGAACATTGTACAAATTGAGTAACTGTGGTAAAAGATATTGAAATCACCGTGTATCGCTTCGCTGATTTCAGTTGGGTGTTTTTCATTACTACGAGGCTGTTTCGGCCTTATAGATTTTTTATTTTGAAGGCTCCTACAGGATGTGATTAGTTGAGTCGACGGCCGTGATGTAACTTGAAGATGAAGGAGCGGCGAAGAGGAACAAGGAAAGGAACTTGCTAGCCGGCTAAGTACTTTAGCAATCTTCTGGCGTTAGCATTTTGATAATGGCGCCTTTAGACCTCGATAAGTACGTTGAAATAGCAAGACACTGCAAATACCTGCCGGAAAATGATCTAAAGGTGAGTTGAAGAAGCTGAAATTGTATCGTTAGGCTAAGGTTTGTTCATATCAGTGGAAGCAAATGCGGTAACTGTACGAAGTTTGTTCAACAAGCGTGGCTAGTACCGTTAACTAAACTGCTAGCGTTAATTATTCCTCAGTGGTAGCAAAGATTGTTATTCTTTGTATGCACATTTTACCAGCTTCACCGGTGTTAACAAAGGCGGTTGAAAAGCTTCGTATGTACAGGATCGTCAAAGAGGAAGCGGTAGTGCTAAATGCTACTATAAGAGTTCAATGTTACGATGATGCGGACATGGGAAACACAGCAGCGCAAACCAAACAGCAACCTATCGTCAGCAAGTTTCATAAGCAGGCTAGATATATCGTTAGCCGCTATAGCTACCCAGTCTCAAATGTTTAGTGCTCAGGCATTAGGCAAAAACTATGTACATGTGCTTTCTACAAGAAAGCAAAACGGCTCATTTAGAAACCTGAATCTGCTTCAAAGAGCCTCAGAGCTAACGCTAATCTGTTAGTCGTCCGCCTCCAACCTATCTGCTAACATCTCGTCCAGTCATCAGCAGTTATATTTTGATGTTGTTAATACTGCTGTCATACAGCAGTCAAAACCAGCAGTAATTGCACCACCAGTTTATGACCTTTATTTAATAATTGTGCAACATAATGGGGCTGCAACTAACAATTACTGCCATTGTCGATTATTTGCTCGATTATTCGATGAATTGTTTCGACCATAAAAGGTTAGAAAATGTCAATCAGTGTTTCCCAAAGCCCAAGCTGGAATCAGATTGGAAAAAAAAAATCTTAGAAAAAGTTGCCTAAACCGATTATCATTATTATTATTATTATTATCAATTTCTGATCAAACTCATATTCTTACAACTTTATATGGGGGTAAAGTAAAGTTTACTGTAAACTAGTTTGCAATCTATTGAATCGAGAGCCTGACCTATATATTGTCAGCCTATTATCAACAGATATATCCGTATTAGCGTATATGTTGCCCAATATGTGCAGATATGAAACCTTTTTTTTATTATAATGGAGAAAAAATGCTTGCATAATTTATACTTATTACATTCCGCATAAATTTACTGTATCAGTGTACTGGGGAAATTTTAGACATTAGATGTTATTGTTAAACTGTAAAATATCCTGACTCAGTAACATATATTGATTGATAACCATATTTTAGGGATTCCTGAAAAAAAATGTGTGTATCAACCGATATACCTATCAGGATTGTTCACTTCCTAATATCAGTATCAACATCAACCTTAAAGATTGAGTATAGATTGGGTTCCAGTTGTATTGTCAGCGGTAATCCTTGTTTTTACCCTACGTAGCCCCACAGCCACTGTGAGACTGGCACAGTCACTGTGGGGATGCTGGTTTGGAGGTAACTTAGACCCGTGAAGAACCGTATAAGCTAGAGAATATTGGATTAATGATCTTTTATGTTGTTGTTAAGCTGTTATGATGCTGTATTGTAAGAGGGTGACTGAGACCGCTCACTAAAATCATGTTTATTTTTCAGAGACTATGTGATTATGTTTGTGATTTACTCCTGGAAGAATCAAATGTTCAGCCGGTCTCAACTCCAGTTACTGTTTGTGGAGATATTCATGGTCAGGTAGGTCCAACTGGTTTCTTGTTCTAGTTTGTCCTTTAAAAATTATTGAAATCCAGCCTGGACACTGAGATTACTGATATAGTCATTTCCTTTGTCTTGTTTCTTAAAATGCCTAAAAAAAGTCTCTGTATTTGTTTGCATTCCTAAAAGACATGCTATTCCCTTTAAAACAAACTAACAAACCTTCATGTTCCTGTCTAGTTTTATGATCTTTGCGAGCTCTTCAGAACTGGAGGTCAAGTTCCAGACACAAATTACATTTTCATGGTAAGCAAGTTTTCTTTGTTTATCTATGTGGAAACATAATTGAATATGCACATCTGAAAGTAAGAAAGGCTTTTTGTAGTATAAAATACAGGTTAGGGTTAGAAAATTATTTTTAAAATAATGAAAGTGAAATTATCAGTTATCTTATCAGTATCGTGCCATGAGAAGCAGGTAATTAATGGTTATCCTAAATCTTATTGTGCATCCCTTGATGCACTGTATCCTGGAGTCAACTGAGCTGTGTTTTGAATGCATATATGGAGGCAGTTAAATGTGTTGGGGTCCCTGATGGTGTCTTCTTTTTCCACCTTTTAGGGAGACTTTGTAGACAGAGGATATTATAGCTTGGAGACATTTACACACCTGCTAGCTTTAAAAGCAAAATGGCCGGATCGTATCACACTTCTACGTGGAAACCACGAAAGCAGACAAATAACACAAGTGTACGGCTTTTATGGTAGGTACATGTGCCTCACTGTTACTGTTGATACATGCAGATGTTTTCTGTTTTAACCAGCCGATCAAACCAAGTTTCCATGTATGCTCTGCTTATTTTTAGATGAGTGCCAAACAAAATATGGAAATGCAAATGCCTGGCGGTATTGCACAAAAGTCTTTGACATGCTGACTGTGGCAGCTGTAAGTTCATTTATGGTTCTTTCACATTGGTTGCATGATGCTGTTTGCCTGTAGAACATAGTACTTGTTCATGGGTTTGGAGAGGTGGCTGACACACATACATGCATTCACTCATGCACACACAGCAACAAACAGACTTCAGGATCAGTATTTAGTGGACTTGGCAGGGGTGTCATTGTACACAGAAGTCACGGTTTGCTACGTACCTCACTATAGGGGTCACGGTTTGGTAAAACAGGAAGAGAAGTAAGAAAATCCCAAATGCTGTAGGCTAGATTTCTTTTCAGTTATTTAACTGACAGTTACCATGGCCACCAAGTATAGTACCACTTAAGATAGTTGGTACAGCCTGTAGGCAAAGCAAGTTTATTTATTTATTTTATTGTTTGGCCTTTTCATGGTTTTATTACATAGGACAGATGAAGAGCAAGGAAGGTTGATATGCAGCAACCCTGCATGGGCCACTGCAGTCCAGGACAAAGCCTCTGTTCATGGGACGCACACTCGACCAACTGAGCTATTGGGGCACCCTGGCAAAACAAGTTTTTTTTATACAGCACTGTTCAGACACAAGGCATTTCAAAGTGCTTTAAAAGGCGTATAGAAATATGTAAATAATAAGACATTGGAATTTTAAAAAAGTATTTAGACAAAAACAAAAGCAAAAAATTAGGTAAGTTATTTATCTAAGATGTTGGTAAGCCACGATAAACCATAATGTTGTGAGCCCTGATTTAAATGAGCTTTAACTGAGCGTTAAACAGTTTGAGCAGATATCAGGTTCTCAGGAAGGTTGTTCAACAGGTGGAGAGTAGAGAAACTAAATACTGCTGTACATTGCTTCGTAGTGCATCAAACAGAAACAGTGTTTCCTCTTTTTAACTGTTTATTTTCCCCTTTCTTTTTTTTACAAAACAGAACGTTCCTTGACATAGGACCTCCCATCAAAAATAACCAATGATTTAATAGCACAAATAAATAAATAACATAACAAATTACATTTTACAAAGTGATGGACAATCTCAGCAGAGCAGGGTCAATTATATGGAAACATTTTCTATGGCATTCCATTATAACGCAGTTCTATTACAGCAACCCATATTGCTTAAACACCTAAATATAATGTAACACAGTTCCACCTCTGAGCAAAAGTGTTGATCTTCATTTGTAGGTTTGGTAAACTCTCACATAGGTCATATTTTCACGCAAAGCTGATGTTAAATGTTATGTAAATGTCAATTGCTTTGGTAATTTGGTCTTTGCTCCTGTTTGCTTTCACATCTAGAGGCTGCTTTAAAACAGTGGGTTGAAATGGTTGGACTGCTGTCTTTGTTTTTGTTTAGTTTTTTAGTTTAGTTTTTTTGTTTGTTTATTTGGTGACTGACACATCTGGGTGATGCCGTCTGTTATGCGTTAGCGTGTTTGATGTGTTCCCACTCGCATTACACTGTTGAACAGTCGACACACCATCCTCGTCCGATCCACCAAATGCTATGTGGTTGGAAAACAACTTTCAGGTGAATTACTGCCACTAACTGGGTTGGAGTGTGGATCAGAACAATTATAATCTTGCCCATTGACATAAGCTTTCGCCATAGTGTGACAGTCAGACGTCTTCTTTGTATGACTGCATGCACCGGACTGTGACGGTTCAGGACGAATACATGCACAGTTACATCCCTAGTACTTGATAAAGTAAAAATAAGTGTTGGCTGCGACTGTATGCTGCCACCCCAAAAGTTGAATGTAATTGTCTAAGCTGTCTGGGTTAGTCGCAGAATAGAGTGAGGTTTGCAAACCTCCATTTTGGTATATTCGATTTAGATAACTAACCCTAACCCTTATATTTGGTGTGTAGTTTTTATTGTTTTTTACTAATATACAATATCAAACCCATTTTTCCTATCCCAAACTGCCTGATTTTGACATCTTTTAATCTCTAATCCCAGTTGATAGATGAGCAGGTCCTGTGTGTCCATGGTGGTCTTTCACCTGACATCAAGACTTTGGACCAGATCCGCACCATCGAACGCAACCAAGAGATTCCACACAAGGGGGCCTTCTGTGATCTTGTGTGGTCTGATCCAGAGGATGTGGACACCTGGGCTATAAGTCCACGAGGTGCAGGCTGGCTGTTTGGCTCCAAGGTTACTAATGAGGTACGCTCTGTTGCCAATATTTAAAATAAATCATTGGAAAATTAGGGGAAAAACATCCTTTGACCTGTAGCATCAGTTTTATAAAAGTAACGCTGACGTTTTGTTTATAGTTTGTTCACATCAACAACCTGAAGCTCATCTGCCGTGCACATCAGCTAGTTCATGAAGGCTACAAGTTCATGTTTGACGAGAAGCTGGTGACCGTGTGGTCAGCGCCCAACTACTGCTACCGCTGTGGAAACATCGCATCCATCATGGTCTTCAAGGATGTCAACAGACGAGAGCCCAAGCTGTTCCGCGCCGTCCCTGACTCCGAGCGTGTCATACCTCCCCGAACAACCACCCCCTACTTCCTCTAAAGACAAGAGCCAGTTCTGTCTCCTCCCCGCCCTCTGGAGATCTCAACTCTCAAACGTATTTATATGCAACCTATTTTAAGAAATTCATGGGAGTTACATCCCTTTCAGGTCTACAGTATCTTGAGAAGCAAAAGGTTTCTTCCAAAGCTAGTCTGTTTGCACCACACTCACTTCGTTCGGAAAGAAACATCCCCTTCTATCCCTAATGAGAAACTGATACTTTCAAATGTCCTCATATTTTATTGATAAGAAAATGTAAAATGGCTTAATATCGATGTCATGTATCCCACTGAAGCAAATAAGCTGCCAATAATACACATTCAAATAAAGTGATTCACAGACAGGTGACAAATTAAAGGGAAAACTTGAATAAATGAGATGAGAAATGTAACAAACGGTGATGCAGTCATGCTGTTGGGGCATTTTGCTGACATGGTTTGGGTCCACTCGTCCCCTCAGAGGGAACGGTCACTGCAAATCGACACAAAGTTGTTCTGTGTGATCACCTTTATGCTGTGGTGAAACATTTCTATCCTGATGAATGAAAATGATGTGAATCATATGCCGTGACCTTCACAGTCAACACATCTCAATTGAATTGAACACCTATGGGAGATTTTGGATCGATGTGCTCTCCACCACCTTCATCAAAATGCCAAATGAGGGAATTTCTTTGACACTTGGTGTTGATTTTTCCTTTACCTTGTCACCCGTCTGTATATTTTTCTTTAAATAGTTTAATTTCATTAGTTGCCTTTTTTAAGACTACTTTTCTCATTTCTGTTTGAACACCTCAGACCCACTGTATAAACAGCTGCTGAGCCCATCCTCTGCCTTAATTGGGGGTTTTTAATTTTAAGCCTTATTTTTAGACTTTCTTATTAATTTATTGTTTTTAAAGTGTCCTGTTCTACAGACAGTTTGTATTTGTATGGCAAATATTCACAAGTGTCTGTCTTAAAATGGCAATTACTTTTGCATTTTCTCATCACTATGTGTATGTGACTACTTTGACAGTGTGAAGAATTGTTGCAGCAACAGTGGCTTTGATAAGCAATATCATTTAAATTCGAATCTCAATTTCCCGTGCAAGTGCATTTTCTTGACTAGCTCAGCTCCATAGTTGTATTTGTAGCAGAGGATGGTTTTATTTGACGTTCCCCTGTTTTGTAATTTCAATAAAACATTATTCATTGAAGTCTTTTGAAGAGTGGTCACTTCCATCACAAACCTATTGTTATAATGTAGTCCTAACCATTGAAAAATGTCAGCAAAGACAAAGGGAACACTGATGTGGCTAGAGTGAACAGGATCCAACCTGCATGGTTCATGGTTTTTAACTGGACCAAATGAAAACAAGCTGATGTGTAAGAATGCTTCAGGTGACAGAAAAGGGAAAAACAGGAAAAGATGATGACTATCATCATGAGGGAACGGGCTTTACTGTTCCCATTTGAACCCAGTAGGTTTAAAGCATCTGCACGGCGTAGTCTAAACAATTGAATGTGTTCCACTTTGTATTACACTTTAAAAGAGATTTCCATTTAATTTCATGTGAGGCACGTAGACTATTTAGGTCAAGGCATCAATGTCCCTGTTGTATCCAATATCAAATATTTAAAGAATATTTCAAGCCTGTGCTCTCAACCCCACCTGACTCTTCTGCACTCAGTTCAATCCGGTGGTGGAAAGTAACGTTTACTCAAGTACTGTACAATTTTAAAGTACTTGATACTGCTACTCTACTCCTTTTCAGAGGGAATTATATTTCTTTTTACAACCTAATCAATTTTTCAGATAAAGATTTTACATAGAAACATATGATCATCTCATAGAACCACATGACTGGATAAACACATTGAGATATGTGGCTTCAAAAAGTGCTCCAAGTACTGTACATTGGGTAATAACTATGAATGCATTTTAAAAAATAAGAATATTAACCAATGTTTTTTTCACTGCCATTTCAAAACAGCAAATTAAGAACTTTACATATAACACATATCACAATGACAGGTATGAACAAAACATATTAAATAAATCAACATAAACTATTGTAAATAACATTTAATGTTGAAAGTGAGGCCAAGAAGTTTTATGATAGACAATATCAGCATAACAAATGGGTCTAAGTTTTTTCTGTATTAGATGGAAAACACTGGACCAATAAATAATCCCCATAACATTCAATATATATTATAATATTGTCTAATAGTCACACATACAGTAATTTTCATGCATTGCTCATAATCTTATTAAGCACTTAAAGGGTAATTCAACCAAGTTTACACATTAAAGTGTATTTACAGGTGTTGGGGAGTACTGCTACATATGTGAAAAAAGTAGTATTAAGCCTTTTGTGGCTCCAGAGGAAGCTGCATGTAATCTCATAAATTGCCTCCAGTGATGTCACTCAGTGGCTAGTTGCATTGTGGGTAATGTAGGTGCCAGGTTTTGAAAATCAGTCCATTGGTCTAGCATTGCCATATATTTCAAATATAACTAGATAATGAATGCAAAGCCCATTCCTTCCAATGAGAATAGGAAGCTGAAGTCACGCCCCTTCTGGTTTGCCTCATGGGACCTTATACCGGAAAAACTTTGGTATCGAATGGAGAGACAATGTTTTTTGATCATGTATGAATTGTGTCATGTATAACATATATGATGTTTGTCAAATTAAAAGATAATTTAATTTAACATTTCAATAAAGTTTCAGTTTGTCATCAAACTAATGAAATATCAGACTGAAAATACGTCATTTTAAAGACGACACAGCCAATAGCCTCGTTGGTGACGTTGTCTCATTGAATGCTCACCAAAACCCGTAACTTAAACATTGTAGAGCTGCTCCTGTATATTAGCAGCTCACACAACTGACCAACTCTCCTTTCACATAACTGCAGTTGTCAATATGAGCAGATTTATTGTGATTTTCATTTTTATTCTGTGCCGAGTTGGCGGCCATGTTGGTGTTGGTGACGTGTGTTGAGCAAGACAATGTAGTTCACTGAGTGCTTTAACACAAAGCTAGATGCTACTTATCTTTAGTTATGAGAAACTGCAACTTTATTGACTTGGAAAATTATTTTTCAAATTCACAAACATCATATGTGTCATTCATGACACAACTCAAAAGATTATTTGTTCCTCCCCATTATCTACCGTACAATTATCGTACATCCATAGGTGCAAACCAGAAGGGACGTCACTTTGGCTCTCTATTGCTTGTTGGGTGCTTACGCCAAAATTATCCAGTCCAGTCTTACAGACATCTTTTTTATAATGGTGCACTATGGGGAAAACGTTTTTTGGGCTGCAGGGAAAGTTTTTGCTGTAATGTTGCACTCCTGTAACACTGCTGGACTCATAATGCACAGTTTAAAACCGAATGATGACAATCGATCACCTTTTCATCCCACACATTATTTTACCTTTTTCAAAACCGGGCATCTACATTACCCAAATAGCAAGTTAACCACTGAGTGACATCACTTTAGGCAGTATATCAGATTACATGCAGCTTCCTCTGGAGCCACAAAGGGCGTTAAACTACCATTTTCACATAGTACTGCCCAACACCTGATCTCTACAAGAAAGGTCAGAGCCACCTGTATTTGCTCAGGAGACTGTTTTATTACCTGGTGATGGTCAGGGTCATCTTTTACGCTGTAGTGTGCTGGGACAGCAGGGTGAAGGCAGCTGATGCCAACAGCCTCAGTAAACTCATCAGAAACACTGATTCTGTCCTGGGAGTGAAGCTGGTTCATTTGCTGGAGGTGTCAGCGAGGAGGATGCAGAGAAAACTACTGAGTAATATGGACAATGCCTCTCACCCCCTGCATTCCACCCTGGAATCATATCAGAGGACCTGATTCTCACTCCAGGGACTGAGACCACCAAGCAGCACCACAGAACACCACAAGAGGTCTTTTCTACCAGTGGCCATCACACTGTAACTCCTCCCCCTTCTGTGGGAAGAACAGCTGACACAAAGGACACTAACTACAATGATACAAATCTTATGTGTGCACTATCACTTTTTTCAACATGTGCAATACTACTTTTCATTATCATTACTATCATATACTATATAACATTGATTATCAGATGCAGTATTACTTATTTTTTACTACCTTCAATATCAGTTGAAGCCAGTTTTACTTTCAATTTCATTGTCAATACTACTTTTTTCTATTTTAGTTTATTTTAGTTAACTCTTGTACTTAACTTACTTCTATTGTTATTTTTATTGTATTGTATTATTCTGTTGTTACTGTTTTTTTACATTTACACCTTAAACACTTTATATTTTGTATATTTCACTGATATTTAACATCTTACTGTCTTAAACTGGGCCCAGTGTGTGACCTGACCCGGGGGAACCCACTGGTTCTTACTGGTTGTACTGTACATTTTTGTAGCAATTTCTGGCACAAGTATTTTCTCTCCCGATAAAGTCGGAGTGTTGTAATTAAAATTCAATCTTGTCATATAATTAGTTCCCACATTGTAACACATTGTTGCGTATTTTGGCGTTCTCTTAGTGCTTTTATTTTGACAAGGTTGACCCGGAAGCAGCTAGCCAGTCACAGTGGATTGGACTGGCGCTGTCCTGTCCTCACCCTGCCGCCTCCTCCTCCTGCCTGCCTGTCACAGGACAACAACCTTTCATACAGAGTAGCATTTCAGCGTCAACGGACGGCAGTCCCACTCACACTGCCGGGGGGTACGGCTCGGTAGATAGCGGTCCAGGCTCAGTTACACACAGTGAGATGCCAACAAAGTCGCGCTTCACCGACAGAGCTCGTCGTGGCGTGTGCTCTGATTTTTGAAAGCATCACGGTGGTCCTCCTGTTCATTACGTTAGCCGGCTGGCGAGGTAAGAATGAATGTGAATTACACAAGCAGCCGCTGCAGGCGGGCTGTGTGACCTGTCTTTATTAACTTGCACATATTCGCTTCCACTGGTTATCTTTGTTATCCAGTCATTATTATCCAGACGTTATTTTGCTGTGACGTTAACGGAGAGGTGTCCTGACTTAATTTGTCGATGTTGGCGATGACAGAAAGCTGTTCGCGTTACACACGAGTGAGCCATAGCAGTGTTCTAGCTTAACGCCCAATTAAGCTTGGTTTCATCAGTAGCTAACAGCTCTTCACTCAACGTTGCAGCTTAGGAAGAGAATTGCAGATATTGAATATAGGTAGTAATGGAGTAACAACACCCCAGCTACCCCTGAGCTATTCACTGACATGCTTCTCTATAAACCTCTTTGACTCAGACGTCTTTTATGTATTTTGTCTTGTCGCGAAGGACTCATTATAGTTTTTCCATCCAATCACCGCGTCCGCGAGCCTCCTGTCATGTTCACGTCAAAGAGACCTGTCTCTAAAAAGCTGAATGAGATCTGTCGGGCGTCTAAAGATTCAAATCCTGCAAAGAGAGTGTCTGCAGATCTGAACCTGTTTGTTTAATGAGAGATACTATAAGCCATACGGGTGTTTAGGCGCTTCTTAATGATAAAGACGATGAGTAAGCTGAAGGTTTTTTAAAAATTGTGCATTCCTGGTACAGCAGCTAAGGTTATCCTGCACACTTTCTCTGGCGACACTGACAGCCACCCTCCATCATACAGACACACATCTCCGAGGACTGGCATTGGAGCCATAGTCAGTCATTTCATGGCAGAATAAACTTTACATTGGCTGTAAATGATTTTAATAAGGCAGAGCGTCAGCTGAACATTGCGACCAGACTGTGTGCTGCCTTGACCTGATTGCACATCCATCTTAGCAAACTGGAGGTTGCAGCTACTGTGAGAATGAAATCTGGGACAGCCCAGGTCATCCTAAAAAAGGTGGCCATGTGACACATTTCCTCCATAGTTTCATATTTCTATTCATATTTAAGTAGGGCAACTGTAAGACACTCCAATATTTGCAAATGGCAACATTATTTAGTTGCAGTAGGGATATCAACATGTTAGATTTCTATAGGTGCTTGTTACTGGTTGAAATGTATGTCTTGTTAGTTTGATGTATTAACAAATCATAAATGAAGATTGATACAATAAGTCTTTGGTCTGGTTGCCACTGGATTCAATATTTTTAATGAACCAATAATTTATTTTAATGCTGTGCATTTTTGCAGGCTAAATACATTATTTCTTTTTGTTTGTAATAAGGTGTGAAAAGTCAGTGTCATGACTGGAGCTGAGAATGAAGATGATATTCCATTAGGGGAGAGGAAGACTGTCACAGATTTCTGCTATCTCCTGGACAAGTCCAAACAACTCTTCAATGGGCTAAGGTCAGTTTTTACTTACACTGTTGTCTCCTGTCTGCGGGGCTGCATTTTGTGATCGAGCATTTACTTCCAATGGTGAGTTGTGGGAAGTACATGCGGTGCACAGGAGTGATATGTAAAAGAATCCAGCCCAGCATCCCTAGGAAGTATGTTTATGTTGGATGATTGCGCAGTGCATGATGTACGTCCAGTGCCAACGCTCAGTGCCAATGCAGGAAGGAGTGTGCTTATTATGTAAGGGTGTGGAGGTCGGGGTGATGGTTGGGTGTGTAGCGTATCTGACTGTCATGGGTCGTTACAATCTAATGGTTAAGGTTCACTTAAAAACAAATCTTAATCAAGAATTTTAAGAGACAAGACATCGTATTGATGGTAACATGCTCAGCAACTGTTAGCATCACCCTTGCCCTGCTCATTTAGGATCAACATACATTGACATGTATTTATATTTATAGAAGCAGTATATGATACAACCCCTGATTTCATAAAAGTTGGGACACTGTTTAAAACCTAAATGAAACCAGAATGCAGTCATGACTGAGCCTTTCAAGGATGTGCCTTTCATACCCAATCATGATTCTATTGATATATATATATATATATATATATATATATATATATATATATATATATATATATATATATATATATATATATATATATATACATACATATACATACATATATATATGTATATATGTATATGTATATATGTTCAAAAATCAATCAAATTGATGAGGTAATACATTAAATTGTATTTGTACTATTTTCAATTCACTATATGTCTTTTCACAAGCTAACATAACCCTATAACTAAACACTCTAAGAGTTGCTTAAATAAGTTTCGCTGCGTCAAACGGTTCTATCTAAGGATGCACATTATATATGGCGCCAATAATTTATTGGCCTGATAATGTGAAATTTATATTATCTGCTATTGATCAGCTATAATGAAATTATATCAAATTAAATAGAAGTTATGAAACCAAGCCAAATTGCTCTCCTTGACTTAACAAGCACAGTATCTTGACACTTGAGTATTAGTAGGTGGCGAAATGCACCTTTAAAGTTGGTTTGTGATCTCGCAATAAAGAAGAAAAAGAAGCAGCAGCATGCTGTTGTGTGGCTTTTAATGTCAAATTGCTGCACCTTGGTAGAGCCACAACATGTAAACTAGAGAGCCAAATATGTTGTCTTTGGTGTGGACATTTTTTACAGTTTCAGAGGAAAACAACACAATTACAAATTGCAATACATGTTCCACAAGAGAGGAGGAAAAAAGTCTATGAGTTTTAACACAACAAATCTTATTAGAGCTGTGAAATATTACAACATCCATCTTTGCTCACTACATCTCAGCCTTTCCAAGTATCAGGTGTGCATAAACTCCACGTTAGGAACCAGGCTTGGGCCAATATTACATAATATCAAATATCGTGAAATTTGCCGTCATAAGCAATACTTTTCACAATATTGAATATCGAACAGCTGTGTGTTTCTTCACCTGAGAGGAACTGCTCTGACTATATTTTGCTGAACTTAATATATTATACTATTATGCTTACTATATATCGAATTTATAAGTTCCTATTTAATACTATTTTGTTATTTAAGTGTTGTATATGTTATCAAATAATAGATGTATCTGTAATTCACTCTATTTATAGATATAGGTGTAGATAAAGATAAATTTATTTGCAAATTTGTATATTTTTTATTGTATTATTAGTTAATAATTTATGAAATCATTTGTTACTATTTCTGTGACAACTGTGGTGCTCTATAGGTATGTTCTGTTGACACTGTTAATTCACACCTATAAATTTCAGTTGTTTGTAGGGAGTTTTATTTTGCAGTGTCAATTAAATGTCTTGAATTTTTCATTTAAGAAACAATTGAATTTACAAGTGATCTACATATACTGCTTATTACTGTGATCAACTAAATATTCACTTCATCAGTCTTATGAAGGGCCAACTTACCTGCTGTGAGGGTGTGGTAAGAGAGTGAAGGAGAGACACTTTCTCCCTGTTAAATCGGAGCATCTGTTTATTCTTTTGTAGCTTTAGGAAAGCTCTAATTTTGTTTTCTTCAGTTAAAAGACTGAGATTGCTCAAAATACTCAAATTTCGCTGCTTATATACCAGCACAGAAAACAAATGTAGTCTGAGAATGCAGCTAAAATATGCCCTTCTCTGCACAGTAGGGAATTGTTTTAACTAACCTGCACCTGTAGAATAAAATAACAGCTTTGCTTCCAACTTGAAACTTTATCAGTGTTCTTATGCACCATAGTTTTTAAGAAGGTTATGTGGCTGCTCCCACCAAAATCTAACAATTGGAGTTTGTTTTTGTTTTTTTTAATGGAAGCCAAGGTCAAGTCCTCTGATTGAATCTTAACAGACTGAACTGACACTTAATATTATTCAGTATGTTGGTTGTATTTGTTGTCATATTGTTACAACGGATATCACAATAAGCTCAGAAATACTGTAGAGTGCAAGCTGACAGATTGGCCATCTGGAGTAGCAGGAGTCGGTGAACCTGTCATCTGGTGGTGAGCCAAGCAGGACAATACTGACAGAGAGGAAGAAAAGGGCCAGGATAGACAGATACATAAGAGTCATTGATTAGAAAAATTAGACAAATCAGCTGCTCCCTGTTTTCACCCTGTCACCTTGATGTCTTATTTGAATCACTGCCAGTTACTTGATTGTGACCGCAAACGACCATTTTAAAGGGCTCACAAATTCAGACCCATGTGAAACGACTGAAATAGTGAAGTACCCCGTCTGATGATTTTATTTAATTTTGAGGTTCATAGTTAGCTACAGTAATCAGAGCTTTTTTCAAACATTGGGTAAAAAAAAAAGAAGATTTCACACAAACTGAAAAGTGCAACTTTACCAAGTATTCATCTGGCTGTTGCATCTTCTCCTCTAGTGATTATAAGATTTGATAGGAATACATGTAACATGAAAAACATCTCTTCATCAATAGATAATTCAGTTTGATAAGGTTGATTTCTTTATTATTAAATTTGATTTCTTTATTATTTGTTTATTATATTTATGTAATTGAATATATACTGAACTCAATAAAATATAAATCATAAAAATATGATGTAATAGTTACTTTAATTGATTTCAATAACTGGGAAGATCCTCAATGATCAGTATTATTATTTTTTGTATTATTGTTTATTGTACCTTTTTGGATTTAATGAATCAATCAACTGATCGGTCATAAAAAACAAACAAAATCTCAAAATATGCTGATATTGACGATAACTGTGATATTTAAAAATGAAATATTACTGTGTTAATAATACACACATGATAACAATGTGTAAATAATTCAGGTCTTCAATCACTTCTGTTTGTTTCCGTTCTTGCATTCTCATAGTGGGTTACGATAATGCACCTTAATGCTGGTCTCCACCTGCTAAAATATGGGGGAAATAGAGAGAAAAGAAGGCACAGTAACTAGCTACAGTTTGTGGCTACTGCTGGGGGAGATGACAGACAAAAATGAGACACTCAATCCAATATTATAACAGCACTAGTTACAGCCAGAATATAATCCTGTTGTGACAAAATTCTCACATGGAGATATTATGGTTCTTATGTCCAAATAAGATAACATAAGATAAGATGTACCTTTATTGATCCCTTGAAGGGGAAAATCAATTTGACATCAATAATAATATAAATGATAATGTATCAAATAACAATGACAAGACAATGTGACAATTGGTGGGTAACGTTCTGAGAGTTGGATAGCGTTTGGTTTTTGATTGTCGGTTTCAAGCAATGGTGGCCTGTTTGCCAACGTTCGCGTATTACAGCTCAACAGTTCACCATAAAAATGTTTCTGAGGCGAGAGAGAAGCTATACAGTAACAGAATCTAGATCCATATTTGATCAGCAATGCTTAGTTTGAACTGCATTATGTGTCATGAGCTACCCCTCTCTTGTACTATGAACTGTAGTTTTAACAGCAACCTGTTGGATGATGCGTTCCGTGCAGATTTTTGCACACAATCTTTTGTACTTGTAAGCATTTGTCTTTATGTACAAAATTATTGCATAAGTGTGCTTTACTTGAAAATTAAAAAGTCGGGGTCCACTCTGGGGCATTCCATAATGCACACTAGAGCTGGGCAATACATCGATATTATATTGTTATTGTGATATGAGACTATATATCGTCTTATAAGTGTCATCTTTTCCTGATTTTAAAGACTCATTACAGTAAAGTGATATCATTTTCTGAACTTACCAGACTGTTGTACTTGTACTAATACTTGTCTTTATCCACTTAGACTTTATATCCACATTACTGATTATTATTGATCTGAAATCTCATTGTGATAACGTTTTGTGAAAGTACCAATTGTCATCACTACAATATTTTCACAATTTCCATATCGAGGTAGTCAGTCAAAATTTTTTGATATTTGATTTTGTCACCCAGTCCTAGCATTCATGAAGTGCTTTAGAGGAGATTTTAAAATAGAGCCTAAAATTATTGTGATGTTATTTTAAGGCCATATTGCCCAGCCCTAATGCACGCCCATTCATTGTGACTGTGTTAAGTGTAAAAACTGACCAAAACACCATGACTGCCAACAGCTGTACATCCCAAAATGTTTGACTGTTTGTTTGTAGAAATATGGAGATGTTCTGTATGTGACTGGTTCTTTTCTTCTCTCCCCTCTTCCCTTTATTGTATTCTTTGCTACAGAGACCTTCCTCAGTATGGACACAAGCAGTGGCAGTCCTACTTTGGACGGACTTTTGATGTCTACACTAAGCTGTGGAAGTTTCAGCAGCAGCACAGGTTATTTCCATGTCTTATTAGTTCACAGTGTTTTACAAGATGGAATTGGAGTGCCATGTTTGAAATATGTGGTTCACGGTATGAATAAAGGAGATGTTATAATTCAGCAGTCCCATGAATTAATTCAACACCACATTCACACAATTCACACACAAGAATGAGGGAAAAATATTGCGTCTGGATGTGATTCATCAATGTAGTAATTTAGAACTCAAGATGAGTTTACAAAAAATCCAGCACTGTTGAACTTGCTAGGACTAGTGTTCGCCATATTCTAGTCAAGTATGGTACAAAAGGTTTCTAAATGGTTATTAAACTGTATATGTTTCTTATTAACACAAACACAGATGCACATGTAACAGGTGAGGACACTGTAATTTGCCAGATGTTCTGTCACACTGGTTGAGTTATCTCATTCTAGTGCTCAGTATTTTATGTTTTCATTTACTGACAGGCAGGTTCTGGACAGTCGGTATGGCTTGAAGCGATGGCAGATTGGGGAAGTCGCGTCCAAAATTGGACAGCTTTACTACCACTACTAGTAAGTCAGCAAGCGCTCTCACTGCCTCACTGATGTATGTTTTCCTCTGTTGCTTTGTCCAGACATCTGAGAGGGAGGGTGGAAATAAGCTCTCATTCAGGACATAATTTGTTAACATTCTTGTTTTAAGCTGCAGATGAAATGATACAAGCAGCAGAAAAGAAGGGGTGCTCTATGTGTGTTATTCTCTGTGTTATTGACAAGTAGGTTTTCACACACAAGGAATTTGCCTTGGTGTTTTTGTGCATTACAATAACAAGAGAAAGGAAAAAGAAATAGCAAGAAGAGGTACTTCAAAAGGCAGGAGTCATTAATATTAAACAGAAATAAATTCTAAAAAAAGAGAGAAAAATATAGTAAACAAAGAGGCTGGATGTGCAAAATGTTGACCAAGAAATGTGCAAAAGTTTAAAATAAAAATAAGATAAATATAATAAAGCTTTAATAGTTCATCAGTCCTTTGTGTAGTGCAATAGCAATATATTAAAGCAACAGTAACCTTAAGTTTGTTGTATTTTATCCATTTGTCAATGTAACTAAATCAGAAGTTATGAAGTGTGTTGAAATGTTATTAATGTAACAAAATTTAGTCCACTCCAGAGATAGTAACACCTACTTTCTACTCTTGATTGACAGCCTTCGTACCTCAGAAACAAGTTACCTGAATGAGGCCTTTTCATTCTACTCAGCCATCCGTCAGCGCTCCTACTACTTTCAGGTCAACAAAGAGGACAGGTAGGTTCCAAACATTTTCTCTTAAAATATAAGTTGCAGTTTCTGGATGTTGAGGCCTTTGCTATATATAATAGAATGCTTGGACATTTACTGTGTTTTTTTTAGTTTTTTAAAAAAGATTTTTGTTTTCTGCTGTCTTCAAAGAATGTTACCAAAGGCCACTTTCTCATTAAATCAAATCAAATCAAATCAAATTTATAGATATATATATATAGCCCAAAATCACAATCACATTGCCTCAATGGGCTTTACAGTCTGTACAGTGCACGACATCCTCTGTCCTTAGAC
The DNA here is from genome assembly GCF_040436345.1 of Pagrus major. Lineage (NCBI taxonomy): Eukaryota > Metazoa > Chordata > Actinopteri > Spariformes > Sparidae > Pagrus > Pagrus major. The sequence continues at coordinate 3,780,814 of NC_133226.1, forward strand.
CCTCGATTCGAGTAAGGAAAAACTTGCCATCTTGATGGAAAAAAGACCCTTTTAACAGGGAAAAAAAAAAAAAAGACGATGGAAGAAACCTCAGGAAGAGCCACAGAGGAGGGATCCCTCTTCCAGGACGGACAGTCATGCAATAGATGTCGCATGTACAGAAAGAACAGCAATCACAGTTTACAGGTTGCATTGACAGAAAATCTGATACAAATTATATATGTAAAATATGTGGATCCAGGAGACGACTGAGCAGGACAAGGCATCGCCAGGTGATGCCCGATCCACACGACCTCCTGTCCACCGTGGTGACCTGGAAGAGGGCAGGCCACACAGGATAATTAGTAATAGATAGAGAGATCAGAATGAGGAGGCCTCAAAATTTACAGGAATACGGTTATAAGGAGATAGCGAAATCATCCATAGGGTTTTTTTGTAATGAATAAGGCTGGGGATATTCTATATTTTTGTTACTGTCAACAAATCCCTGTCAAATTGCTGACTTTAAGCCAAGTTCAGTTCCCTCTGAAAATGCAAATCTTGAAAATTATCAAGTATTGCATTAGTTGGGCACTATTTTAGATGGGTCTCCATCTGAATCTCTAGAGAGTATTTGTGGCAGCAGGACGGTGTGTGTGGACAGTCAAATTGAACTACAATGTGTGTGTTTATGGTAATGAAGGAACATGTCACCCAGGGCAACAGTGTGCCTCATTGATGTGTTAGTCAATAGTTTTTGGACAACGATGGAGCTCTGTGACACATAGAAAGACGATATATCGGACTGTGATACACACATGATACTTGTTAGTAGGATACATTCAGTGTTGGTTTGGGTCTGCAAATGGGATTTGTAGACAAGAAAACAAATATGGAAGATCATCAGACCTTTTTAATTTCTCAACCACTATAACTGACAAGAAAGCCAGGATTATCAGTTGTATGTAAAAACATGCTAATTGTAGTAGCAGCCTTGATGAAAGACAATTGAAACATGTCCGTCTGATGTGGATTTATTTGCCTTAACAAGTTCATAATGTCTTCTCTTGTCTTTTATCAGGCCAGAATTAGTAGTGAAGAAGCTTCGATATTATGCTCGCTACATAGTCGTCTGTTTACTGCTCAACAAGATGGACCTAGTCAAAGTTTTGGTGAAGGTATGGAAGCAAGTTTTATTTTTTTACAAGAATATGCTGAGTGATGGAAACTTTGTTACAAGCTTCAACTCATTTTCATTCTATGACAGGGTTGTACAATGAAATCTGAGTTGTAGTCCCTTTATGCTACACAAGAAAAAAATAACTATTTTATGATCGAGTGTTGAGAATGGGTTCAGAAGTCTCACAGCCTGAAGAGTGAAGCTGCTCTGTAGTCTGGAGGTACAGCAGCAGATACTTCTGTATCTGTTGTCAGATGGCAGCTGGGTGAACAGACTGTGGCTGGGTGGGTCTTGTCTTTTAGTATCTTTGGGCTCTGTGCAGACATCTCACTTCACTGATGTCACTGATGCTCTGTAGATGGTACCAGTGATGTTCTGGTGGTTTTAATCACCCGCTGTAGAGCCTTCCTGTCCTGGGCCATGATGAACCATGCCAGTTTGTGATGGTTCAAGTCAAGATGCTTTCTATTGCTCTTCTGAGAATTGGAACCGGACTGTAGTTTCCTTAAGAAGTAAAGCCTTTTCTGTACTTTTTAACCAAACAGCCTCAGAGGAACTGCTTCATTCAACTGCTAGCGAGTTTTTCCTAAATCTGGTAAAATTATAATGTATAGGTATAATAGTGTTATTCACTGCTTAGTATGTATCTCAGTTTTGGGGTCACAGTTCAATATATTTTCAGTACAATGGGGAAAACTTTTATTAAAACTGCTTTTTGTAATAGCTATTTGTTTATGTATTTACTTAGCTAGCTAACAGACACCAAGGCGCCCCAATTGGGAATACATCTTACCATAGAACTTGAAGAAGACGTAGAAGAAGAATCTTTATTTTATCACAGATAATCATATAGTATGCAATGTAATGAAACTGGTTCCATGCATTTCATCCATCCTGGAGGAGCAGTGGTACAGCACTCGGGGACACATTTGGGTGATTGTTTTTGTGGAGACAAACTAACTTAATTGCTTCCAAACCCATTCAGTCTTCACAATTACATGCCTTCTTTACATCTATGTACATCGTGTGCGAAGAAAAAAATGAAGTCAAATTCCTTGTATGTGTCTCACATACTTGGCCAATAAAGCTGATTCTGATTCTGATTCTGTCAGGAAATATGCTAATTTCTCAGATAGTCACAGAGAATGTAATCGTGCTGTGCCTCTGGTGCACAGGGTCCAGTCTGAGAGTGGCCACAAAATGTTGGAGATCAACTCCAACAGCCTGCAACTCTGCCAAACTGTGCTACAGTGGATCTAAACAGTCCCACTCTCCTAGGTAAATCCCAGAAAGGCTATGTCCTGTTTTGGTGTTATCAACCTCCTGGTCGCACAGTAGCAGAAGCCTGCAGTATATCTGCGTCTACACCTTAACACACATCCTAAAACAATTCTTTAGAGCAGAAGAAAATTATTATGAATGTATTTGTTCTTCAGGTCCAGAGAACTGTAGTGTCAAGAGCTCTGACAAACCCCACAACAGAAGCCTGTATTTTGTGTAGAGATGGAGAAACGAAGATGGTTTTGGGCTAAAGCTTACCTGCCGGGCAGCTACATTCTGTAATCGATCATGGAGCGGCAAGGCTTTATGCTCATGCTCATGAATCTTGCCTTTGTACATTTTCTGTATGGAGGTGACAGCGGAACTTATTATGGCCTTGGTAAAACCTGAATGTCCAAAATATCCTGCTTTTCCTTATCAGAGAAGTTAGTCAGTTTGACCAGCATGGCCACAGACTGATCAACACAGTCACCAACTGTCTCCACCTCCTCATTATAACCTGGCATGAGCCTCTCTTTAGCAAGTGGATTCAACAGAATGACTGTTGGGTTATTTTGAGAATACGTAGGGGGTGTATCCCTTAGTGACACATCCTAACTGATGCGCTGACTCTGATCGTAGCCTCCACTTTCCCTGTTCAAAATACTAGGGCAAGTTAAGTCTGGCTCAAGGAATTTGTATGAGACCTTATTTCATAAATCTATAACCAGTTGAACTTTTGCAGTAGTGAAAAAAAAGTGTATTCAAATTTGCATGACCCCATCGGGAACTTCATGCCTGTCTGCTACCTGCAGGAGTTATCTGAGGAGATCGAAGATTACACGCAGCGTTTCAACACAGAGGATCAGTTGGAATGGAATCTGGTTCTACAGGAGGTGGCAGCTTTTGTAGAGGTACCGACCCCCCAAGATGCAACAAAACTTTCTATCTATCATGCATGTTACATATTTGTTTGATTGAAGTCCAGCAACCTCTCAATGTATCTTATAAAAGAAAATTAAAACAAGTGTGACAGACAAATTGAGTTACTGAAATTAAAATCATGATGCAATATTCGTCTGGACTGACAGCCAGATAAATAAAGAAGTTGTCTGCTGCCCATTACACTGGATCAGCTTTGCTCACATGGTGTTTCTCTCCTCACCAGGCAGATCCAGTGGTCGTTCTGAATGACAACAACTCTGTCGTCGTCACCAGCAATCGGCTGCTGGAGGGAAGTGTGCCTCCATTGGAACAAGGCATGGTGGTTGGGCAGCTCGTCCTTGCAGATGCACTAATCATCGGCAACTGTAACAACCAGGTTTTAACCCACTAATTCTAATTCACAGTACTTAACACTTCATACACACCAACACGGTTGTTCACCAGTCATACTGAAGAAAACTTGTTGTTGGCTCTCAAACAAACTGCCTGTTTTACGGCTGAATCGATTTTAAATCGAAATCGGGATTTGAAACAACGTGATTAGCAAATCGCAGAGGCTGCGATTAATTTTGCTGCGGGATGTGCGTCTGACCCACATTTAAACATGTGAGTCAATGGTTTTACAAATTCATGCCATCTTCCTAGTGTGATGGTCATGCTCGCCATCAGAAGTGCCGTGCTCCTTGTGTACCAGTCATGCTCACCGATCACATGTGGCCCAAGGCGATTGCTTATACGCCTACCAACAACAACACGTGAAACCCAAGTAAAACTTTGGATTTGTGGTGCAGAAAAATAGAGTCCTCTAAACCAGCAGCAACCTTGGGCGATTTAAATCTATTACACAGTGAATACTGAGCTGAAGCTTGACTTCAAATCGCAATTAGATTTTTTTCCCAAATCATTCAGCCCTGCTCTGTTTCTTCTTATTACTCTTGATTAATAGTTTCACTACTGTATAGCTAGATATGCATGTCCTAATAAATTCATGTTGCATGCCATGTACTGCTCCACAAAATGTTGAGTCATGTCCTGTTTCTAACCATAACCAGTAGCTGGCTGTAGCTAAACCAAGATGACAACCCTGAACGTTTTGTTTCACTCTAAACCCAAAGATATTTAGTTTACTATCATAGAGGAGGAAAGATACCAGAAAATAAATATATTTAAGAGGCAGGAATCTGACAATTTTGACCTTTTTTCAAAAAAAAAAAAAAAGAATTAAGAAATTAATTAAGAAATTAATCAAATGTATGTTTATACTGAATTTGATGCAGCAACATGTTTTAAACAAGTTGGGTCAGGGGCAACTGGGAAAGCTATGGAATGCTCAAGAAACACCTGTTTGGATCATTTCACAGGTAAACAGGTTAATTGGTAACAGGTGATAGTGTTTGAATGATTGCTATGGAAGGGGCTTCATCATCATGGGCTCAGGAACACTTCGTAAAATAGTTTATTTTCAGGTTGTTGTTTTTTTTTGTAAATTAATTTGTTTTTATTTATGTTTTTCACAGTATCCCAGCTTTTTGTAAATGTTGTTTATTTCCCTTAAACACAGTCAGGTTTTCTTTACTGTTCCAACATGTAGGGCGAACCCCTCCCTACTCTGTGTCTCTGATCTGACCTGTTTATCTTCTCAGCATGAAGTAACTGTATAACCACAAATGGTGTACTAAGTGAATGTAGGGTCCAGGTCCCTTAAACCTACATTCTGTCTAATGGCCAACATGGGGCGACTCCACTAGTTTTAAAAGAATTCCAAAATAAGCTTATGAGAAAATGACCCTGCTTCTCTCTTGATTTATTTCCTCAGTAACTGGTTTTCTAATAAGTTTATGGTCTCAATCGTTAGTTTCAAGTCTCCTTCAATACAGCATGATGTTCATTAGTAACTTATGGTCAAATTCAGAGCAAAATAGGCAAAAAAGCAGGATCGATTTAGGGCGTGGATAGTTTGTGTTTGACAAGTCGCTACCACGTCGTGTCCTCGGGTTCTCTGTTAGATCCAATCAGGATATCCTTCCCTGCTCTGACCTCTCATCCAAATATGGTCTCTTCTGACCCCAAAAAATCAAGATGGTAACTGCTATAATGGCAAACTCAAGGCATGAAAACACAGTTCACAAACGAATGGATGACGTCACAGTGGCTACATCCACTATTTATTTTTGGCGGATATGTGTGTAGCACATATTCTTCATCCTCTATTTTGGGAGGTGTTACTAGTAGTTTGAATGCCCTCTGCTTGTTATAATATATGAGTGACCAAAACACTAAAATCCCTGATTTGAAGAGGATTACATTTTTGCTCAGTTCTTAGAGTTACAGCGGCCCTGATTTGTCTTTAAAAACTCTCTTGACAGTAAATTGATGTCATTATTGTTTTCTTCTTTTTTTTAGGTGAAGTTTAGCGAGTTAACCATCGATATGTTCCGCATGCTTCAAGCTTTGGAGAGGGAACCTGTAAACCTGGCCACACAGACCTCGAAACAAGGAACGCTGGTGAGTCTCTTGTCTGGATGTTTTTTTTTTTCAATGCAGAATATTCCCACAGAGGCAACAGTAAACATGTTATGTCTCATAAATGATGCAGTCTCTCTCAGGGCCAATCGGTTGCAAATACCTGTATGTCACCATGTTTTGGCCAGTAATAGCAGCTATGTAATTATGCTATAATTGAGTGCTGAGTGAGATGCATCAGTCCCTCAAGAGTTGCATCATTCCCCACTGGTGACAAATGTGAAATGAACAAATGAACACACAGTCACAAGACTGGTTATGCTGTCTTCAGTGCAGCAAGCTTAAACTGAAATAAAGAACAGTAAATCTATAAAATATGTCTCCACAGGAGCCCAATGAGAAGCCAGCTAAAAGAGAAAACCCCCACAAGTATTTGCTGTACAAGCCAACATTCAGCCAGCTTTTTACTTTCTTGTCTGCCTCTTTTAAGGTCAGTATTCACGTCAATCACACCTTCTGAGTTAAAGATCAAGTCATATACTAACTGAGGGAGTTTTTTTCATTATCTGAATCACTTGCATCTAACATTATCCTATTACTTTGTGACATTATCTTTTTCCCCATTCCAGGAATTGCCTGCCAACAGCGTTTTGCTAGTTTACCTGTCAGCTACTGGAGTCTTCCCTACTGGGCATTCAGATTATGAAGGTACAATGCTAAATTTTGGACAACTAATTTTTTCGCACATCAGCAGCGTTTCACACACATAGCCTTTACTTGGGTTGGCCACCCAGGTATACTAAGAGCCCCCAGTGTAAATTTGGCGACCCATGTTAGCATTTTCAAGTTTATCTTATTACCCAACTGAAACAACATGGCTGTCCAATCGATTAACTAATGGATCTTCCCTCGCTCTACTGCTCCTGTCTATTTACATCATTATGTGGGAAACACTGTAATATTTCTGAAATATAAATAGAGGGTATATAAGGATGTATATTGTCCACACCAAGCTGGCTAAATCTGAAAGCAGGGCTCCTGGGTGCAAAAAATGTGTATTTGCGCCCTAAATCCTGTTTACAGTCATGTACATGTGTTAAGAAACTAAAATGTGTTATTGGGTACATCTAAATTATGTGCTGGTGCACCCAAATGCACCAGAACAATCTGTGTAAAAAGTTAGTCTGAAGCCCTGGGAAGCACTGTTCACATGCAAAAAGGACATTTTGCACTGTTGGACTCTAAAGCTGGCAGCAGAATTCCCTATCTAATAGATAGATAATGAGAAAATACACTGTGAGAAACAGCGTTGAATGTTAATGATTATCATTAATTGAGACTTTAGCAAAACAGCCAATTTGTCTTTTATATCCATAATGATTCATAGTGATATCATAACTGTTGAACTCTCTGCTGTTCCTCAGCAGTACCACAGCTCCTTCTCACACACGAGCTGCCAAATATGGTGTGAGCACTTGGCTGAATGAAGCCGCAACAAATATTTAGGTGATGACACCTCTGTCTGAATGACAAAGACATTACTTTAACAGACGGATAACGACAGCAATTAAAAAACAAGGGAGGTAGTACAACTTGGATCTGATATCTGTGAAACACAAAGCAGGCGCTCCTGATGTTCTTTATACTTATTAACACACTTGAACAAAGCAGTGGGCCTTGACTTTTTGAGGAATTCATTTCCTTTCCTGTGGGCATTGGTTATGTATTCCATGTATTAAAAGGGCCTCTGTCAGTCTCTTGTGATTTGTCAGAGCAATCTATTAAACAACCTCAGTTCTTTTTTCAAGGTAGACGTAATGGCCCCATCTTTACTGCTTAAACCACGGGGATATTCAGACTGTGCAGGTGGAGGACTTAATAGGTGCTTCTTCAACTGTCTTAAATCTGTAACGTACATCGTTAAATCAGCTGCTCCTGCTAATGCAATGCAATGATGCTAACCAATGTAGTGTAGAGTTGCAGTGACATATCTGATATATCATACATAACCATGCATTTCAACTGAAGCTTCTATCTTTAACATTTCCTGTAGGGCCGTATGATTTTGGAGGAGTTCTCACTAATACAAATCGAGACGTGGTGAATGGAGAGACGGTGCAGAAGAGGAATCAGGCCCAGAAAGAAATGCACTGGTTGGAGATTATTTATCTTTCTAATATATCTGTTGTCATTTTTCAAAACATTTTAGTAAAAGCTAAACATCTGAAATATTCCCCAATGTGTAACAGAAGAAGGTTGTTCATGCCTTTGAATGTGAATTCCTCATGCTTCTGTTTTCACAGTTAGTTGGCAGTTGCTAGACCAGACCCAGGAGGAAAATCAGTCTTTTGCTTGTTGTGACTAATCATGACAAATAACATCTATGTGACTCACCAATCTGACGTCTGACTGCTGCCTACTCTGTGTTAACAGCAAGCTTAGATACTCTAACCATGTGCACACAACGAGCAACCTGAGAGATGTAGCTTCCTCATATTAACTTGTTTGTGATGTTGCAGCCTTCATCCAGGGGATTTATTCCCTTTCACCCGGAAGCCACTTTTTGTCATCGTGGATTCTTCAAACAGCTCAGCCTACAAGGTACTTCAATATAGGTTAAGTTACCAGAAAAAAACATGTCTAACAGAAGTTTTAAGGTTGTAACAGGAGAGTTGAAGTGGCACTTTAAAACACACAAATAACTCCAGATCCCCATAATTTGCATCATATCTGAACATACATTTTTCGATTCAGAATTAGATATCATTGAATGTCCAAGAAAAAATCTTAGACATCATAAATAAGACGCTCCCTCTAACTCCAAAACTCCCTGAACACATTTTGAAGTTTTATTTGCATTGTAAACAGAAACTTTTAATAGTTAAAGTGCCATACTTTTAATTACGGAAGCGTATTGCTGCCACACAAGAAAAAAAACAAAACAAAACAAAACACGTTATAACGTGATCATTTATATTGTTATTATATGTAATTTACATGATTCTAGTTCTACTTCATGCTTTGGCTGAGACAGGGTGAGATTTTGCTTTTATTGAGCACGGTGAAGGACATTGTGATCAGCATGTGTACAGTAAGAAGGATTTTAAAATGCATGTTCCTCATCAAATATGAATTATTTCACCCACCCACACCCCATCCCCTATAAATCAGAATGATAGTTCTTATGACCTGTCCGGTCCAATCAGAGGACTGAGATCCTCACACCACATTACGCACACAGAGACGCACCACAGCGCTCCTCCTGCTCCAGTTAAATAGAGCATTTTGCTCATATACAGTCAAACAGAGTTGTTGTCATCATCTTTATTAATTTTTGATCACTATCAAAGGAAAAATCCATGTAGAAAGATAGGACTGTCATTAGCTTTGCTGGGTTGCTTGTATCCATGGTGCCTCCGGCCTCCAGCTGATCAATGACGCTAGCTCCAAAGGAGGACTGATTCTTTCCTCTGTACAGCCCCATGCATTTCAAAACCCTCCTTACTGTTCACACGCTGATCACAATGCCCTCCACTGTGCTCAATAAAAGCAAAATCTCGCCCTGTCTCAACCCAAGCATGAAGTAGAACTTAATCAAATCATGTAAATTACATATAATAACAATATAAATGATCACGTTATAACGTTATAATCATGTAAATTAGATATAATCTGATCATATAAATGATCACGTTCGGACAATAACATTATCACGTTCATACAATAAAATTATCACGTTATAACGTGAAACTGATCACATTTGTACAATACAATTTTCACTTTATAATGTGATTAGTGTTTTTTTTTTCTTGTGTTGCAGCAATACGTTACAGTATTTAATGATGCCAAAATGTGAACAAATGTCAGCCAAAAAAAGCAAAACTGGGCTCAAGTTGTACTTCCTGTTTACACTCCCCAAGTTAAGGGAACTGTCCATAATACTGACTTTTTTCTTGTTGCTGTAACTGTACTATTTACATGGAGTGGGGTGGTAGCAGTGGGAGAGGAATATGAAAACATATGGTTTATGTATATTGTTATTATTAATTAATTATTAATTTGACCCCTTCTGTCTTTTGTTTATCCATTAGAATTTCACAAATCTGTTTGGCCAGCCTCTGGTGTGCCTACTATCACCTACAGTATATCCCAAGAGTGTACAAGGTGTGTGAACAACAGTTCTGTAAAGGACAAGTCTGGTGGTAACAATCTGTTAATTCATCTCAAGATTTTCTGACATCCTGTCTGTGGCTTTCAGCTTCAAGCCCCTTGGTTCCTTCTAAATCTTTAAAAACATCTCACAAATATATTATTTCAGTTTTGAAAAGGTTTAGTAATTTCTTCAAACTTTCTTCACTGTAGTTTTTAACAAACATTGCTCAAACAGGAGGAAATAGTGAATATGTTGAGGACTATTTCCATCAGTGTATTAATCCACATTTGGCACACTAGAGAGTAATTGAGGCAGCAGAATGGTTTATGTGTGGTGACTCAAAATAAACTACAATGTGTGTGTGTTCATGGTAATGAAGGGATATTTCACCCAGTGCAACAGAGTGGCTCATTGATGTGTTTTTAATAGTTTTTGTTTGGTTCATTGTTGGTTTGGGTCTGCACAAAGTTAGCAAAAAATTGCAGTTATTTATAAGCTGACAGTTTTGTTGAAATTTATTAAAATAGTTTTGAATTAATATAATAATTGGAAACTTGATTAGAAAATCAGTCCTTCTCTACTAACTTAAATCTTAGTTATTTAGGTGTTAAAATGTCCAGTGTTGATGTATGTTATGATATACTCACATTTTTAGGTCAGCCTTTTGATTTTGCTGTTGAAATTAGTGAGGCTTGGCTCTCTGTTTAGAAAATGCGTCTGATGTTCTCACCTCTTACTTCTGCTATGTCTCTCCTCACCTGTTCAGATCAGTCTCAGCGTGGGAGTCTCTTCACTCTGTTCCTCTACAGCCCACTCTTGGCTTTCTCCTCGGTGTGTGGCTTGAACAGCGTGCAACGAGGACTGTGGGAGAGGGCTCAGGAATTCCTTCGTAAAGTCTATCGTGACATTGGGCAGATGATAACTCGGTCACGGACCATAGGTAGCACATCTATAGATTCTTTTATTCTGCTGGTATGTTATTAAGATTAGAGTGGACCATGAAAGTATATATTCATCCATGTTTTTCATTTTTATTTTTTTCAAGTCAAACGTGTTATTTTTGATGGGAAAAGTAATGCATTTCAGTGCTTACAGTGAGGTGCTCTGATAGCTAGGGGGTTAACAACACCAACCATGAATCACAGTGTCCCTGGTTGTGTTCAGCCAGGGACCTTTGTTGCATGTCATTTCTCATCTCTCTCTTGTTCCTCTGCTGTCAAACTCAATAATAAAGGCTTGATTTTGGTTTTTACACATGTATGTACACAGATAAGAGGGAACCAGCACAAGGAGAGATTAATATATTAAAACCAACCAGTGTGAAAGTCTGTTGACATGCACAGATAGCCATTTAGCAGCAGTATACAGAGTTCAGTGGGGAACAAGATTTCCACAGTCAATAATAAAACTTAAAGCTCAATAGTAGACAGTTCGCAACTTCTTTAGACACTAATCAGGAGCATTCATAAAGAGTAAATCACTGTAATCTAATAAAGGTAAAAACTTTGCTGTGAATTAAATAAAAATATTTACTTAAATCATTCATCAGTTATCAATATGTCTTGATCAGCCAGTCAGTTAGTCAAGTACCTGTTTTCACTGTTTCCACAGATCAAGCCTTTTTACAATTCTTTGGTGACGAGTTCCTCCGGCTGCTGCTCATCCGCTTTGTGTTCTGCTCAGCTGCACTCAGACTGCATAAACTCTTTCGGGTGAGTCACTGCTGCTGTCTTTCTCCTAAGGAAGTGGCATTGTTTATTTGAATACCAAAAATGCATGGTATAGTTAAGAGCAGGGTCTGTCGCAGTACCCAGGCACTTAACACGCACCATCAGGCACATAGCAAAGTGCGTCCCACTTCTGAAAAATACCAATACACAATACACGTAACTCACACTGGATGCACACTCGTCCTAATGGCACTCCGGATAGTCTATTCAGAGTTAAGTGAATCCCACAATTCATCACAGTCTACTGCACTGCACTAGCACAGGTGCTGCTGGTAATACACAAGCTAGTCTGCTGATCAACATCACATGTAGGCTACAACCTATCACAAAACCCACAGTAAGGATTGTATCAGTTTGGAGTCAAGGACAGATCAGGGTTAGCGTTAGGATTAAATTAATTAAAAAATGTGCTACACTGGCTCTGATGTAGCTGCCTCTTGCTGAAGTCACCAACAGATGTATTAGAAGTATCATTTTTTAATTTATTCATCATTTATTTATATTTATTTATATTTATTTATTTTAGCCTTTTAAATAAATATTGTTTTATAAGCTGTTGTCATACACCCATGGTTACCGCTCTGTAGTCTCACTCATCTCCCGCCCACAGCTCTATTGTTTATCCGACACGAGGAATATACTATCAACACTGAGGGCTATTGTGCCTGAAAGGAAAAGAGAGACTGGAGCTTCTCCAGTGAGAGCTGTGTGTTGAAGGAAAGGCAGGGGATATTACCGAAGTTGCAGTAAACATCACAGTCTTTTATATTTCCATGATGACAATGGCTGTATCAAACAAGCCCTATTAAAATGGGCCCAGAAAAGTCAGCAGCTGTTATCAATCAGAATCAGACAGAAGAAGTTAAGAGGCCACGCTACAAAGAACATTTGATTCACACAACTTTCTATAATCACCAAAACTGATTGTTCAAGTTGCTGTATGTGTATTTTTCATCCAGCAGATTTGGTCACATTTTCAGAAGACCTGTAATAAATTCATTATTGAACCAAACTTCATGAATGTTTTTTATTACAAAGTAGTTTGTGTTCCACTCATTCCATCACAGAAATCTGAGAGCTGTAGAAATCATTGGAACTGAAGACTGCCATTTTGACTGCAACTGTATGTAGGAATTGGGTGTGTCACGATTCTCCAAATCCTTGGTTTGATTTGACGTTTGATTTAAAACAAATTTTCAGCACTTTTGGCTTTGCTATTGTTAGACTTTTATGCCCTGACAACTATCATTTACATTTTTATGAGGTGCACCATGGCACCTCTGTTGGCACACATATCCTTTGGCGTACGCAGCAATGTAGATTTCAGAGTTTAAGGCGTGCACCTGAATGCATCATGAAGTCCCTCTGAGTGTGTCAAACTCTGGCACAGACAGACAGCAGAGGAGAGAAGCAGGGATAAATCTACAGAGAAAAACGACACCAAAACACAACAGCGATGCTCAGCAGAGTTTTTTGTTAACTGACTTTCAGTACAGACTGTCAGTGTGGAGGACAGTCTTACCAGATTTACTCGCCAAACGGAAGTTATGCCCACATTTGGCACCTGGCAGACTCTGTCTCTGACTCAGACATATTCTTACAACTACATTTACTGTAGTTGTAGAAACTGTGTACTGGAGAAAATGAGACACATTATGTATCTGAGGAGTAACATGTTTCCAGGTCCTTTCAGTAGAGATTTCTTTCCACAGTGAAACACCAAAACGATTCATTGTAGCTGGTGATGATGGGAACAGTTTCTCTTCTAGCCATTCCCACAAAGTGTGTTTGTAGTGATATGTGCGGGACTCACAGGTGTGTCATGTTGTGTGTATCATGTTGTGCTGGCAGGAGTCCCGGAGCTTCCCGGAGTCGTACCCTGAGCTCCCCAAACAGGACACAGTGGAGAGCAGCCTTCTACAGAAGCATATACTGGAGCTGGCGACCATGCTGGACGTGCAGAGCCTATTTTGGGATGATTCATTGGAAGCCTACTAACATCTTGGCACAGGGCTGAATGGCATCCGTGTACATACAGACTCAACTGCCAGAGCCCTCACAGTTGTCTCTCTGTTTTTTACAGGTAACGAAATAACTGATTCAGCACATACAAGTTCATGTCCTGCATTAACTGTTACTCGTGGAAGCAAGTGTAGTGCAACATTAAAATGTTCACATAGATAAGCCAGAGTTTAACATTGTGTAAATTCCCCATATTGAGTGTCAGCAGCTTGTCTCATAAATATAAGCACCATGTAAGACTTAAGAGTAAACAAACAAGTGAGAGGCTGCAAATAACATTTCAACTCAACATTCCCATCCAAATATAAGGTTCAAGACTTTATTCCTCATGTCAGATAATTGTAAAGAAGTTGGCAGTCTTGGTTTTGTGTTTTTGAATAATAGTTATCATTGTTTATTAAAATGAAGGTTGTGTTAGCCTAAGGGATAGAGAATGGGAGAGTCCTGGGCAGCTTCCAGGTATGAGGTTATCTATCTGTATGAAGGCAGAGCGGGATGGTGCTGAGCGAGAACACACTCCTGAATATTCAAAACAAATATAGTGTAAGCACATTATTCACACACTGAGTTGAAATTTGAAAGATTTCACCAAAAATGTTATTACTGTTCTGGATTTTTGTGTTTGCCAAACAGTGCTCGCTGTATAACAGCTTAACTTGTAGCAGGCTGAGGTGCATGAGGTCATGTTCTGTTGTGTGTTGTAGAGGTTTCACTCTCCTTCATGACATAAACCAGCAATCTAAATAATACCTTTAACTGTCCATTGTTTGGGCCTTGTGCATTTTGAAAATGATAGTTGTTCCTTTTCCATATCACTGTGCTGTATTTGCATGCAAAAAGGCAAAGAAATGTATCAGTTTTATTCTTTTCTCCACAAAGAATGGTCTCCACCTTTTTAAGGATTTCAAAAGGAATTGAGTTGGGAAGTAAATGGAACCAGTGCATGTGTTGCATGGGCCTGTACATTTGTTGTTGAGTCAACAAATGAAGACAATCTAGTTTGATAACAGAGGAGATAACTGAGTGTAAAGATAACATGGCATGTACAGCAACAGTTTGTAACTAGCCAAAACACCACAGTCATGTTACTTGATGCTACGTTTCCGCCATTGTTCCGCTGCTTCAAGCTTACAGATGCTGCCATCTTTGTCTCTGTTACTGGAACCCCAAAAAATCCACCTGTTGTGAAAAGAGATGAAGCGGGGGTGGAGCTGAGGAGGGATGAACAAGCAGCACCCACAATGACTGAGTTCAAGTGTTGAGAACAAGTGAGACTTTTTCACTTTGTCTTGAGAGAAAAGTTCATCATTTTTAAAGCCAAAATGATAATTACGCCTCTGTGTGGCTGTGAGGGTCCAGCTGACACGTATCATCTGCTCATGTCTGTGGGGGTCATATGGACTGACTGGAATCGACTGTAAACGTCGACAAACCTGCGTGAACAAGTCTGTGTGTGCAGACACTCAGTGTAGTACGAACAGGACCACATGCACGTCTGCTGTCCACCAGGTGGGTTCACGTGTCACTTATGCCAACCTGCAGGCTTAAAGAAAAAAAAACCCACATGTAATTATAGCGCTGTAAAGCTTGTAGTGGCTGGACCCAACTGGAAAAGTTACTGTCGGTCTCTGCTGACATTGAAAAGCTGTAAAAAGTCTAAACTAAAGGTTACCACAACATCTCCACCATCTGCTGCTTTTTAATTATTAAATGGAACCTGCACTACATTTAGGTGGGTTTCTCTGCACATAATGCTATATAACAAGCAGTACACTGGCAGGGCCAAATGGAGTGCAGCATGTCCATCATGACTCTAGACTCAAAAAGAGACAACCAATCACGTTTGTTTTTAATTCCCTCTGGACACTGTGTTTTTTAGCACTCAACAACATTCAGTATAACTACTTCAGACCAAAAGGAGGAAAAGATTAAATAAAAAGAAAAAAACCTTTTCAATCCTCAATGATAGAACTTTAATGAGCTACTGGATTTGAATACGTCAAAGAAAAACACACATTGAGGAAAATAAGATAAAAATGCTAGGAACGGGTTCAAAAGCATTTTATCAAATTTGATCCAGTTCCGAAATCTGCATTTTATGTGTCTGACTAGTTATCATTTATAGGAACCATTGTAACAGAGGGGCTCAAAGATGGCAGTGTCTGTAAGCAGGTCTTCGTCAATACTTTGACTAAAAAGGATATTTCAGGTACTACAGTGACAAAATTTCCAAGAAATTGCTGATTTACTGAAAAGTAAACCCCTAAAAAAAATGTGATACCTGCTTAAACATTTGGTTCAAGATAAGGTATCCCCACAACATAATGACCAAATTTCCAAACTTTGCTTGCCATTCTTAGGTCAAAATGTTAGTTTGCACACTAGATATCTCGTAAGCGAAGAGGCAGACTGCCATGAAATGTCCTCTCGTGTAAAGGTTAAGGCTGTGGTTGTTATTTTTTTTTTATTATTATTTAATCCATTAGTCCATCGCTCGATTGTTACCCTGCCTGTCAATTGAGCCCATTGGTTCCTATTGACGACATTAATCTTTAAAAATTAATAGATATAGCAAACATGACTCATACAGGAGGAAATAGTGTACTTGTCGGGGACTATTTTCAGCTTCGGATAAATCCACATTTGGTCCTCGGTGTCTGTGGGACTGAGTCAGAATAATACCTGTTGGTAGGACACATACAGTGATGGTTGGGGACTTTTCATGGCATTTGTGGATAATTAGAAAAAAATCTATATCTATCACCAGCCTTATCCTTTATCCTTTAAAAATTGATGATCTTACGCACATTTATGCTTGGATGTAATATATTCTTGTCCAGGCTGCTAGTTTAGCTTCAGGCCTTTACATTTTGTTTGAACACTTTCATTGGTTTTGAATTGTGCTCCACATTTTAACATACCCCAAAGTAGGAATCAGGCTGAAGGCAGGTACTATATAACAAGAGTGTTTGTCAACTGTTGCTGCTGGTGATTTATTTCTGGCACCAGCAGGGGGGATTGATTGAGCAGGCCACTGAAGTGATGCTGAAACTGAAACCAGCTGACAGTTAACTGCCCTTGACCAAAATGTTCAAATGATGCATTGTTGTGAGAAGTAGCAAAGCTGGCTGGTTGGGATTAAGATTTTTGAATGGTCAAAAATCAAAAGAAGAACACGATTTTTAGTGTTATATTTATTGACATTGTTAGAGTATGTGTACAGATAATGTAAAGCGATGTTTTGGCACAGATGTGTTTGTTCAGTATTTAGTAAGTCTATAGAACGTGTAATGAAACAAGAAGTTGAAATTAAGGAGGAGTGAAATATTCATGCGGCCAGCTTGTTCTTTGGCCATTTTTTAAAGATGTTACATTCCAACTTTCCCAGGACTTGAAGAGAGGCAGAGGAAAAACTACCACTGTTTTCTCCATTTTACATTTGTCTGGGAAAGTGAGCCGTTTATACATTTTCTTCAATTTTCATTGTAATATCAAGCTCCATGTTCCCTTGTGTTGACAGTTATGACGATTAAGATATTGTAGGCTTGCACTTTACCAAGTTTGATATTGTTATGATCTTGTTTGTTGTGTTGCTTTCGGGAGAAAAAAAGAGAAAAATCCTTCCATGTGATTGCTTTTCATGCCAGCCCTTCACACTTGTGAGCTGCTTTTATACAAAGAGTAAAAGTTGTGTGAGTCAGTGATTTCAAACATTTTCCTGTAGGAACTTTCCATCTGGCGTCACTTTTTTAACAGCTTCTGCCTGAAATGTGTCACACATGTCGGCTTGTTTCTGCAATGACTTTACAATTAGAAAACCCTTGTGTTTTACAGCCAGTGGTGCTCTAATACAATGTTGTTGGTGGGGATTAATGCCAATCGTGACTGTTTACTTTGCAAAGGAATATAAACATTAAAAAAAAATCACAAGTTTGGGCATCAATCAGGACAGGAGAAGAAATGTGTTCATTTAAATTGTCAAATATTGCATGTTGACAAGTTTGTATGTCTCAAAAACTCTCAAACACGTTTATATGTTATTCTATGGTGTGTTTCCTGAACTCAAGTCCATGAAAATAGCAAATATTTTGACCTGATGGCACTAAATAAGCGTTATTTAATGGAAACGAACCAAAACAAGGAAGTGACACTGTACTCTGATCATAGTTATAACTATAAAGAGAAACAAATAAACAAGATAACTTTAGCTTCTGTTATGAATGTTTGCTATAGTGATGTCTTCTGTGCTTCATATTTAAAACAAAATCATAAACACAACCAATTAATTTATTATGTAGCACTAAAAAGTCTGAATTTGAATTTGCTTGTATTCTTTCACAGACTAATGCTCACTGAAACAGGATTATGCATCATATGAGTGTGAATATATTATTTTTGGTTTGTTTTATTTTATTTTTTTCATGTTTTCCTTTCCACAGAAGTTACCTAGCAGCATGGTGCATTAGCGTCAATGGATTCTGCATGATGAAAATGTCATTTCCTGCTTCACATAATATGATGGGTGTATCAGAGTAGGTTGTTACAGAGCCGCCCAAGACCTGTCTTTTCTTGTTATCACAAGATCTGAGTGATAAATGTCATGTGCACAAGATAGAACAAAGTAACAGGTTTAAACAAATGAATTTACATGAACAAGATGTTCAGATTGTGTGGACAAGATGTTAAAAAGGTGTTAACTTGTGTGATTCAAGTTGTGCAAACAGAACAATATGTCTAAGATTTGTTTCAACAAGATGTTAACCACATAACTGCTATGAAAAATATAGCATGTGCACACCATTTGTGCAAACAAACTATCAACAAGATATCAAGATATGAACTTCTTTCTGCAAATGAAGACATTTACAAGATATTAACTTTTACAAACAAGAGAACTAATAAGAAGCTTAAGTAAACAAAATATAAAGTTATGAGTGTAAAATATTAACATGATATTGACTTGTGCCAGCTAGTTATCAATTTTGTGCAAACAAGATATAAATTTTGTGGTAACGAGGTATTAACAAGATACAGTATATCCTTGTACGAGCAGGATATTCATTTTGTGGGAAGGAGATATTAACAAGATATTAACAAAATATTAACTATTATTAACTTAAGTATAATTTGTTAATAATTTTGCTAACAAGATGATTAACAAGATCATGTGTATAAATAAGATGATAAAAAGATATTAACTTTCACCAACAAGATGATAACTTGTGCACACAAAATAATAATTAGTGCTCACCTAATTTTTGATAGTGTGCTTGACTATCAGAAGTTAGAGTTGTTGGCTGATACAACATCATGCAGAGTTCACTATTCTCACTGGGATTATAAAGCCTTATGCAAGCTGGACACTGTGACAAAACCAAGCAACATGAGGCTTTCCTCCCTCTGCTGCCATTGTCTATACCTACAATGAAATCTTTGTTCAATGTTCAAAGATATCTGAAGTGATTCATGTGCTGTGAGTTGATTTAGCCTTATTGAGTAAATGTTTCACTCTGATTTAAAGCCTTTTTTAAAAATATGACAATATACCCATTTTTGCATCCCTGGACCCATGTTGGGGTGTATTGTCTTTTTCTTATTCCTATGCATTCCCATGAAAGTACTCCCAAGTACTGTGTTTATTCATACATTTATAAAAAAAAAATGTTTTGTTCTTTGTGAGAAGCATAGAGCTACTACAGTTATTATTTAGTTGTACAGTCTTGGTTGTATAACGATCGATTAAATTGAATCTTGAATAGTTTCCTTGCAGAAAATGTCTCAGCTACATAAAACATTCTCACTGAAAATGCGCTTTTTGTTGATGTCCCTGAGCGGTTTATTTTCTAAGGCTGCCACTATGCACTGTTTTCCAACATTCATTCCAAGAAAATGCATAGAAGAAGCAGAGAAACTAGCAACCTGGAGGATTTGAAGGTTGGTTGTAGGGGTATGATCTAGTGAGACCCAATCAGTGCTCGCCCTGCATAACCAGCGTTAGAATCCACCGGAGCACAAGAAATCAACTTGTTTTTGAAATGACAAGCACAAGAGCCACTGCTCCGTATGGACACGCACCCATAGAGAAGCATGTCGACATGTCTTGGAAACACATTGCAACTAACTGCCGTCTGATCAATCCTGTTTTCTCCCGCAGATATGCAGGGGTCATTTCTAACTTTTTATACGTGTAAAAATGTCCAAAAGATGGTTGCAGCATTCCTTTATAGCAACATGTGTGACTTGCTTCTTGTGATTTTCAGTCAGTGTCAAACTGTCAAATGTATTTTCCAAAATTTCACTTTAAAAAAATGCACAGATGATTATCTCTGTGAGCAGCATGTTTGTTTAGAATAGAAAGTGCCAAAGACTGGTGTACTCTCACTTTCCCAAGATTGAGATCAATTCTTGTATGAGATGTTTTTTTGTTTTTTTTTCCTGTGTTGCCAGATGGAGCCAATAAAATAAAAGAAAATTTGGCTTCCTTAAAGGGCCGATGACTGTCTTTGTTGTGGGGCTGGGAAGGATGTATAAATGCACTGCTTTAATATTATTCATTTTTTTCAAGATAAGTAACTGCATCATCAACTTGATCTGTTTTATACACGATAATTTATTAATTTTGTAATATGGAAGCATGGAGCATGGACCTGGTGCATTTAAATACCATTCTTGTAAAAAAATAGTAAGGGTTTTTTTTAACCTATCTTGCAAATCTTTATTTTAACCCCTAAAACATTAACTCCGCTTATAACAATAATAGTTCTTAAACATGATCTGTGATGTCATGGTTGCATCTGTAATCTTATATCTATATATAGGTTTATTCCAATTCTAAATCAAACATTAAGTCAAAGAAAGAAAGGGGGGGAAGTAAGTAAAAATGTCAAATAATGTTATTAATACATTACAAGGTATCATTGAGCATGTGAGATTAGAACACAGGACTCCATTCATGTAGCTTCACATGACAATACAGTAGGTGGTAACGATACAGGGATTCAAACCAGGTGAAACTACACCTGTTCACCAGTATGATGATTTTATTTTTTAAAAATTATTACCGGAAGTTTTATTGTGTAATCGTGTCTGCCTTGACCCTCGGGGAGTTACTAGACGGGGATGGACAGTATGAAAGTGTTCACCGCCATCCAGCGGCCAAAGTTAGGAACTACAACTCGATATTTGTCAATGAAAATGCTACTCATATGATATATGATATATAATATTTATAGGCAATTGATTGCTTTTAATAAGTCCAGATCTTTTCTATCCACATTTACATCAAGTATTTACGGTTTTATTTTGAATGCTTTAGATTTCACTGGAATTAATTCCACAGTACTGAGTTTCCAGATTTAATGCTGCCGTGAGTAAAATGAGAATTTATGGATCTTTATCGATCTCCATGCTGAGGTACAACAGCACTAAATTAACGGTCAAAGCGCCTCTCCAAAGCAAAATGATTTAGGTTTCAGTTGATAGCGTGTTTTAGTAGATTTTCCTAAATAGATCTGCACTAATTTTAGGTCTATTAAAATAAAACTTTTAGTTTTACTTTTAGTTTTACTTTTAGTTACAGTTTTGGTTACCCCGTTCAGTGTATTTTTCTGCATAACGACGTGCATACAATAGGGAGGATTGATCTTTACACACTGCGTATCTTTGATACTACCACAGTTTGTTGAGTTAAGGGTGTTGCTAAGAAACGTTAAAATGTCGACTCTTGTCCAATCACTGTTGGAGAAAGATATCACGTGCTGTATATTGGCCAATCAGAGAGACGTTAGCGTCACTACCTGTTGAAGTTTATCCAAGCTTCCACTCCATGGATGTACACACTCCTGCAGATTTTTGTATGATAACCGACTTATTTTCTTCATTTTAATTTTGCATTCTTAAAAGGAAACACTGTAAATGAAATATTTTTTCAGTTCCTGACTAGTACATTTTAGCTTCTCATATGGTAAGGCGGAGACTTTGTTAATACATTTCAAGGAAGAAAGGATGCTATCAGGATTAGCGACTAAAGCTATGGCTAATGTCAGGCTAAAGTTTACCTCTTGCTAAGCTACTTTACCTTTTGATTATATCGTATCAAGATCGACATATCTACCATCATCATCGATGTAATTCAGTTTAGTGTTATTGGGAATTGGATCGGCTCGTGTTCTAAATTCTATTTTAATTTTACTTGCACTTTTTGGTTTATATATATTTTATATTGATATATGATTCCAAGGAGATTAAATAGGTAACAATTATTGAAGGCGCTTAAGTGTTTAAAAAAAAACACTGTCAAAGTTCCAAAATAGTTTACCATAATAGCAATTTACACAATAATCTCCACAATATACCCTCAGTAACTGTTGTTAATACGTTATACTACAAAATTGTCTCTTTTTAAAACTGTATGTGGATTTATTTTCCTTGTGCTCCCACATACACCTCAAACCCTCCTGCCCATTGACCTTTAGAGCTCATGTCATCAAGTTAACACTAATTTCTATGGTAAATCTTGATGTGAACTGTACCAACCACCTACTGTTTCACAGAGGAAAGCAATGAGAACTAGGTCAAGTTCTCCTCCAATTCATGTGCATGTCAATGACGCCACACCGGTCCATGTGCACGTGAAGACCCAAAGAATTAGTCCTGCCAGGACTCCTCAGGTTAAAGGTTTTCTTTATTCATAAAATACATGATGTGATTTGTTTTTACTGTTTGCAATTATTCTTCACATTGTAAATGAGCACCTTTTGAAGATTTTTTGTCCGGAAATCTAGTGTCATCTAGTGTAGTTATTATGCATAGATGTCAGTGACATGCTGTTGCACTCACTCTGTGTTTTGAAGGGGGAGGCCAAAGTCGACAGAGGGAGACTCCGTCCTACAGCCAAGGTCAAAACACGAGTGCCATGGATACCACCTGGAAAGGCCTCCGTACGGGATGCTTCCTACAAGTGGGAGGTAAAATGACATCTAAATTCCATCCACATTTTAAAAGATTGTTTTTGTGTCAGCATGGCAAAAAGACTCATCCAGGCGAAGATGTGGTGAAAAGTGTCATTTTAACCAAGGGTCCAACACACCGCCTTGAGATCACACCACCGCTCCCTGAACCAGAACCGGAACATTCCCAGTCTGCACTGCGATTGGGTGACCTGACATCGGAAGAAGAGGAAGGGCTCCACGGACGAATCAGCCAGTATGAGAAGAAGATTGACAGTTTACTGACTGAAGTCAGCTCTCTGAAGAATGAGGTCAGTTGATCTGAGCAGGTCTGCATCACACATGTCTTATCAAGTCCCTGTTAGGCTTAAATCCATTGAATTACACCCTCACAGAGTTTGTATGACCACAGAGACCCCGTAACATATTGTTTGTGTGTCTGTCCACATCTATGTTTGCATGCAGGTGGAGCTGCGGAAGAAGGAGCAGCAGCTGGAACGTCAGTCGGAGCGGCTGACTGTTTCCCACCGGGTGATTGCTGAGCAGGAGGAGGAGCTGGCGGAGGTGACCAAGGAGCTGGAGGAGACTGAGCGGGAGAACACCCGGTTACGACAATCCATGGAGAAGATGCTGGAGGAGAGCGACTACAACAGGCAATTATACTGAACACATTTACAGTGCTTCATATGAGAGAGGGTGGACTGGAAGTACAATCGGTTCTTCTTCTTCTTCTTCTTCTTCTTCTAAAATCCTTGATTGTTGCTGGGCACACAAAGACAATCATGAAATTATTCAGTTTTTGTCAAAAATATATAAAAAATATATGTTTTTTATATATATAAAAATATATATCTCCTAATAAGCTTGTTGTCTTATTTGTTTACTCCTAATCGCATGCATCACTCTGAAACACTTGCTAAATACTGCGACTCAGAGCCATGACAGCTTTATTTATACATTTAGAAATGACTTTTCACATGTGATGTGAATCTTGCATTGTACCAGATTTAAAAAATCAGGCTAAAGGAACAGCTGCTCAGCCTGATGCCTCTACAGTGGTGAGGAGAAAGATTTAGATCTAGTTTGTCCATAGCCTGTAGGCAGATCATCAGAAGAAGAACATCTGATTTATTTGGTCCTTTTTAATGCTTGTTCTCTATTACATTTTTATGTCTGATTTGACACTTTCCTCTTCAATAAACTGTTATAATCAGTTCACTGCAAACTGTTTTTTCAGATATAATTGTTATGGAATCTCAATAACAGGAGAGATAGATCAAACATTCATGTGTATCTAATGCACTTGTTTCTGTCTTGTCCTTGCAGATTAGATGGGGAAAGTGTGCAACAAGATAAAGATGCTCTGCTCAGGAAGCTGATGGAGGCTGAGGAAGATGGGACAGCTGCTGCCAACCAAGTCTCAGCCCTGCGGGAATCTGTCTCCAAACTATGTGCTGTTGGTGGCAGTGTGAGTTTTAACTCTGTATTTGGCCTAATTATATGCGTGTCAGGTCCAATATGCTCTAGAATGCAACAGGCTGCTGTTATATCCAAGGAAATCAAAACCAAAAATATGTTGCACACAGCAACAGCACATTTACATGTCATAAATGTGCAAAATAAATGTTGATATTATATGATATAATTCAATGATTTGACAGAATTATTCTAATATTGCACATCTTTGTCCCTCTTTGTCTGTCTGTTTGCTGGTGAAGAGACTGTCTGGCTCTGAGACTTCAGGGTTGGCCCGCCAGAAGGAGCTGTTGCTACAGAAACTGGAGACATTTGAAGCCACCAACAGAACGCTGCGGCACCTTCTCAGAGAGCAGCACGGATCCCAGGTACTGTGTGTGACGCAGCTTCAAAACACTGTCTGCTAATACATCAGAGAGTCAGATGGAGAACTGGGAGCATGGGGAACACTCTGGTCCTCTGGATGTGAGATGCTAACTGATACATTTTCTGTGTATATTCTCTGTAATCAGCTTCATAGGGTATATATATCCTTCCCATATTTGAATGTCATAATGCCATTAGAAGAAATAATTTCCTATATAACTATCCCAGTATAATATCTGGGATAGCAGCCCATCAGATAAAACGAGAGAAGGAAACTTCTCTCAAAGAAAGCAGAGAGAAGGGGCTCACAGAGTGTGGAGTGGCTGGTTACAAAAATGGCACAAAGTGTATTTAGCTGCTGATTTACTGAGGCAGCAGTCAGCTCCTGGGACTGACTTCTAGACAGATCTCCAAAAAATGATGATGTAGTGATCTCGACTCTTCACTTTTGAGCAGATGGAGTCAATCCGACTGTCAGAGCAGAAGGATGCATTACTCAAGAGACTGGCGGACACAGAGGCAGAAAATGCTGTGAGTTTAGTAGATGTCTACTAAATCTGCCATATTTCATTGAATTAGCCTAAATGTTTGTATTTTTATGTTCAGTCAGCAGGCTCTACCTGTCACATATTTTCTCATGTATTGTGTCTTGAGTTTTCCCCGTGTATGAAATGTGCTCTATGAATAAACCTTTCCTTTTACAGCACCTTGTAGTGAAACTTCAAGAGAAGGACAGAGATGTTCAGCAGCTCTCCACACTTTTGGATACTGAAAAGGTACTGGTCTGTGATGCTTTTTACAGTGAATACAGCTCTGTTAGGGATCAGAGCAAAGAAATGTCTTACTGAGACACATTTAATCCTTTAGACAAAACAGAGTATGTATTTGTATAATAATAATGTATATTCTGCTGGACTGCAGGACAATGTCAAGAGCTCAGCAGACTTGTCTAAAAGCCTGGAGTCAACAAGAGCTCATTTACAAGGACAGCTCCGCAGCAAAGAAGCTGAGAACAACCGGCTTACTGTGCAGATAAAGGTTTGTCGTGGTCACATCTGTCTGTCCTAGCCTATGCCATTGACTGTTGTCTGATACTCCGCTGTACAAATGGAAAGTACAAATAGTGAATCCAGCTGTAATCCTTGGTTTTGTCCCTTTCATTGGTTCAGAACCTGGAGCGAGCAGCCAACCAACAGAAAGCAGAGGTGGAACACCTGACAGAGCAGCTGGTGAGGCTGAAGCAGCAGGCCAGCGCAGACAGAGAGGCTCTAAAACGAGCCACACGAGCCCAGAAACAGCGGGCTGAACGCAGCGAGGGCACTGCAGGCCATCTGAGTGTTCAGCTGCTGGACATGGTAGGGCTGTGTCACATACATCTCTAGAGTCTAGACTTATTAGTCAGAGTCACCCTAGACACAGGCATGTTAAATTTCTATAATAACTGTTAAAGAAACTCTTCACCCGAAGTCATCATCTCCTCCCACCATGCAGATGGAAAGTCAGGTGAAGTTTGGTAGTCCAAAAAACATTTCTGGAGCTTCACAGCAAAACAGCGTTGCAGCCTTCTCCTAAACAACTGAAATAGATGGAGACTTGTTTTAAAACGGAAAAAACAACCTAAAACGAACACATTCAGCTCGTCCGGCATAAATCAAGTCTCCAGAAGCCCCAAGATCCCAAATTGATTTGAAAAGATGATATTTTTAGCCTCAATGCACACATGCACAGTATGCACTAATGCTTTCAACTTAGTAGCTACAGTGAAGATTGTGGCTTAATAAACGGTGTAAATAATGTCACCTTTAACATTCTCACTAGATCATTATTATTATTGTTGTTAGACAACAGGCCATACGTTAAAGAAAATCTTAATCAATAGTGATCAGCTCTTTTATACCTCGAGGCATTGGTTGTTTCCTTCAGTTCATCTTTTAAGAAAGCTTCAAGCCCCTAACACACACACACACACACACACACACTTTTTAGAGTGGTGTCTAACTTAACTAATGTAACTTATTCAAGTAAAAAACATTTCACTGTAAAGAAAATCGTCAGTTTTTTCTTTCTTTTCAACAGGAGAAGCAGGTGGCTGATGCACTGTCAGCAGCTGAGAGCTGGCAGAGTCACCATGCCAAAGAAGTGAAAGACAAGAGTAAACTGGAGATTGAAATATCGCTGTTGAACAGGTAAATGCAGCTCTGTTATGGCTTCAGCTATGGACGAGTATAACCATCTGTTGTTATGATAATCCAACACTGTGGAACTAGAGGAGATTTTAAAGATGAAAGCAAAGTGTCATGCAGGGGAGGGACAGCTCTGGTGATAATCAAATAATCCAAGAAAGCTTCATAGAAACTTTTCCATTAGATTTATGTGACGTTTTCAAATGTGAAATTGGTAGTAGTGCTGCAAAGTCACAGATAGACTTACATCCGCTCTACTAGTGTTCTGTCAACATGTCACACTTCTTAGTATTAGTGTATAGTATGGAATTGGGGCATATATCTTGCATCTGTCATCTCTCCACCTCCCCTGCTTGAGGTGTGTATTACTTATAACGAGTCGTTAGGCTTCATGCAAGAACATTTTATTTATACACATTGACTCTACATGGAAGAACACTTTGCATTAAATGTGACACTTCACATTGAACTCATGTAATAAAATAAGATTAAGTCCACGTAAATGTTTCTTTCAGTGTAGTTTGACATGAATGTAGATTGTTAAAAAGGTATGGCTTAAAGGTGCACTATTTAGTTTTGGGGGAGAAATTGTAGTCAGAAGAGAAAGATCCTCATTTACTAGTTTTTAAAAAAAAAAAAATTTATGCCTAAACAATTTAAAGGTTAGAAAAACTAATTTTTAAGTCTCATTCCGAGCTCATCAAGAACTGGCCGACCCTAGTTGGGAAAACAGGTTTCTGAACTAGGGTTGGCCGCCATCCCAAAGTGTTTTCTTACAAAGAGGAGCTTTAAATCAACAAGCTGACCTTTAGAGGATAACACAATTTCATAGTGTTTTACTTTGTTTATATGTGGCGGACCCTGCCACCTTTCTAGCTAACAGTGTTCTGGGACCTTATTTTCCTCTGAGAACAGCTTGTTTATTTACTTATAGAAAAAATACATATTTCTGATTTTGTATTATTACCTCATTAATATTGTAAATATTAACATTCTCAGTTTGAATTTCTTCCGATACCTGTAAGTAATTCTCTGAGAAATCTGATTGACTCAAATAGTTTCTAATAGTACATGAAGCTCCAATTGTCATAAAATCAGTACAACAGCAGCACCTGGTGAATTTAGAGTTTTTTGAGATGCATCATTAGTATTTTTTTGCTCTTCATTCTCAGAATTTATCAACTAGTAAAATATTACTGCTGATTTTGGATCAAAACTTCACCATTGTGGTCATATAAATGAAAATGTGACAGCTGCATGTTGTGTGTTATGATGTAGCCGTATAGCAGAGCTGACAGAGCAGCTAAGTACTACAGAGGATAAAGGCAGAGTGGAGAAAGAAGCCCTGTTGGATCACCTGCATGGACTGACCGCAGAGAGCACTGCTGCTAAACTGGAGAACCAGTCCCTCAAGGTGAAACAGCCCACAGACAGCTGCACCTCACTTTACAGTCAAACACAGTTACTGAATGTTAACCTGACCTAGCCTTGTCGCCTTCATCTGTGATCCTTTTGTGTCTTGGATAATGTCCTTCCTATCCCCGTTTTTCATTCTAATAGACTTACATAACTTATATTAGATTAGGAGGATGAACTGCCCTTTTAATGTTATGAGTGATGACACATCATCTGAAGCTGTGTGTTCTTGTCAGGCTACAGCATCTGCAGTGGAGGAGAAGCTGGCCTTGTCTCAGTCAGAACTCCAGCAGGTCAAAGCTTCCATCAAGCAATATGAAAGCTTGCTGGACAGCTATAAAATGCAGGTATGTGAAGTGAAGATCCAGTCCATGAATACTGTAATTGTTCATGAGGAGTCTGATCCCAGTTTCCGTTCTGTAACCGATGCTACACAGGTTGGAAAAACCCGGGCCGAGGCGGATGAGTACTGTGCTAGACTGGCTCAGGCAGAGAAGGAGGTCCAGGTGGTGCGGGGGGAGCTGGAGCAGGAGATAGAGGAGGTGCGCAGAGAGCTGCTGGGTCGACTGACAGAGCTGGAGCCTCTGCCTGAAGCATTACGACGGTCTGAACTCCAACTGCAGGAGGCCCAGGACAGGGAACGCAGCCAGGACAGACGCAGCATGGAGTTGAGCACAACCTTGACTGATCTCCGTATGAAGGTCAACAACAGTCCTAAGCATAGAGGCTCCAGTTAGCATCACAGAATAATGATTTAAAAGTCAAAGTGCTAATTTAAAAATAAATCAGATATGATCACATTGATTTTGAGAAAACACAGAGCCAACACTTGCCTCCATACTGCATTTTGCTTTGTAATGTGTAACACTAAATCAGTTTGGGCTGAAAAATGTACATTTGGTACAAAGAAAATCGTATTGTGGAGCTCAGTGGAAAGTTAGCACTATACTCTCTGCACAAACAGAGGTAATGCCATTGACAGACAGAAAAATAACTTCAAACAATTTTTTTCAAAACATAGGGAGAATAATTAAATATAGGAAGACATAAGTGCTTTTAACTTTGAACTGCAGTAGCACTAAAAACAACATTGGTATGTGACAAAGGTCACTATTAATCTCAAACAAATTGAGGTTAACGTTTGCCATTAAAATGTATTTCAATTGAATTTCACATCACACACATGCAATTAGTTTTACTAATAGCTCTTACCTGATCAAATCTGATCCCAGATCTCATCAGAATTTGGACTTGTCTTATGTTGTGTTAGGTGGAGACCCAGGGCAGCCAAATGGAGCTTCTGAGACAGAAGAACAAGGTGCTGCTGGAGGAGAACAGACAGCTTCAGCAGCGAGTGGAGAGTTTAGAAAGGTCGCTCACCACTTCTACACTGGCTTTGACACTTTGTGCCCCCCTCAGACAAAACGTATCCACCGTCCTGTTTGCAGGACAATCAGCCTCTAACTTCCCATAGTTTGTGGGTTTGCCGGGATGTAAACAGCAAGTATAATGTTGCCATTTAGTCTGTGAGTTACTGTATTTTTTGCCTACAACTTGAGCCCTGTTTTTGAGCCTTTATATGTTTACATTTTGGCAGATTGACACCATTTAAATTAATTCAATTAGATATTATCAGTTCCTGTTGCAATCTAGTAATGAGTGTACAGACAGTTGTCACTGGATTAATTTGATACTGAAGAAAACAAAAACCTGACGATTGTTAGACAAGTTCTGGGGTGAAATCTAGCATCTATTTTAAAGGATTTCTAAGTGGATTTATAGATGTTTATTCTAGATGGACATAAGATCCAATGATAGGAAAGTGTCTCACCTGATGTACTGTGTAAGTACCATGTCTGTGTGTTCAGATTTGACTGAGAAATGACTCTGAGATGGATATTTGAAGCAAATTGTGGCACTAATTGTTTTAATGTACCTTAATTACTTCCATGAGATCTCTGTCACTGCCACAGCCTCAGCACCAGCTGCTAACTGTGTTGTTGTGCGCCTACTCAACCATAACTGTTGCTTTTAGAAACTGACATCTACCTTCCCCTTTGCCACACTTCCTGTGGTGCATGTCTCCTCTTCCGTATTGCCCCTTCAACTAGTTTGAAAACCTCTGGTCCAGACTATACAATGCATCTGTCATACTCCCATAAACTAATCCTGTAAACTAAACTAAAACTGTTAGAGTTTTTTCATTTTTATGGGTTAACATCATCAAGAATCTGAGTATTATTATTTAGCTGCAGACTTCAGTGTTGGAGGATACAGGCACACTACATATACCTCATGATTCTCAAATGAGTGTTGATATCTTAACTATTTAATTGATATAAGTCATTATTCTAAACATTCATTGTTGTTGTTGGTTTCCTTTTTTGTGTCATCTTGCAGAAAGCTGGAGGAGGCTGCCAGTCAGAACAGCGACCTGCTGACCGTCATTGCCAAACGAGACAACACCATCCACAGCAATCAGCTCCACCTGGATGAAAAAACACGGGAATGTTCCCTGCTGAGCCGAAAGCTGGAGGATGCTCTGGATGATGCTCGCCAACAGGTCTGAAACTGAAAACAGTAGTTAAACATAAGTCATACAAAGTGTTTGTTTAAAGAATGCAATACTAGATCATCAGTAGCACTGCATAGGAGAGGCCTGGGTAGCCTACACATTTAATTGAATAAGAACTCAAAAAGACACAAAAACAGGTGCAGACGCAGGGGTTCTTTGGCACAAAACACAATGTTGCACATCAAAAAGCACAAGTTAAATCTGAGCCCCATAGAAACAGATTTGAAGTAGTGCAGTTTTTGGTCTGAACACTGGCTTACACTTTGGTGTTAACACCCCTGGGCTTCTGCAGCTTGGGTGTGTAGAGTTATGTCTAATGTATTTAATAGCATGTTGTTAGGAGTGTGTAGGGATATATTGTGTTGTACTACATTTCCCCTGCTGTTGCACATTGATTAAGTCCAATATATCATATTTATCTCCAGATGTCAAAGACCAGAGAACGTGCTGCCACCAAAGAACACTCCACCCAGTCTAAGATATTGGACCTAGAGACGCAACTTAGCAGGACTACCTCAGAAATCAACCAACTGCGACGCAGCAAAGAGGAGGTAAAGGCCTCTCACCATGGTTTACTCAAAATCTGTGTGTATCAGCTGTGTCGGTAGGTCTTTAAGGTATATATTTATGATGCTCAGGTGGAGCGGCGGTACCAGAGCCGACTGCAGGACATCAAAGATCGCCTGGAACAGTCAGACAGCACCAACCGAAGCCTGCAAAACTACGTCCAGTTCCTCAAAGCCTCCTATGCTAATGTGTTTGGAGACTTGGCCCTCAGCAGCCCACTGCATGGCCCTTCACCTATCTGATTGTCAGAGGTGTATTATACTATACTATGTATGCACACATTCCAAAACAGTACTGTGGGCAGAGCCTGTTACTTTTTGATTGGCTAGAAAGAGCTGGAGGCTGTGAGGATGTTAATCTTGCTTATTTGCCCGGATTTGAACCAGTTGGGTGAAGAGCTGCAGTATCTATTTGCTGCTATTGGTGCTTTTACAATTTTTCTGTAAACATTTATTTAGAACTGAATTAATAGACAATAAAATATTTTACTGGATTAAAAAACTCAATCCTAAAAAGAAATGTAAAATGTAATTATTTTAAAGCCCCCTAGATGCCTTTCAATCACCCTCATGGATTTGACCAGGGCTAGGCCTCAAAATAGTATCACAATATTTTTTGGTGATATCACGATACACAATATATAAGTATCACAGTATTTTGTTATCTCCTCCAAAGCACTAATATTTTTGACCAAATGTCTCGATATCGATGTTGTGACAATATTCAGAAAGGCTAAGGATAAGAGGAAAAAACAGAATAGTTCGAAAGATTCTATAATCACAGTTAAAATGTAATCATAGTGGCTTTAAATTAATGAGACAAGGCCTTTGTTTAAGATCTTGAAGACTAGACTGATGGTCACCTCTAACTTCTTTGACATTACCCATGCTTATTCCACCGGGTTCTTCAATCCATTAAATGTATTTCTAACACCTTGTAAGACTTACTAAGACTAACAATCAATTTTGATGTGAGAGGAATGACGTCTTCAGAACTTCAGAACAGGTAATTAACAAAAGGACAGCGTAGTAAAAAATATTGTTTACCCTTACAACATGCTCGAGGTTAGACGGCCATTTCAATGTTTGAAATAGTCTTGCTACGTAGACCAAATGTGATCAACAATAGCAGTTGGGCGCTAATGTCGCTGAAGACAACAACTGGAGCCTTACAGTGTTTACTCACTGAAAAACAGTGTCGAGTCCAGTCCAGGTGCTTGTATGAGTCCACCCTCTTCACTTCGTCTTCCTGGTTGACAACCATTATGGGGGACCTCCTGTTCCTCTGGTGGTCCACTACAAGCTCATGTGTTTTGCTGATATTGAACTTCATTCTCACTGGAAATGATTCACTTGAATAATACTTGTCAATAACTTCCATTTCGCCAAAGAATACATTTAATACCTTATTAAATTAATTCAGAGTCTTCATTTCATATATTATGAGTCTAGACAGACATGGATGTAAACTGTAGCTTGAATAAATGGCATACGAGAGACAGTAATTCTATTTTTTTTCTATGATTTTGTCTGAATTTGTTGTTTGATCTTCAAGACCAGACATCAACAGCAAATATGTTTTTTTAGTCTTTACAAAAGCTATGGATAGTTTTGATGGTGTTTTGTGGATTTCAGATTGAATGTGAACTGAAGAAATTCATGATGAGTAATTAAAGTCAGTTTGTATTTTTTCATGCAAAAAAACCCCTAAATTGCCCATTTTCTTTATTCACACAGTATATTTTATCTTTACCCTCAGCCAGTCATGAGAGTTTTGCCTGGCTGAGTATCCCCGACACATAATGGACTTAAATGTATATCTACTCTTTGTTTGTATAGAGCTGAAAACATTGGTGCTATCACTGTCCTTTGGCTGGTTCAAGACAGTGTGTGTTAAAAATGCTAATTATTGGATTTACAGTTTCACAAACTACATTATCAATAGTTGTTGCTTGTGTTTTTATTCACAAGTGTTTTATAGAGTGTATTCAATAACTGAATAATTGACATCCACTGTGGATAACAGCAATAAAACAACAAAATGTTTTTCACCTGAAGTCAAACTGACTGGAGTTTGACATTGCCTGTGTCGTTTTCTCAACTTTTATTTTGTACATGTCATACAGTATTACAAAGAGGATACACACCAACATAATATTTCTGTGTTGGTTCACTGACATACAATTAGAGACTGTAGTCAGGTTTGTCATAATTATCTGTCAATCAGAAAATCACACTTAAATGATCGTTTTTTTCCCATAGCAGATTACTGTCTATGAACACCCTCATCAAAACAGTGTTTCTCTGTCGTGTTCAGCTGAACACTTGCTGACATTCACAAAGTTAAACTGAACTACACAATAGGCCCGATGAATTATGAATGAATGAATTTTCCTACTCACGTAATCATTTAGAGCCTGCATTTTTACAATAAAGAGAGATGATTACATTAAAAATCATTCTCATTTTTAGTTACAGTAGGAGAGGGCAAAAATGGAATAACATGCAAAACAATATATAAACCAATATGAAAGAGCTCATGAACAGATGATCACTTGTCTGATAAGTCCTTGTGGGAGTCAGCTGACAGAGAGTCAGCTGAAGGAATTCACACAGACAGCACTGAGGTTTCGTGTGAGGGCTGATAGCCATTAAAAATCAGTTTACACGTAACGCTACAGTGCATTCTGTATCAACAATAAAGGCCAGTCTGCAGGAATGGGAGCACAGTGTCTCAAAATAATGAATTAAAATAAACACAAAAAAACAACATTACCCGACACTCAGTGTATTATGCTTGACTAACAGTCAACTACAATGACTTCAGTCAGGAAGAAGTCTTTTTGACTTGTCTTTTGACTTTGTATAACTAAATGTAGCAGCACATTCGGGATTGTTATTCTCAGAGTTTCGGGAATGTTCGGTATTTATCGGTTCTTTCCGTACAGCTGCAGAAAATGACGTCACATTTTGTTGAAAAAAAAAAAACAGCCATCATCGAGAGCAGCCTCTCATCCGTCGTCGTCGATCCGCCTGGACACCTCCACTTTGTGAGCTCTTTCGACAACAGACCGAGGTATGAAATATGTTCATATCTTCATTGAGTTGCCGTTTTGAAATAAATTAATTGCACAATGTAGAGCGTGCTTTACTTGTCGCCCCTTTTCTGTTAATTCAATTTTGCTCCCCGGCAGCCATTCGCTAGCTCAGCGGCTAACATTAGCGAGCTGCAAACATCCCTGTTGTTGAATGATATTTACAGTAATTACTGTTGGTAAAATGACGGAAGACACGTCTTTCCAGTTTGCCTCTAAATCTGTCTGAGGGTTTGTTATATACGATCTAAATGTTAACATATTAACCAGCAGACCAAATTACATTATGTTAGCTTGCGTTGACACCCATCGACCTGCGTTGCATTCAGACAAAATGGTTGGTTTAAGGTTAACATTCATAAGTCTGTATATGTAACGTCAGTCAACTATTGTGTTTACTGCCCTGGAAGTGTAACGGTAAGATATTGCTTTATTGCTGTTGCTGGTACGGGTTTGTCAAAAGCTGCTCTTTGCTAGCTTGTCGGGTGGTTAATAACGTACATTTGCAGCAACCAATTCTTATTCACAAATATTCTGTGATACACGTCTTCTCTCACAGTTTGCACATTGTGCGTTTTGAATCATTAAGCGAATTGTATATTGCTGGATTGTGAATGGCAAGGTTATGTGGGTGGCTACACTGGCTTGTCGGCCATGGCTGAGAGGGAGCCGCCCAGTGCAGTTGAATACCTTTGGCCATAAGGCCCCAGCTGTCGGTTCTCTTATTACCCTGCACTTATTTCAGTGGGGACAATGTCGTGGTTAATAATTTACACGTGGAAGGATATGCTCACATGAATTTTGTGACACAGTTTTGACTCATTTATTGTCGACAGCTAAAGCGTTACATGTTTTCAATGAGTGGACCAAGGCTAGGAGCCAGCAGATCACTACAAACTGTAGTAAACGTAAAGATACGGTATAGTTTGCATGAATATGGTTGTGACAGTAAACACAGCTGGCCTTTCCATAACGTGAAGGCGCTATCTCGCACCCTCTAACTGATGGTCCCATCCAATGGCTTTGACAGGGTGGTGCCAAGTTCTTCACATACCAACTGCCCCTCCACTGTGAAGTGGAATTTAAATAGATAGCTGCTTCATACAGCCCACAAGATAAAGCACAGAGGGAATGCAAAGTAACTGGTGAGAAACATTAATAACCATGTAAACCCTGTCAGATCTCCAGGCAGGGTTCCAAGAATTTGAGGATGTCAAATGTTATTGGCCAGAAATGTGACGTAGTCCTTCAGTTAGCTTATGTTACATGTATTGTAAGCCTGGGTCATGGCCCCTAGCAGATGCTTTTGAAGCACTTTTGAGGATTTATAGGTGTAGAGAGTTGATATTACTGTAGAGTTAACTATCCATTCATCCAGCTGGCTGCCTGTCCTGAGTCTTATAACCCAAACACACCATACTGACATCTAAGAAATAGCGGCGACAAAGGCCCAACTGTTGTGTTGTCTCATGTCGACTGTGTCTTGGCCAAAACCCCTTTTCCACTGGTCAAAAATCCCACTTAAACCCGCTAAGATCGGGCTTTTGTGTGCAATGGGAATGTGTAAACTCTGCATTTACACCCGGGTCAATCGACTCTGCAGTAGACCCGGGTTTTTATCATCTCAGCTTGTCTCGGCTCTGATCTAAACGCAAGAACCTGGTTACTCAAAATTCGGCCGCACAGAAGTGATGACACATTATCAACATCCGGTGGTGGTGCATAAATAAGGAAGGAATTGGGATGTGGTCTATTCAAGGACGTTTGATTACTGGACACAGTGTTGGAGGTGGAGCCCTGTTCATTCCTATGAAAGCTGCTCAGTGGTGTGTAGAAGCCAAAAACGCTTGACTTCCTGCATGTGAAAATACCTGAATTGCTGACCGAGCCAGCTAACTTCCCGTTTAGCGGCCAGCTAACTTGAATGTATATAAAATAATTTAATCGTGTGGCTCTTCTAGACTTTGCAAATGTTATTGGACCGACTGGCTCAGATTATGATAGTGATGTCGCTGGGGTTGTGACGCTCAAAAGAGTGTATACACCGTTTTACAGACGCTTCTTTCACAATGGGTCTATTGTTGTTTTCTCTTCTGTTACAACTGTTCAGGTGCATTCGTGACGTGAAATGTAACATCAGTGACGTACATCTTGACGCTTCAGATAAAAATCACAGATGGGCTACCTTGCCTGCGGGAAGTGGGAATGGGGTCCATACGTGATTTTTAGCAGTTGTACCCACTTTTAAAAAAACCTGTGTAGACCCATTAATTTTGGTGAAAAAGCTATATAAATCAGTGAAATCATGGATACTACATTGGCAGGCTCAAGAGTATTTCCCTTTCTTTTTTTCTTGTGATTTCTCTCACCACTGCCGATTCAACATGCTCAGTCGGTCGAAAAGCCTCGTTGTTGGCCAACCCTTGACCTGGTGTGTCAGGGCCCTTATGGTTCCACTGCTATAGAGGACTTACATCTGTTATTTGGCTATAACACCGACCCTGGCTGTTTGAGCTCCCTGTCAGCCAAATTTTAAAATGGCAGAAAAAAGGAATATGCAAGATATAACACAGAATGAGCCATTTTTAAGCTCAGCCAAATATGAACAGGACAGTTTTCACTATCAATCAATCTTAAAATTGCATCAGCAGAACCTGATGACAATAGTCATAATTAATATAATTAGACAAAATCGCACATGATGCATGCGTCATTGTTTGGCAGCACTACCAAGCTGTACTAGAGTTCTGGACATTTTAAGGAAAAATTGCAGTGTGAACTAATGTTGCTGTGACACCAAACCATGGAATCAAAATGGGACAGATCATAAAGCCTGTGCTACAAGAATGAAAACCTACAACCAAACTCCCTCTCAACCTGAACTGCCTATAATTAGTCTTTTTCATTGTAACTACATGGTGACCATGACCCAAATAGAAAATGGGTCTCCCTGTATCTAGGGCTTTCAGGTTTGGTGTCGGGCCTGCAGATACATTCCACCTTTCAAACTCATTGTCATTCTAATGCCGGCATGAGCTACCTTCAAGACATTTTGAGACTATGTTTGTATGGATGTTTCCATCTCTAATGGACCGTGATTCTTGATTGCATTGACTGCTGAAACATTATCATGATGAACTTCAAACATAATACTTCCTGTGAAAGCATCCTCTCATTCTGACTACTCACTGCTGATTGTTTGTTACTCATTGTGTGATCAATGCTAGCCTTACACAGATTAGTCCAGATACGCAACATGTCCACCATTACTAAACCCAATCTGAAGGTAACATCCATGTTTGTCTCGCTGTGTGCTTGTGTGTCTTTTTTAGTTTGTATATGATGGAAGATTCGAGACAAGTGCAGTCTGTGGTGATGGTGTTTTGCTGAGTAAAGGGTCGGGAAAGAGCTGGAGGGAGGGGTAGGAGTTACAGAGCAGAGAGACGCATGGGCTGGGCTACATCTTGGCTTGCTCTTTTGTACAGCATAGTCACTGCAGGTGCAATGCGTCTGTCTGTGCTGCGTAGTATAAGAGAATTTGCTTCTTCAACCACTGTCAGACTGTTCAGGAGTGTACTATAGATGTACGCACTGGTCCTGGCTATGACTTCGCCACAGATGTAGCCTTCTGATCATCCAAGATACAAGAAAACCTGAGGACCCAGAAAAGAAACATCTGGTGTGTGTATCTTTTTGTTTTTGCACTAGTTGTCTTATTTTCATCCTGTCAGATTATCACCTCACATCAGTCAGGATGAAAATGTGATGTTTGTTTTAATTAGAATTCCATGTGGATTTGGTAAGTGACTGGTCATCTCAATTGTGCATTTGTTTGTCTGTGTGTCTGTTGGCCTTAGTATATACTGAGCTAGGACTAATGCTCAGTGAATAATTCGATACGCTACGCGGTATGCGCAGTGTGGGAAAAATAGACGGTTGATTTTTACTGCATGTCTTGGTGTGATATTCTTTGCATGAAAATGATGTACAGTCTTATTTTTAAAAAACAAAAACAAAACGAAGGTATCTGCGGACCTACAGCATGCGTTCCAAAGACAGTGACAGTGTTCAGTTCTTTAGATAATATTGAGATTAATTTGCATACTCCTTTATGCCTGCTAGTTGTCAGCCTTGAAGTAAAGAAAGGCTAGTTTAACCAACTGAAAATTAGCCTCTGTAAGCCTCTCCAGGCCTAGACGCATCTAATATTAAGTGTTTCATCTGTACTTGTTTTCTAGCTGTGGTGGCAGGGAGTAAATTTTAGTATATGTTCCACTTTCATCTATTATCAGTTTCCCATTTAACCTAGCTGTGGTTGTCATGTTCTTAATGTGGTGGTCCTGTGTTTGGGCTTCTACTGTTGTTGGTTTTGTTTTGTAGAACCTTTTATTGTAAATTTATATAAATTCAATTGGATTTTATATTAGTTAACACTTGCAGTTGGTAGCTAAATGATTGCCGACTATGTTGTATGTATGTATGTATGTATGTATGTATGTGTGTGTGTGTGTATATATATATATATATATATATATATGTGTGTATATATATATATATATATATGTATATATGTGTATATATATATATATATATACACATTTTGTAAGTCACATAGACTTATGACTTATAGATTGCGGTTGCTTTAATAACCTCATTCCTCAGTACAGTCTTTTTCCAGCTTACCATGCTGTAAAGCAAAGGGAATAACAGCCAGTTGAAGGTTGTACATAGTTCAGTTTGAGGAGAAGGAAAAGATGGGGTGTTGCTGTTACATCATCCCAGTCATCATCCTCTCCCCTCTGTTCCTCGCAGGAAATAGGCTTGCCTATTCTCATGAGACTCTCCCTTTTCCTGCAAATTCCTTTAGCTTCCATCCTCCCAGTATGGCGTCAGTGTGAACCTTATTCATAACAGCTGGTTCACCATAATAACTGGGAGTTGCTAAGTGAATGACTTCATTCTCTCTGTGGAGCTTTGAAGATAACAGGATTTCGGGAATATCAATCACATCTATCAATCTACTAGAAAGATGCTGTATTCTCTGAGACAGAATTAAAATGTCAGGATTTAGCCTTGTTTTATGGTAACAACAACACTGAGGATTACTTTACACAGTGTACTTGGCTAACAAGCTTCTATTGATCAAGTGAATGTATTCAAGCTGGAGTTCAGACTAGGTTTCTATTTTTGTTTCTACCGGAAAGGATGCATAAACTTTGGTACAGGCTTTTTGATGAATGATCCAGGTAATTCCTGTAGTATGTGAGCTATCATTTTAATGGAGTATATCAATGCCCTCCATTCATCCACCTGCACACTTATGTGTTTTATGTCCTGGCAGAACAAGTTTTCCCTGAGCATGGGTTCCGCATTGCCTCTCCAAAAATGTATATTGGTGCAGTGACTCTTCAAAAACGCCCGATTTGTGGCAGAGAAATTAGAAAAGATAATGGCCTTATTCATTATTTTCATTGCTGCCGATTATTATAACAATTAACTAATCAGATAAGACAAGTATTTTTAAGAACAAGAGTAAACAGAGAAATGTCTACTTAATGAACAATTATTGGTTTCCTTAAATGATATATTTAAATATAATTAATATTATTGTTTACAGTAGCAACCAATAAATGCCTCTTAAATGGAAATGATCTATTTCCACTGAAAAATACAACTTCTCAACAGCATGTGCATTTTTAAAGTGGTAAGCCATCGGTTGATATGATCCATATGGCAGCTGTTGTTTAGACTATAAGGTAGCTAAACTAGCAAAGCTTTCCAGACTACTAAATGCAGTCCATCAATCGGCATTGCTGAATTTGAGGGGAAAAACTTGATCAAGCCTTTTGTATTCCAGTTGCTCGATCTCCTTGAGTAATTTTTTAAACCCTACAGAGTTTGTTGGTTAGGTTAGGGCTTATTAATATCCTTCCATATAGAACATATATATAGAATATTTTTACCTCACAGCCACTTTTCCTACATAATTTCCAAACAGAGAAAGGTGGTAATGGTGACAGTTTGCATTTGCTGCGTCTGTGCCTGTAATTGTGGATAATTGGACTTTGGAGGGGTGATGACTTTAAGTCACGTGCAGCTGGCTTAGTTCAAGGTTCCCACCCAGCATTACATTTTAAATATGCCTGTTAGAAATGTAAGATAGGCGTAGCAAGGGTTGTATGACTTCAACCATACAGCAGGCTGATAGCTCTGTGTGTGGGTGTTTGCTGAGGAGAACAGAAAACCCCTCCGCAGCAGCAGTGAGGTGAAGAGAGGGAAAGCTGTTATCTACTAATGCAGGAGGAAGCGTTATCAGTAGTTGCAGGGCTGTATTTAGGTGCGTCAGAGAGCTGTAAGCAGCCCAACTCTAAATTTTTCTAATTTTTTGGTTTGGTTTATAGAAGATATAGTATGTAACATTTCTGCATTTTTTGAGTTATGTACTTGCATTATCCCAAATGTTCCCAACAACAAAAACCCAGAAATTGTAAAATATATTCAAGGTAACTTTCAATATAATTTCCAGGGAAACATAGTACATAGTACATCGGATTGAGGAAGGAAGTCGGCAAAAAGAACTTAACAAAATGTCAATTACTTTATGACTAAAACTTTAAAACATTATCTCAATCCTTAAACATTTCTACCTGAGTCATGTCAGATAGATTTTTCTTCACCAGTGTTGGATTTTTAACAATGAAGACAACTTATGTTATCTAGTTTTAATAGTTTTGATTGAGAGACCCCCCCAATGGCAGAAATTACAGACTTTGCATTTAGACTCCACTCTGATTACATGCAGAGTTTATATTGAACTAGATATTTATTTCATCCTCTTACCTTTCACCTCACAAGGCAGCCAGTCCTATTTAATAGCTAGTCATCTTTAATTTGAGTTGATATGATGTCACATGGTTGGAATGCTTTTGAAACCATGCACACCAGATGGCATTGAATGTCTTGAATTTTGGGGAAGTGAAAGTAATTATACATTAACTTATGTTTATGTCCTTTTGTGTGAGAAGTTTCTGGTTTGAACAGACAATATAGGTACATCCCTGCAGATATGCTAGTTTGACAATATTATTGGTCAATATTGGCCCATCACAGATAAATCTGTATTGGTGTATATGTTTTCCAATATGGGCTGAAATGATTTTTTATTTTTTTTTAGGATTATAATGCAGAAAAAGATTAAATATGTCTGCTGAAGACTGCAGCTGCCATTGGAAAGATGGTAATCTGGGTTGTTAGAAAAATTAAGATCTCTGCCATCACAGTTTGGGTGGGCACCTGTTTATTAATGGGACTGTTTGGAGGTGGGCTAATACTCATTGCCATTTGGCGTTTCA
Source organism: Pagrus major (assembly GCF_040436345.1). NCBI lineage: Eukaryota > Metazoa > Chordata > Actinopteri > Spariformes > Sparidae > Pagrus > Pagrus major. Next base: position 3,822,523 of record NC_133226.1, read on the forward strand.
AAGATCACCCCCTCTTTTCCAGACTGTTGCATCTCAAGTAAGCCTCATCTTTAGCAAACATGCTTGTTATTTGTGGCATTGTGCTGATTGTGTCAGTTTGACCAATGGCAGTCCAGCAGTGCATGTCACCAGTCCTCTCAGTGTTATTGAGAGTTTTATCCGCTGTTTTGTGTCACTTATTTTTTCAAATAGAAACCATAAAGTTAGAGGAAATGTCAGTTATCTTTCCCCATTTCCTGACATCACTGTGCAGAATGAGGCTGTGGTCAGTTAAATCACTGAGAAGATTTAAGCTCTCTGTGAACTGGGGCAAGTTAGGGGATGGGGGAGGGGTGCTGGCTAACATTCTGGACAGTCACTTTTTTCAGGCAGTGGGTTGATGCCACTAATCGGCTTACAGTACACTCAATGATACTATATTGTTGTGTGTGTGTTTTGCGTGTGTGTGCGTGTGTGTGTGTGTGTGTAAATGTATGTATGTGTGTATGTGGACTCACTGGGATGCTGGCTTGTCTGGAAAGCTAATGGCACCTCTGGGGACCAAAGCATATCGGTCCTCTGGCTCTGGTTAAAAAGCTCTGCACTGCTGACTCCACTAATCCTCCTATTGAGTGTCGACATGGACCAGGAGACTGTCTCACATCCATCCATCGCTTTTTGTCTCACTGTCTGCAACATCAACAAAAACCCACGCTCATCTACATTTAGGCCTGACACATTGCACACACACCCCTACCCCCACCCTGCACTCAGCTTGTACATCAGTTATTGTGCTTGGGGTGTGGTTGACCTTGGTTCAGATCAATATCTTTCTCTCTTCCTCTTTGTTTTGTTTGTTGATGAGTGGAGTCTGATATACATTGAGATTTCTAGCTGGTGCAAGCCACCAGATAACCACAGTGTGAAAGTAACAATCTGGTAAAACTACCAACAGTCACACTTCACACCTTTATCAGTTTCACTGATAATTATTTTTACTTTGAATTTCTGAATAGTTTTCATTACAGTTCTTCAGACTGTCAGCCCATACTCCTTTCATTGCCTGATTCCTAGAGATGAAGCTGGTGTGGATGCCTGTTCAACATCAACATGGTTGCTAGCTAGACATTCCCCACAGATTGAGGCTACACTGGCCATGGGGCCAGAGGCACAGTTGACAGAGAAGCTGACTGCTGCAGTCTCATTGTGTAGTGAAGCTTGGTTACTGTTTGCATGCATGTGGAATTTCCGCCCCCACCCCTCTTTGGCATTTTACTATTTCAGCTGCTGGCCCCTTGGTTGCTCAGCTTGAGACAGGATGGGGGATTTTTGTTGAGGCAAACACTCTTGTACTTTATATCCTGCCTCACAGTTCTCTGCCAAGTTTCTGTTAAAAGAGAAGATGTAGAAGTTCCCAGATAAACATATAAGCCCCTTCCCCTCCTTTGTACTAAATAAATTTGAGAGAGACTGCATTAGGAAGATAAAAATGTCAAAACGAGTTTGAGCAATATTTTGTGAGATTGGTTTGTTATCTGAGATGATTGAGATTTGTAATTGTAAAGACTGAGGAAAGAATGTAAGTTTGAGAAGAGGGTTAGGGTTAGTAGCATTCTCTGGATATCATGACTTATGGAGCCCCTTTATTATATAGACTAAACTAGGCTTGACTGAAACTTCCCTTTATCTTGTCAGTGTTAGGCATTTAATGTAAATGTTTGGGTGGTGTGAGCAGGTAAGATGTTAAAATGTCACCTACAAATAAATTCATATCAGTATAATAATTGCCCTTCTGCTGTTTTTCTGTACATAGCTGAACTGTCATGTATGTAAACCAATTTAGTAGAAAACAAGTGAACACAGTCATTCATGTTAAGAATTTACTTATGAGTATTATCTTTGATATGTTTTCAGAAAATGGACACCGCTGGGGCCAAAGTGCTGGAGACAGCAGAAGACATCCAGGAGCGCCGGCAGCAGGTGCTGGACCGCTACCGGCGTTTCAAGGACCTGTCGATTATGCGCCGGCAGAAGCTGGAGGACTCTTACCGCTTTCAGTTTTTCCGCCGTGACGCAGATGAGTTGGAGAAGTGGATCCAGGAGAAGCTGCAGATCGCCTCTGATGAGAACTACAAAGACCCCTCCAACCTGCAGGTTTGTCAGCCTGGTTTTTATGTTTCTCTGTGCACACTATATAATCTTTGCTCGTCATAAGCTCTGACTACAGAAGACTTTTTCAGTGTTATATATTAATCAATTTTTGAATATCATTTCTACTACTCAGGGTAAGCTGCAGAAACATCAGGCCTTTGAAGCTGAAGTTCAGGCCAATGCTGGGGCCATTATCAAACTGGACGAGACTGGAAACCTTATGATCAGCGAGGGACACTTTGCCTCAGAGACCATTCGAGTAAGACATACAGTGATGAAATATGGTTGCTCTAATATGCATATGTGTGTTTCCTGAATGTCCTGTCGACTTGTTAACCTGATTCATTTGATTCAGTCCTACACGCCCTACCGGACACAACAGAGACCTATAGTTACAAGTTTTAATATGGCTGAGTATATACAAGTAGGTGCTAAGCTGCTGTGGACAATGTGTGACTCTTGAGTGCTGTGAAAACTCTTCCAGATCCAGCTCTGCACATCAAGCTATCCCTTCTCATCATTCTGTTGTTAGGATTTTTTTAAACAGCTATTATATCAGATATAATAAATACCTTTTAAATTCCAGGACTTTCTGCTATTTACTACTATCTACTACTTTTTGTATTTGAAATACAAAAAATACCTAATACATGTATTATGTATAAATGTATAATAAATTCATTTTCCTCTTCGCACTTGGCACTAACATTTTGAATAAATGCCTCCCTTTTTTCTCCTGTGCACTAGACTCGTCTTGAGGAGTTACATCGCCTATGGGACCTCCTGCTCCAGAGGACAAAGGAAAAGGGCATGCGTCTCCTGCAGGCCCAGAAACTAGTCCAGTACCTGCGTGAGTGTGAAGATGCCATGGACTGGATCACTGACAAGGTAAGATTCGTATTTGCAAAATGTTACAGAAAAATGGCTTATTAAAAAATATTGCTACTGTAGCGAACAAGTATTTCATATATTTCTGTGTGTGTTTTAGGGCATTCTTTCATTTTCAGTTTGAGTCTTCCTGCAATAAAGACTAAAGGTTTTCTGTATTTGCTCATCAGCCGCTTGAACAAAAAACGAGCTGTCCTCATTTAAAGGAAATGGTAATTGGAGTTGCCTGAGGCTAATATTACAGCTTAATCTGAATGAGGAATGAAATTTAGGATAATTTAGTGAGGTAGCACAACTCCAGAGGGGAAACTTTTGGACCAACAGTGAGAAAGCAACTTAACTCCAAAATACCTGAGTAATGGCAAGCTGTATCTGTAAATGAAGTTAAAACTAAGTGCATTAAGAATCTTCAAGTTGACTGAATTGTGACGTTATTCAGTAAAGTTGGTAGGAGGGATAAAGTGGTGCCAGCCTCAAATGTTACACATGTTAGCTGTTGAGAATGTGCAGCCTTAAATTTAACTTTCTGATCAGCAATTATCTTATTCTAACCTGGTAAATGAAGAGTAATGATTAGTTAGCATTAAAGCTTAAAAGTTTGACTTCTGTGTTTACATAGAAGCACTTTGATATTTGCCTTAATGTCGTTCATCCACTTCCTCCTGTAGGAGGCGATGGCCACCTCCGAGGAGCTGGGCCAGGACCTGGAGCATGTGGAGCTCTTGCAGAAGAAGTTTGAGGAGTTCCAGACAGACCTGGCTGCCCATGAGGAACGTGTGAATGAGGTGAACCAGCTGGCAGCCAAGCTGATCCAGGAGTCCCATCCCGAGGTTGAGCTCATTGTTCGCAAGCAAGATGAGGTCAACGCAGCCTGGCAGCGCCTGAAGGGCCTGGCCCAGCAGAGGCAGGGCAAGCTGTTTGGGGCTGCTGAGGTGCAGCGCTTCAACAGGTAAACGATATCAGAGCAACATGTGGACAGCTTTTGCCCACTGTGTGTGTGTGTTGATTGTGTTGTTAGCAATTATATTTCTTCTAAAATAAGGGCACTTACTCTCTTTGGTGTTTTTAACCCACTCTAATAAGAAATGGTCTTTTGACACGGTGTAAATAAAAACCTGTGTGTGTTTCATTCTAACAACAGGGATGTGGATGAGACCATCAGTTGGATCAAGGAGAAGGAGCAGCTGATGGCCTCTGATGACTTTGGTCGAGACCTGGCAAGTGTGCAGGCTCTGCTTCGCAAACACGAGGGTCTGGAGAGAGACCTGGCTGCCCTGGAAGATAAGGCAAGAGGATGTTCTACAGAGGATCCACATGTATTCAGTAAGTTACAAACTTGGTATTCTGAGTTCTTATTTTGTCTCCTGTTTCTTCTCTTTCAATCAGGTCAACACACTGGGTGGTGATGCAGAGCGCCTACAGCAGACACATCCCCAAAATGCCTCCCAAATCCATCTGAAGAAAGACGAGCTCGTCACCAACTGGGAGCAGATTCGCACTTTGGCTGCTGAGCGCCACGCCCGCCTGAACGACTCCTACAGGTACAATACGAGACACAGTTTGGTGACAAACTGTCTGAAGAGCCATATATCTGTTACTTGTTGAATACATCAAATATGCTGCTTATGTTTTTTTTAAAAAAAAAAGGAATATGAAAACTGCTTTTCCACAGACAGATATTGGCTCAGTGACAGTATACAGGGAATGTAAGGCTACATTTCTCTACAGAAGTCTGCTCATTTCTGCCCTCTTGTGACAATCTCTTTTTAGGCTGCAGCGTTTCACTGCTGACTTCAGGGATCTGACCAGCTGGGTGACAGAGATGAAGGCCCTTATCAATGCTGACGAACTGGCCAATGATGTGGCTGGAGCGGAAGCTCTGCTAGACCGCCACCAGGAGCATAAGGTCAGATCTCCCATAACACACCAGGGCATAGCTTCTTGGAATTAGATTTGCATTTTAGTTTTGTTCCTTTTAAAAGCTGAACACCAACATTTATTGCACACGTAAAACAAACAAAACAATTTGAGGTCAATAAGTTTTCCTTTGGGTTTCCAGGGAGAGATTGATGCCCATGAGGACAGTTTCAGAGCCACTGATGAAGCTGGCCGGGCCTTACTCAATACAGGACACTACGCCTCTGACGAGGTCAAGGAAAAGGTACGCCTATAACATCATCCATACTGTACTTTGTTATGTGTCATATTGTATTACTGTATATATACCAGCACACTACCATTTACCATGTTTTAATGTTTGGTATATTTATAAAGGTGTGTCATATTATTTTTTTTAGCTGGGCATCCTTACAGAGGAGAAGGAGTCTCTGCTGGATCTGTGGGAGGTTCGTAGGCAGCAGTATGAACAGTGCATGGACCTGCAGCTCTTCTACAGGGATACTGAGCAAGTTGACAACTGGATGAGCAAACAAGAGGTAACCAATACCTTTCCTCAGGAAAGAATTAGCCCAGTGTGTATTGTGTAGTAGATATGATGTGCCAGTTTTTAATGTCCTATGTTGATTGTGTAGGCTTTCCTCCTGAATGAAGACCTTGGTGACTCCCTGGACAGTGTAGAGGCACTACTGAAAAAACATGAAGACTTTGAGAAGTCACTTAGCGCCCAGGAAGAGAAGATAACTGTAAGTTCCTCCAGTTTGTTCACTTAGACATTTGGAAGGTGTTCAATCACAGATAAATTATATTGAGTTGTTTCTAAAAATTATTTTGTTATGAAATAGGATACACTTTGAATCTCTTCTTCTTGTACATCTCCAGGCCCTGGATGAGTTTGCAACCAAACTAATTCAGAACAACCACTATGCCAAAGAAGACGTGGCTACCCGCAGAGATGCTGTAAGTACTTCCCTTAAATCAAACACTGTACACTGTACACTAAAGCAGCTGGCAGGATTTTGTAATTTCTCCCATATGAACTCAAATAGCAATACGTTTTCTCTTCTTCTGCACATTTATAGCTGCTCAGCCGCCGCAACGCCCTGCATGAGCGTGCTCAGTCTCGTCGGGCTGCCTTGGAGGATTCTTTCCACCTGCAGCAGTTCTTCAGGGACTCTGATGAGCTCAAGAGTTGGATCAACGAGAAGATGAAGACCGCCACAGATGAGGCTTACAAGGTAATTTATCAAACAATTGGTGATTCTTGTTTTAAGATGTGTCCATTTTGAAATGTGTTTGTACATCCCAATGTTATACCCACTGTTTCTGATTCGCTTTGCCTCTGCCTCTGGACAACAGGACCCCTCCAACCTGCAGGGCAAGGTGCAGAAACACCAGGCTTTTGAAGCTGAGCTGTCAGCGAATCAGAGCCGCATCGATGCCCTGCAGAAGTCAGGCCAGGAGCTGCTGGACGGAAAGCATTACGCCTCCACTGAGGTGGCTGGCCGCATGGAGGAGGTCAGCTCCCAGTGGAAGAAACTACTAGAGGCCACTGAGCTCAAAGGTACTGACTGCATGAAAGCTTAGGTCGTCCAGTTTTGTACTGTACTGAAGATTATGTAGGTGTGTTGTGGATAGATTTGATTTCATCCAAGTACAAAGTTGATATCTTCAAATATCTGAAAAGAGACCCAAGGACGATAAACATTTTAACAACCACAAACCAAAAAACAAGAACAAGACATATGAAACTAGACAACAAACAATCAAGCAAAAAATGTAATCAATAAAGAGCATATTAAAGATGTAAAATGAAAGATGGGGAATGATAAAATCTAGCTCATGGGAAAGTAGTTCTGTCTAGATTAGTGGGTACATTCAGGATATCTGAGGGTCAGTAGTTGGATTGTGTACTACTAAAAAGACGGGGAGATGGGGTGAGATGGGGTTGAACTGCTGAATGGATGAAAGCACAGCATGACAGTAAGGTGCATTATAGTTTACTGAACAATAGTTTTACAGTTTTTAAAAGACAACCATCAATTCTATACAGAGTTGAGTTAGATTTTGAATTTTTTGGTCAAATGTTTGATATGAACCTTAACTGTTTGTATGACTCAGTGAGAGTATTATTAGTACCCATGAAAGAATTACTGGCAAGATAGTCAGAGGAACAATATGTAGAGAATACCACGCATTTGGTCTGAATAATTTCTTTTAAAATGGTCGCTGTGTCAGATCAGATTATAGAGTCAAATTCCTGCCATGACTCAGCCAAGTGACACGAGACTACATTTTGATTTCCAACCAATTATAGTTTGCCGCCTTTCATGACCTGCGTGATGTCATGGGGAAGGAGATAGGGCTGTCACAATATCAGATTTTCATGACACAATTATCATGGCTGGGCTATTATCATCGTATATGGTGTAGTCTGAACCCAGCAAAAGATATCTGAAAAGTATCAAACGCAAACCGAGGATGAGTCGGAGCCTCAGTGGGACCAAAGTCATATAACATTGTATCATCTGCATTAAAAAAAGATATATTGAAGTACTGATTAGGAAAAATTATGTAAATAACCATGGACTAAGAATGGGTCCTTGAAGTACCCCATTACTGATGGTAAGATGCCAGGCAGAGCTGAGTTTTGTTTGTAAATTTAATTTAATGTGAATTTTTTGCGGTCTGATGTTTTATTTTAGGCATCAAGCTCCGTGAGGCCAACCAGCAGCAGCAGTTCAACAGAAACGTTGAGGACATTGAGCTGTGGCTGTATGAGGTTGAGGGCCACCTGGCTTCAGATGACTACGGAAAAGACCTGACCAGTGTCCAGAACCTGCAGAAAAAGCATGCACTGCTGGAGGCTGATGTGGCTGCTCACCAGGTACCCAATGCAAGATATATAGTACATCATAAAAGCATACCTGATACCTACTAATGCCTATGTTACTTGTACACTAGTAAACAAATGAATTATTATCTCTCAGGATCGCATTGATGGCATAACAATCCAGGCTCGCCAGTTCCAAGAGGCTGGGCACTTTGATGCTGACAACATCCGCAAGAAACAGGAGGCCTTGGTGGCGCGTTATGAAGCTCTGCGTGAGCCCATGGCTGCACGCAAGCAGAAACTGTCGGACTCTCTCAGGCTTCAGCAGCTGTTCAGAGATGTGGAGGATGAGGAGACTTGGATCCGTGAGAAAGAGCCCATTGCTGCCTCTACTAACAGAGGTAAAACTTAGTGCAGTCAGCATCCAGGCTGCCATCTGAAAATAGACAGATAACATAAATGAGCAGTTAACTTGGAGGATGTTTCATTTGAAGTCCACCACTTAGATATTTCATATGATCGATTAAAGTTTAAAAAAAAAAAATCTTTCTCTGTGTTTTCCTCAGGCAAAGACCTGATTGGTGTCCAGAACTTGCTGAAGAAGCACCAGGCCCTGCAGGCCGAGATCACTGGTCATGAGCCTCGCATTAAGGCTGTCACCCAGAAAGGAGATGCCATGGTGGAGGAAGGTATTCACTCTAATTCCAAGCCTTGTTTGGTATCCGTAAGCTTTCTATAAGTTAAATATTGTTCGAACATGATCCAAAATGCTGATCATTCATATATGCTTCCAGGGCACTTTGCTGCGGAGGAGGTGAAAGTTAAGTTGGGTGAACTACATGGACGCTGGGACACATTGAAGGCTAAGGCGTCCCAAAGAAGACAGGATCTGGAGGACTCTTTGCAGGCTCAGCAATACTTTGCAGATGCAAACGAGGCTGAATCTTGGATGAGGGAGAAGGAGCCCATTGTGGGGAGCGTAGACTATGGCAAAGACGAGGACTCTGCTGAGGTACAACACAACAGAAGTGTTTTAACAAAATAACAGAAAAACTCATATTTTCTAAGACACTGTCATCAATTTGTCATCTACATACTATTTAAGTAACAAGTATATGTCTTGTTTATATCCCTTTGTGACAAATGCAGTTGTGATGAATAGTATTTCTTCCACAGGCTCTGCTGAAGAAGCATGAGGCCCTGATGTCTGACCTGACTGCGTACGGCAGCAGCATTCACGGGCTGAAGGAACAGGCCCAGTCCTGCAGGGTAAAACCCAATTCTTCTTAAAACACAACCTCAACTCTGCACATGTATTCTATGGGAGGATTTTTAGTGCACAATAAAGCTTCTAATTGCTAGTCTGTTTGGGAATTCTCAGATAATCAAATAATCAGATAATGAGTCAAAATGTTTTTATTTTAACTGAACAGCAACAAGTGGCACCAACTGATGACGAGACTGGGAAAGAGCTGGTCCTGGCCTTGTATGACTACCAGGAGAAGAGTCCCCGTGAAGTTACTATGAAGAAGGGAGACATCCTCACCCTGCTCAACAGCACCAACAAGGTATAGATAAAACCAGCTCAGTTTGACTGCACCATGAACTGGACTTCAGGCTAAAACTAGCCTGACCAGCAGAATGAAAATTGAATTGGAGATAATCTTAATTCTACTCCGTTGTCTACGGTACCATTCCTAGGCTTAGGCGCAACACCCAATCCGTTTTGTGCACGGCCTAATCTAAAGGAATTTAAAGTCAATGTAGAAAGCATCAAAACTAACTAAATGTTAGATCTAATTATTATAGTTGGTCCCCAGTGGACTTCTTTCGCAACTTTTATCATTAAGCTTTTTGGGCGTTAGTTATTTACTATCTGCTCTAGCAATTACAACGTTGAGTACACAGATGTGGTAATCATAATGGTCTGAAATTATGTATGTATAATTTGTGTATTGTTTTTAATCATAAAATATATTATTTTGTACATTTATTTATTTATATATAAATTATTTATATATATATATATATATATATATATATATATATATATAAAATTACTGTTATTTTCATTATTATTACCAATAAAAACATCCTGTAATTTAGTGAAATTTAATAGCCATCAAAGCCCTTTTTGTAATCACTTGCTGATATTACTCCCTCTCTGTCTCCTCCTTCCTACAGGACTGGTGGAAGGTGGAGGTGAACGATCGTCAGGGCTTTGTTCCTGCTGCTTATGTGAAGAAGCTTGACCCCACCCAGTCCTCTTCCAGGGAAAACCTGCTAGATGAGCATGGTAGCATTGCACTGCGCCAAGACCAGATTGAGAATCAGTAAGAAACCCTCACCCTAACCTCCTGTATTTTTCAGTAAAATGTAGTTTACTAACTCATTTCTCTTTTCCAACTAGATTTGTCTAATTATTCCTTTTTCAGTCTTTCTCTGTTCTTTAACCTCTCTTTACTTCCATTGAATCATATTCTCTGCTTAGTTTTCTAACACTAATGACCTTCCCCTTGGCCTCTTTCTGTCTCCTCTGCTGTCCTCTCGCTGTATTTAACGACTAAATCTTGCCTTGCTGTGCGTTCGCCTTGCCACTGAGCAGGCTTGTCACCAAGGAGGCCTGCAGCGTGTCTGTGCGCATGAAGCAGGTGGAAGAGCTGTGAGTAGGAACCAGCGTCCCTCTGAGTGTTCTTGTGATCGTGATACCGCTAAATATCATCAGCAGTTGCACATCCCTCCCAACCCCAACAACCCTGATGTTGTGTGACACTGTGTCAACCTCACCCCTGTCTTCTATTCAGTACAGGGATAGAAGTACTTGTGATGCTCATCCCTAACATCCTTCTCATCCCAGGCCTGCCCGTGGATGTGAATTTCTTATTTTCTGTCATGTCATTAGCCATTCTGTTCTGCACATATTGCGCTTTGACTCACTTTTGCATAGGTTATCTCAATGTCCAAGGTAGGGTTGGGCCATCCTGTCTCTATTCAAGTCACCCACTTGTGGTTACTCGAGACAGGCCATCCGTTTGGGATTAAATCACAGCACTTCATTGAAAGGCTGGTATTAATTAGTAGGCATCAAGAATTAAAAGCCACATGACTGAAGGTTGAAGCTTAAACAGCACTGAAAATGAAGATCACCAACATAAACAACAACGACAACAACATAAACATCCAGCTGGACAATTTAAACTCCAAATCCAAAACGAAACACAGTGTGTAGAAAAAAGATGATAGAATAATAAATAAAAACACGAAAGAAAATAAGATAAATTTAAAGCGAAAGACCCAGTCCTTAATATATGAAAACCTCTCAGGTCATTGCAAACTTTAAACTCCCAGATACTGGACTCAACTGGGTTAAACATGTGTCCAACTTACCCAACTTACCCTTCGGCTTATCCAAGATCTGTCAGGAAGAATATTTCTATTTATCTGAAAACATGAAATGAGTTTGTCAAACTGTTGCAGACCAGATTCGGTAATTATGTTTCTCAGTTGGCTTATATTGTTTATCAGTTTTGGGCCTACAGTAGCATACTGTTATCAGGATGTTCTCCTAGAGTTCATCTGTTTGCTAAAACAGTGAAATAAAGTCTGCACTGCATAAATGGTTATCAAGGTCTCTCAGTTTAATGACAGGAGTTTAGGGCAACCAGCATATGTTTACATGATCGATCAATCATTACATCTTTTTTATTGATAATTTTGGTATAATCAGTCATATTCTAATCAACTTTTACTATCAAAATTTCTCCCAATTGCTTTGACTATTCACTTCATCTCTACAGGACAATTTCACAATTTAGTTTTTGAGAATCATTGGTTTTTATCCTAGAAATGGAGTAATAAATACAAATTCCTTTCAAGCTTATTCTCCATCATCATCAACAGTCATTTTTAGTCTTGGAAAATAAGCCTAAACCTTAAGCTTTTGAAGACACATTACATGATTTCATTAGATTCTGTGGTTGTGACTTTTCCCAAGGTACGGCACTCTGATGGAGCTGGGAGAGAAACGCAAGGACATGCTAGAGAAGAGCTGTAAGAAGTTCATGTTGTTCCGCGAGGCCAATGAGCTTCAGCAGTGGATCAATGAGAAGGAGAGCGCCCTCACTAACGAAGAAGTCGGCTCTGACCTGGAGCAGGTCGAGGTCTTGCAGAAGAAGTTTGACGACTTCCAGAAGGTAATGGACGTCTACCAAAAAGTAATTCTGTCATGTTTAGGTTAACCCTTTGGTCCACTAGCTTCTGTAACTCATCGCAAACGCTTATTTAGCAATTCTTTTATCAGTCTTTCTGACAAAGTGAAGTTGAAAATCTTAAACAAACTGGCATCCACTACAACACCTAATATTCGAAGTTGAAACCTAAATTATTTTACCAAAGTAAACTGCCATTACTTACATCCACCATTATTCCAACCATTCTGTAAATTGTTTTGCGGGAATTGGACCCAGGGACAGGTTTTAGGAATAACTGTACAGAAATTGCCCATCTTCTCACTGATGGTCTTATTTGCTTATGTATAGGCATCAGTATTAAATTGAGAATGGTTCTTAGCAAGTTAAAAACTCCTTGTTGCTGCCGTGACTCCACTCTTATCTTCTGTATATTTGTTGAGATTGTTTGAACATGTCATGTCTGACACAAAGTGTATGATGTTGCTCTTTTGTTTGGTCCAGGACCTGAAGGCCAATGAGTCTCGTCTGAGGGACATCAACAAAGTAGCTTCTGAGCTGGAGTCTGAAGGTCTCATGGCTGAGGAGGCCCCCATGGTTCAGGCCCAGGTAAGTTCTACCTTCCTGGTGTAACAGTATGAATCAGTTTACATGCTTTAACTGTTGTATTTTAATGGAAATCGTATTTTACATTTGCAGCAACAAGAGATGCTTGGTGCTGCACCTGGCAAGGTTGGAATCATTTCTGTAATTTACATACATTTTGCTTGATATTTAGGAAACGTTTTAAATATCAAAACAATAACATTTATGTGTCATGCCCTATTTCTTGGAACAGGATGAAGCTGATTCCAAGACTGCTTCTCCATGGAAGGTAAGCTTCCTCTAACTCTCTTTATCTGTATCAACCAAAAACATTCCAGCATTCAATTGTTTTATGTATTTTTAGAAAAAATGCATCAACTGCAAAGATCTGACAGACTGTCAATCTTGATCTGATACTGTAACTGTGCATGACTGTTCAGCATTGGGTTGATGTTTGATACTGGTGTGTCACTTCTTGAATTTACTGCAATCATGCCCAGAGACATTTTACTGGCATGTGGTTAATGTTACATATCTGCATGGAATATGATTAGACATTGATGAGACAACTGGGAGCTGAGAGATCCCAAGCCTTTTTAAATCTCCCTGAAATTTAAAATTATGTCTCGATGTCTCAAGTCATTTCCAAATGTTTTGTTTGATTCATCATAACTCAATGTTTGGGGCTGGTTCAGCTCCAGCCATGGTTGCAGTTTTGACTCTGTCCTGATTGGTGTAATGTCTTGGTTGGTCTTTGGAGAAGACAAAGACAAACCCTGAGAGTTTCCATACTACTCTTGACTGGTGTGGTGTTTTTCTGTTTTTGTCCTCCTTTTCCCCACCTCTTTCTACCATGTTTTGTTGACTATAGAATATACGCTTGGCTGTTCAAACAACGGCTAACTTTAATACTATCAAGGTAAGATTAACTAGTCGACCCCAACCACTCCCACCCTAGCTCCCCTGTCCTGCATTGTGGTCAGAAAACTAACCCTGTCGTGGTTTCTGTCATGGTGTCACATGATCAGTCTTGTCCTGTTCTCTGAAACCTGACTCAAACTAGAGTGTTCAGTTTGGTTTGGTTCCATCTTGTTTCTCATGGCATCTGTTTGTCTTGTTATCATCCATTTTGTTGACTGTAGTATGAATGATTGTTGGCATACTACATAAATTACGTCTTTAGCATCCTTTTTGCCTTTTATTTTCTTTGACCTCATTCTCTGTAATGTTCTTACCATGTATCCAGTCCTGTGCATCTCACTCCCATCATGCACCTGCCTTTGTTTGTCCATCACTGTCTGTGCTTATCAATCACATGCACATCTAGTGCACATTGTACTTGCATGGTCATATTTAATTGGCATCCCTTACCTTAAAATAATGATCTCAAAGTTTATCTGATGTTGCTGTTTAATGCAAATGGCTCAATCACTCTAAGTCCCTCTTGAGGGTATGTTTAGTTCATGTACCATACTGCAAATTGTTGTAAATTTTAAGACCAAAACTCGAATAAACAAGCCACAGAAGGGCTTAGCAAACTCTGAAGAGTGGGGAATGCTTTTTAATGCTGACTGTTTTTGTGTGTAGGAGCTGAACAATCGCTGGCGGTCCCTGCAGCAGCTTGCTGAAGATAGGAGCAACATGCTGGGCAGTGCCCATGAGGTACAGCGATTCCACAGGTAAGAACTAAAGACTGCAGGAAAACACATGGTGTGGTGTCTTTTAACATCATCTAAACTAAGCTCCGTTAAGTATCACTTTCATGTACATGAAGTTGCCAGAGCCATACAATTCTAACTTGGGTCACAAATTTGGCGCTTGGGTTGAGCGGGGTGATACAGCAACAGTGTTGGCCTTGTACAGATCCCATTCCAGATTATAACAAAGTTGGTTCTTAAGAACCAAATTTGTTGTGGAAAAAAAATTGGATTTGAGAGAAAGAACAGTGGCCTCATTTTCCAGAGGTGGCAGTTACATGATCACCTGGTTCCAGACCTGTGAATTTTCATCATAATTCAAATTTGTTTAGTGATCAAATAGGTGTGCTGTTATTCTCATGGACAGAGCTGTTTGGATTAAGAATGGGCATGACCTTTTATCATGCCGTTGGCAGAGAGAAACAAGCGTTTATTTCTAACCTTCCCTGTTTCCCATTTAATGCAAACTTAAACTAACTTTTTAAGCTACATTTTTACCTAACCTGTCTTGATCGGTCAAAGTCAATATAATTTAATTTCAGGTAATTCTATCCCCTTCATGTTTATTTATGTAGCTTTTACTTCCAACTGGCCTTTGTTTTTTTATCGCCATGACCTGACTATTATTTGAGACTTCTTATTTGAACACAAGCTTTCATAAGAGAATTTGCTAGCCAACCTGATTATATCCACAATAAAAAAGCTTCAGAAATATGTTTTTTCAATCAACATGACAGTCTGCTTATAGCAACTGTTACCAAAGATTGTGTTGCCTGAAATGATGTCTGACAGATAGAAGATTTTCTCACTACTAACTGCTTACAGCAAAACAAAACGATATACACTTTTTCCCAACAAGAAACGAGGACGCAATATCACATGAAAAGATAAAGTCAAACAATAATAATTCAGTATGATTATAGGGATAATGGTAAAAGCTATCTCAAAAAGTCAACAGACAAAAGACTAAAATCAGTTACACAGCAATATCTATGTTTACTAGACTAAGTAGGGCTACAGCAGCAAACCAAACCCCTCAATGTTTTGAATTGAAGAATGTGTTTTATTGCTTACGAATGACACTCAAGGAAGAATGTCATCTCTTCCTTTGAAAATGTGCCTAGTTTTGCTGGTTTTATACACTAATAACCCAGTTTTCCTCAAACCAGCAACTAGTGGGCAGCATTGTAGTAATTGCTTCTTATAAGAATCAAGATGTTTAGTCGACATGTAATTGCTAAAGTCTAAGAATTGTATTTCATACAGTGCAGTGTTTAAACTGAAACCATGTGCTTACTTGCACATAAAACACCTCCAGATGTTTGATCAAGCGCACAAATTCACTTTACAACATTTGACCAAAGTTGTGTTTGTGCCTGCTCAGGGATGCTGATGAAACCAAAGAGTGGATTGAGGAGAAGAACCAGGCCCTCAACACTGACAATTATGGTCACGACTTGGCCAGTGTCCAGGCTTTGCAGCGCAAACATGAAGGCTTTGAGAGGGACCTGGCAGCCCTGGGTGATAAGGTTAGATTATCTTTTAGTCAAAATGTGAGATTATAGCGGATCTACAACCAAATCTCTGGTGGAAGTGTATTAAGTCTCTTGAGGCATTTCCTAATTTTTCCTCCTTGCCTGCCCAGGTGAACTCTCTTGGGGAGACAGCAGAGCGTCTGATTCAGTCCCACCCTGAAGCAGTGGATGACATCCAGGAGAAATGCACTGAGCTGAACACTGCCTGGAGCAGCCTGGTAGGACGTGCTGACCAGCGCAAAGACAAGCTTGGCAACTCCCACGACCTGCAGCGCTTCCTCTCTGACTTCAGGTGAGAACAGCCATTGGATGCTATGGTCAGATTTATTTGTTCAGGTGATGAACTAGAGTGACAATGGGATACAGTGTGCTTGTGGTGTTTTTTTGGCTATAACTCTTCACCTTTACACAGAGATCTGATGTCATGGATTAATGGCATCCGAGGACTTGTGTCCTCAGAGGAGCTTGCCAAGGATGTGACCGGAGCCGAGGCCCTTCTGGAAAGACACCAGGTATTGAATTATTATTATTATTGTTTTTCTGTACAAAATTGATGCCTTTGTCTCTGCAGGTTTCACCCATCCATCTTTCTTTTTTCTTTTTCCATCTTTTCAGGAACATCGCACAGAGATCGATGCTCGTGCTGGTACCTTCCACGCCTTTGAACAGTTCGGCCAGCAGCTGCTGGTGCGAGGCCACTATGCTAGTCCCGAGATTCAGCAGAAACTTGAGGCTCTAGACCGTGAGCGTGCTGACCTGGAGAAGGCCTGGGTGCAGCGTCGAATGATGTTAGACCAGTGCCTTGAGCTCCAGGTACGTTGAGTCCACGGCGTGCCCCATTAGAAACAGTTATTGTGTCGTCACTGACAGATGTGTTTGAACCTCCACTGACTTACTGACTCTCTTTGTCCCCCTGTAGCTCTTCAACAGGGACTGTGAGCAGGCTGAGAACTGGATGGCAGCTCGAGAAGCCTTCCTCGCCAGTGACGACAAGGGTGACTCCCTGGACAGTGTGGAGGCCCTCATCAAGAAACATGAAGACTTTGACAAGGCCATTAACGTGCAGGTCAGTAAGATGTTTTGCTGCTCAGTAAAAGCTTGAAAATTGATCACAATAGTGTTCCATTAATGATGAAATGTTGCCCTGCTGTACAGGAGGAGAAGATTGCTGCTCTGCAGTCCTTTGCTGAACAGCTGATTGGAGCTGACCATTATGCCAAACCTGAGATCTTCAACCGCCGCAAGGAAGTCCTCGACAGGTAGGACACAAAACATAAAACAGAGCATATGAATCCTTTTCCTTTACTCCATACATGCATCCTGACTAATGTTCAGATTGACAATGTGAGTGATGATACTTGAAACTACACTGGTACTGTCTCTCTAAATGTTGAATAGGGATGAGATCCAAACCATTTCCTAGGGTAGCAGGAGGATAGACATTTTTCTTAGCTTTTCAACTGAGACAGGACAGAACCACTAGGTAATTTAGTGAGCAAACTAAGGCAACCTTTGTCCAAAAAAAAAAAAAAATTGTGTTTGGGCTCTATTTTTAAACTTCAAACTCTGATGTTTGAAAGGTGGCGCCACCTGAAGGCCCAGATGATCGAAAAGCGTTCCAAGCTGGGTGAATCCCAGACCTTGCAGCAGTTCAGCAGGGATGTGGACGAAATTGAGGCTTGGATCAGCGAGAAGCTTCAGACTGCAACTGATGAGTCTTACAAGGACCCGACCAACATCCAGGTACATAATTGGCTTCCACTAGAACAGGTCTAACTCCCAGAAGTTCAGAAAAAAGGATCTAGTCTGAAAGGAGTGTGAGTGTATAAAAGATGGCACTTGATTCTTTTTTCAAGGATTGTAAATATAAAAGTAAAGTACCATTCCATGGATGGTAACTGATTCTAGAGCAGGGGGTTAAAAAGATATCAGTCGTGTGTCGTTGGCTAAATTAAAATTGCTTATCTGCTTTGTCTTGTTTTATTGATGATACTCTTCTCTAACAATGTCAAATCCCTCCCTGTGTCCTGTCTGAAGTGAGACTGAATTTTTCTCCCACTGTCTTATTTTTTTATAGCTGTCCAAGCTGCTGGTAAGTTTAAGTAGTTTGTCAGCTGACTAACAACCGAGCAGGTTCTCTTCCATGTGTCCACGTCTTTGCTGTGTGTGTAGACACGATGTAGAATAAGCACTCCGTCCATCTTGAGTTTGTCCCTCATCAGCACCGTTTAGTGCCAGCTTCTTTTCCATCTGGGTTTTAATTACTTTAATTTAAAAAAAAAATGCTTATTGCTGTGTTCATTTTTGTATTTCATTCTAGGTTTGTTTTGTCATAGAAGGCTACTAGTTGTTGGGTGTGGCTTCCATCATTATTTTTAATTCTTGAGGGGGTTATCTTCAAACTTGCTTCAGATGTTTGATTCCACAGTCAAAATAATCAAATAAGCTTGGAAATGTAATTGAGGTACAGTCATAGCACAGCAAGTGGAGCATGACACTGTTGTAAAGCTGATAAATTCTAAATTGTGAGAAGCAATCAGTGGTCCCTAACTGGCTCTGTGTATGATGATACTGAAGAAAGTATATATAAAGAGGGTGTTGTAGGCCAGCTGAGAAGGTAATGTAAATTTAATACAAACATGAAGCAACTTTGAAGTGATTCTTCTTTCAACAAGTTTTTTTTTCAAAGTTAGCGCTGTTGCAGATGTTTTCCTCTATATTGCCACTGCCATTTTATGTTTACTTGTTTGTCGTGTCCTGTAAGTGTCCGACATACTGTCTGTCATGGTCCGTGTCCTGTGTTGAAGTAATTATTTTATATTCCACCTTCTAGTTTTGCAGTTCCAAACAATTTTATAAACTAATTAACATTTGACATTAATGTCAGCCTCATTATGCTTTGGATAAAGGTTTGTTTATCATTAGTGGTCAAACTAATTGCTTAAGAATGCAAGGATGAAAGCTTTGCTAAGTGTTAAATGACTTCTCTCAATTTAAGGAGAGTTCTGAGCATTTACACCATAAACAGGATCCTGTCCACCCCGTGGTTCTCATTTTGTGTCCATGTTCCTTCCTGCCTCTTTGTGTGCTGTCAGAGTAAGCATCAGAAACATCAGGCATTTGAGGCTGAGCTACATGCCAACGCAGACCGAATCCGTGGAGTCATTGATACCGGCAACGCCCTGATCCAAAGAGGAGCTTGTGCCGGCAGTGAGGATGCAGTCAAGGTATATTCATCATGTGTGCATACTGTGAATGCTGTATAACAAAGTGCAAGTTTATTTTTAACCATACTACGAGGAACTTTTAACTGGTCTCATTTTGATACTGATGCCTCTATATGACCTACAGAAGGCCATCAGTGAGACGATTGACTGTTTCTAAATAGCTGTTATAATTATTCTTAATGCCTGTCACCAGGCCCGATTCCAACTTCTCCAGGTCAGATAAGTCATCAAATTAAAACAATCTTTTTATGGCGGAGTGCTGAAGATAATTGAGGAGTCTCACAGCTTGAGGAAAGATGCTGCTCTGTAGTCTGGTGGCATGGCACTAATACAAAGTTTACCATCGTCATCTTTTGTCTGAAGGGGCCACCAGAATCAACAAAAAATGAAAGTTCCTTGTAGTAGCTTTAAATATTCATTAAGTATTGGGTATTCAGCAGGCACATCAGATATGGCTCAACAGCAGAATTAGATTTACAGTCCAAAAAAAAAAAAAACAAGGGCAAAGAGTAAGGCATTACAGGTCAGGACAACAAATCTGTGACCAACCATGTAAGAGCTTGAGAAAGTTCAGGCTAGAGATAGGAGAGATGCTCGTAAAGCATATTGGAAACTGTACTGGGCCAGTATGGAGAAAATCCTACAAGGTAGAGTTGAACGGTTAATCATTTTGTGTTTTAATTTTAATTGAAAAATGTATTAATTATTAATTTCACCGGCTATAATATCATCTGCTGCTGGTGAATTTACTCTGGTTTAACTAGTTGATTCCTATGAATTGGCTGAACAACAAGAAGAACTTCACATCAATCCTCACATCAATTTCAGACAGGTAGTGAGTTGGTAGCTCTATAGTATATATGACAGCAACTGGTGAAGAAAATTAACGTGCCTGCTCCAAAGAAGGTTATGGTAATAAACCAAGGCCATTTAGCTCTCCAGAAGGTGGGTTAGGGTTAGTGTTTTTGTGTCAAAATAAGTCAAAAAAACTTTGTTCAAACATGACTCATCCATTCCTTAGGCACGCCTCAATGCTCTGGATGAACAGTGGCAGTTCCTTGTCAACAAATCTGCAGAAAAGAGCCAGAAACTCAAAGAGGCCAACAAGCAGCAGAACTTCAACACGGGCATCAAGGACTTCGACTTCTGGCTCTCTGAGGTGAGAAATTGCATTCAGAGAAGTGTGTAAAAACTCTGACACAGCAATGTCCAGCAGTTAATCTCAAGGTCTGACGCGTTTGTTTGTCAGGTGGAAGCTCTTCTTGCCTCTGAGGATTATGGCAAAGATCTGGCCTCAGTCAACAACCTGCTGAAGAAACACCAGCTTCTGGAGGCTGACATTTCTGCCCATGAGGTATGAAACTCATTATTACAAATGGCTCAGCTGTAATTCAGGGAACACACAATACCTTATTTCAGAACATTACTAAATATTTAGACTCATCACAAATAGGAAAAAAAAAGTTGGAACATTCATATATCACAGTGAGAGCCTCTGACCTCCTCTCGGCTCCCTGCAGGATCGTCTGAAAGATCTGAACGGCCAGGCTGACAGTCTGATGGCCAGCAACGCCTTCGACACATCACAGGTGAAGGACAAGCGCGATGCCGTCAACAGCCGCTTCACGAAGATCAAGAGCATGGCAGCTGGTCGCCGCGCTAAACTCAACGAGTCCCACCGTCTGCATCAGTTCTTCAGGGACCTGGATGATGAAGAATCTTGGATCAAGTAAGAGAGATCATGTAGTCATCTGCAAAGGAATCATGGTGGAGAGGGGATGAGATGATCTTTTCCTTTCTTCTATTGGGTTATTGAAAGACACACATAACTTAAACATCTTTTGTTTTCTGCCTTGACCCCACACAGAGAAAAGAAGCTGCTCGTAAGTTCGGAGGACTACGGACGTGATTTGACAGGAGTACAGAATTTGAGGAAGAAACACAAGAGGCTGGAGGCTGAGCTGGGAGCCCATGAGCCGGCCATTCAGGTAACAGACTCATCTATTGATCCACTGTGTATTGTTCAGTTAATTTAAATAGACCACAGAGTTTGTGTAAAGCAGGCTCTGAAGCTGGCTATCTACTTGTGTCCCTCTCAAGGCTTATACCTGTAAGAAAAAATGAATATACTGATGTACCATATTTCAAGTCCAGATATCAATGTTTATCATATTAAATGCTTTGTGGCCCCATCTGTCAACTGAATGAGGCTACAATAGCATAGCAGTATTATGAGTTGCAATATTTGGACTATTGTATAACTGACCTGGTATTAAAACTGTGTTAGTTGCATATGATCTCCTTAATATACTGGGAACTAGTTTATCTTTGGTTACCAGTGGTTACCATGTTGTGTGTGCTCTTAGTCGGTGCTGGATACTGGGAAGAAGCTGTCTGATGACAACACCATCGGCCAGGAGGAGATCCAGCAGAGGCTTGCCCAGTTTGTCGACCACTGGAAGGAACTCAAAGACTTATCTGGAGCAAGGTAAGCCAGCTGAATTTCACACAGCCTGCCAGGCAGACGCATAGATGGAAGTAGGTGTGTAAAAATTAACAACGTGTGTGTTTTCTCCCAGGGGACAGAGGCTGGAGGAGTCGCTGGAGTACCAGCAGTTTGTGGCGAACGTGGAAGAGGAAGAAGCTTGGATTAATGAGAAGTTGAATCTAGTGGGGAGTGAGGACTATGGAGATACGCTGGCTGCTGTGCAGGTGCTTTTTCTTCTAACAGCCCTCTGGGTTATAGAATAGTAAATTAAGTGTTTTTGAACTGTAAGAAGTGATGAGTTTTACTGAGTGTCAAGGAAACACTTCTCCTCAACAGGGTTTGCTGAAAAAGCATGAAGCATTTGAGACTGACTTCACTGTGCACAGGGACAGAGTCAACGATGTGTGTGCTAATGGAGAGGAGCTTATCAAGAAGGTACTACTTTAAAGCATCAAGAGAAAGTTTTTAAAAACACTAAAAAATTCATTGATGTTGATTTATGCAGTCGCAAGGCAACGGTCCTGATTATAATTTCCAATGGTTCTTCTGTGTTTCTAACAGAATAACCATCATGTGGACAACATCAGTGCCAAGATGTCGGCTCTGCGGGGCAAAGTGTCTGAGCTGGAGAGGGCAGCAGCTCAAAGGAAGGCCAAGCTGGATGAGAACTCCGCCTTCCTGCAGTTCAACTGGAAGGCTGACGTGGTGGAGTCCTGGATCTGTACGCACCTCTGTCTTCCTTTTCTATAAGAGCAATGTCATTCCAAAATAAGAGACTTCTATTGATTTTCTAAATACTGGAGCAACTGTGTGTTTCTAGAACTAGAGGGCTTCAATCCTCCACAGGCTAAAATCTTACTACTATAATACAATAGATTGTCATCAGTTGCAACGTCACACAGGTTTGTTGAAGTAGATATAGATGACATGATGTTCAGGACATTGATAATGAGCGATAATAAACAAAATCCAATGGAGACAGACACTTATCAGCCACATCTGGCAACATGTGCTGTAGCCAGAAATGAATCACATAATGGATGAATAAAATAGTTCCTACATGTATCTATTAAAGAGAAAGCAAGTAAGTCCATGTCTCCAAATATGAAACTATTCTTTTGCTAACTGTTGGGGAAGCCAGACCTGAGTGTAACTTAATTCAGTGTGTCTTTATCTCCATCTCTTCTGAACCTGTGGATGTGCTTTGTATTTAGGTGAGAAAGAGAACAGCCTGAAGACTGATGACTATGGCAGAGACCTGTCCTCTGTGCAGACTCTGCTCACCAAGCAGGTACTCCATCCTCTGAAATGATGTTCGACCTTTCCTTGGTACTTGTTACTCTTTCCGTTGACAAAAATCATTTGTCTGTATCTGTCTGCAGGAGACATTTGATGCTGGTCTCCAGGCCTTCCAGCAGGAGGGTATCACCAACATTACAGCTCTCAAGGACCAGCTGCTGGCTGCCAAGCACGTCCAATCAAAAGCCATCGAAGCTCGTCACGCTGCCTTGATGAAGCGCTGGAACCAGCTGCTGTCCAACTCAACAGCTCGCAAGAAGAAGCTTCTGGAGGCTCAGGAGCACTTCAGAAAGGTAAATAGGCTGGTAATGCATCCTGTGGTGAAGCGATTTTGTCCAAAATCAAAGCTTGAATACAGCTGAAGCATTTTAACAAACCTCAGGCAATATCAAGTCAATTGGAATTGTTTTAAGGATCGTATCTTCTTCACACCCACTCCAGGTTGAGGACTTATTCCTGACATTTGCCAAGAAAGCATCAGCCTTCAACAGCTGGTTTGAGAACGCAGAGGAGGATCTGACAGACCCAGTGAGGTGCAACTCTCTGGAGGAGATCCGGGCGCTGCGTGAGGCCCACGAGGCCTTCCGCTCCTCGCTGAGCTCGGCTCAGGCCGATTTCAACCAGCTGGCCGAGCTGGACAATCACATTAAGAGCTACCAGGTGGTGTCCAACCCCTACACCTGGTTCACAATGGAGGCCCTGGAGGAAACGTGGGGGAACCTGCAGAAGATCATCAAGGTCTCCACATTAAAGACTAGATACACATGCACACATATTTATTCTTATTTACAGATGCAGTCTGCTTTCTCCTGTAAGCCAAATGCATCTTTCACCTCCAGCCAACATCCCTGTACCTCAATGTGTTTTAGCCCCATACATATGTCATTTACAGTTAGCAAGGATTTTTTTGGTCAATAAATGTCACTTTCTACAGTATGGGACATTTGTATCATGTATACTACAGGCTCAATTGAGATTTCCATGTCTTTTTTGATTATAAAGCGGGTCTAGGAGCTATATAAATACTGTGAAAGTATCAGAACACTCAAGCCATAGAGAAATGCACACAGCCCGCACTCAGAAACAGTGCCTTTTTAAATGTATTGTCAGCACTTCCATAAGGTTGTGATGTCTCACTACACAGTATGGCCGTGGTTACGAAAAAACAGCCAGAGCTGGTGAGGAAATTGCAATGCTTGCTCAGGCCTGTGAGAGCTGACCAATCAGAGCAGACTGGGCTTTTTGGGAGGGGGCCCCTAAAGAGACAGGCACTGAAATGGAGCATTCAGATAGAGGGTGAATAGAGTATGAGATTAATCATGTGTTTTTTGGAAAATAAAGCATGTCAACGTTTTCCAGTAACCTTCCGGGAGTTTTAGATGTTTACTGTATATATCCAGAAGTTGCAACTAGTTTTCAGTGTATTTGACCCTGCTGCTGTCTCTGTCTTTCTGTCTGTAAATGTGTAGGAGCGAGAGCTGGAGCTGCAGAAGGAGCAAAGGAGGCAGGAGGAAAATGACAAGTTGCGCCAGGAGTTTGCACAGCACGCAAACGCTTTCCACCAGTGGCTGCAGGAGACGAGGTAGAGGACATGTTCTTTGTAGCTGAACCTTTACACATCTGGGCTAAAGGCTTTACAGTCTATCTCTATAAAGAAGAGCTGATATCCGTGTCATACATCAACATTTCCACCCAGCATGAATGTGTGTTTTTAAAGATAAAAATGTCTCAGCTGTGTGATAGTCACATATTACCTGTTGACTTACTAGGTTATGACAAAGGCGTGTGACAGGGCTTTCTGCAGTGTTTGTCTTCCTGTAAAGCCGCTGGATAAGCTCAGCATGCTCACTGGTGAAGTGTTTGCTCTCTTGCACAAACGTGACATTTGAACACTCCGTTCTCAGTCTCAAAGCAAAGCTGTCAAACACATTCACCACTGACCACACTGGTGTTTAGCCTGTCATGTTTTATGAGTTGTTTGCAATGATTGTTGCGTCATTACCTCATATTAACGTGTATTTGTTTCTCCCCCCCTCTCTCTCCTTCCTCTTGGCTGCTTCCTCGCTGGTGCTTGGGATTACTGTGCTCATCAGGACCTATCTTCTGGATGGGTTAATATCTCTTTTTTTATGTGTGTGTGGTTGTGAGTATGATGTGATGATGAAGGCAAGTCTGTGATGACAAAGGTGGGCGTTGATTTGAAATGGTCACACTTATGCTGCTTTTCCACCAACATTAGCGGGTCTACGCGTGTTTTTTAAACGCAGGTACACCCGCTAAAAATCGCGTATTGACCCCATTCCCACTTCCCGCAGGCAAGGCTGTGATTTTATCTGAAGCGTTACGTTGTATGTCACAAATACGCCGGAAACAGTTGTAATAGAAAAGAAAGCAACAATAGACCCATTGTGAAAGAAGTGTCTGTAAAATGGTGGATAAATTATTTTGAGCGTCACAACCCCCGAAAAAATGACCTGTTTCATTATTACAATTTGCGCCATTTGGTCCAATTACATTTGCAAAGTCTAGAAGAGCCGCACGATTAAATTATTTTATCTCAATTCAAGTTAGCCGGGCGCTAAAGTGGAAGTTAGCCAGCTTGGTCTGCGATCCAGGTATTTTCATCACCGGGAAGTCGAGCTTTTTTGGCTTCTACACACCACTGAGCAGCTTTCATAGGAATGAACGGGGCTCCACCTCCAACACTGTGTCCAGTAATAAAATGTCCTTGAATAGACCACATCCCAAATTCCTTCCTTATTTACGCACCACCACCGGATGTTGATGACGAGTCATCACTTCTCGCGGCGGCATTTAGTATGTTTATCCGGGTCTTGCGTTAAGATCAAAGCCGAGCCGAGGTTAAAAAAACACAGGATCTAAGCAGGTTTAAGTGGGATTTTTGACCAGTGGAAAAGGGGTATTACAGGACCGGTCTATAACATGTTCCCCTTATTTCTTCTTGATGTAGATGATTACTTTCTGACATATTCCCTGTGTTGTTGCTCCGTTTTCTTGTCTGATGTTTAATCTCTGGTCCTTCCTCCTTCCCCATCCTCTCTTTGAATAGCATAGCCTATCGACGGGTTATCTGTGTCTATCAATACCAAGTTGCTGATGATCTTTCTGGAAGGTCAACCTCTTTCAAGCCTTGCTCTATTTTCTTTTGCTTATTCTGACACACATAGTGCCGTCAGGGCTGTGTGACCTCATGCACTTCAATCTAAAAACACCATGTTGGTATCTGGTGTGCTCAGTACCTTCCTGCTATACTAACATTCACCCGGTCCTCAGACTCAAGAGCACCAGGCTGCAGTCAGCACTGCTTTAACCAGTGGACTGGCTAGTTGTCACCTTGTTACTGTATGCACCTCAGGGATGGAAACTGCTCATTATTGGCTTCCATTGTACATAAACACACACTCTGAACAGTGCAATTGGAGTAATTAAAGAAAATGTAGTGTAATCTGGTCCCATTGGGTCACTGTGGGTTATATGTCAGCTTGTGTGCAGGTTGCACTATTCATCCTCTGTAACAGAAAACTGACTTTCATATTCATGAAGTACTAATGCACTGCTGCAGTTTCCACCTCTGTGTCCAGTAGCCCTTGCCTTGCATGGTTTGGGTTACCAGTAGATTCTTGGCATGAATGCAGCTCCACTCTGTGGCAGTAAAGACAGCAAATGGGTCCACCTTCGAATGTGAAGATATTTAGTCACAATAGTGACATGCCAAATTTTACACCCATGAACTTTCACCTTCAAACACTCCATTTAATTTTGGTTCAGAAAGGTTTGGTGGAAATACTGGATGTAGAGGATGTGAGTCTTCCTAACAGTGTGTGTCAGAGTGAATGCAGTAGTTTTACCAGACTCTGCTGGTTCTTTTCTAATATTAGTTTTTGTTGGTGTCAGGTCATGTATGGTGGAAGAGTCTGGTACCCTGGAGTCCCAACTGGAGGCCACCAAGGTAAATATCACTCACCGTTGCAAATGACTACATGTTAACTAGGGATATATTCCCCGGCCTAAGAAGGTGACAGTATGCAGTTGGTGTAAGATCCTCTAATAAACACAGAGAAAGAGAAGTGCAGTGCGGGTTGAGCCCTGCAGTGTACACTGGAGAGTCAAACATGTCGTCACCGGTAGCTCGGAGGCAGACAACAGGGTTGTAATTTGCAATAAAAAACTGTACCATAAGGGTTCAGAGAGAGGGAAAAGTCTGCATTTTAACCCAACAAACTTTATTAGAGATGTGAATTATTAAATCATCCATCTTTGTTCACTACATCTTAGTCTTATCGGCAAGGAAAAGCTCTTGGTATCAGCTAGAAGAAAGTCCATATCATGCATCGCTAAACACTGCTAGAGATGTGTCAGAGTAAAAGAGTAAAAGAAGTATTACTTTCCCAGTGGACAAGTAGTCCAAAAACAAGTTCTTGTTAGCTGAATTCTGAGTTGAGGTATAGGCTGGACACCATGTGACACATTGTTGATGTGTTTTGTGTGTTTGTTTGTGTGTGTGTAGCGTAAGCACCAGGAAATCCGGGCTATGCGCAGCCAGTTAAAGAAGATTGAAGACCTGGGTGCAGCTATGGAGGAAGCGCTTATCTTGGACAACAAGTACACAGAGCACAGTACAGTGGGCCTGGCCCAGCAGTGGGACCAACTAGACCAATTGGGAATGAGAATGCAGCACAACCTGGAGCAACAAATACAGGCCAGGTACACACCAACATGGAATCCCTGGAATTCAGACACCCCTAAGGTTGCAAATTTAAGGCAGTGTTGATACTGCATTGTGCTCATGTTCCTCCATCTTTCTCTTCCAGGAACACCACTGGAGTGACAGAGGAGGCTCTGAAGGAGTTCAGCATGATGTTCAAGTGAGTGTCTCTGACCTGACTTCATCATGACATATTACTGTGTCTGATCTGACAAGTCACATCCTCATCTACACCTGTTGATTTGCAGGCATTTCGACAAGGAGAAGTCTGGCCGTCTAAACCACCAAGAGTTCAAGTCATGTCTACGCTCGCTGGGCTACGACCTGCCCATGGTGGAAGAAGGCGAACCAGATCCTGAGTTTGAGTCCATACTGGATACTGTTGATCCCAACAGGTCCGTCACATGTTTAATAAATGACTTTATTAGGGGTGTTAAGTGTCAGCAGTATGGCTGTATGGTATTTTGAATACTGTTGTGTTTGCTGCCTAACTATGAGGAATGTGTTGTTGCAGGGATGGCAACGTGTCGTTGCAGGAGTACATGGCATTCATGATCAGCCGCGAGACAGAGAACGTCAAGTCCAGTGAGGAGATAGAGAGCGCCTTCCGAGCTCTGAGCACTGAGAACAAACCCTACGTCACTAAAGAAGAGCTCTACCAGGTCAGATGTGTTCACTGCTCACTCTGGATTCAGTCTGATTGTCGAGTCTTCGTGGAGGTCTAACTGTCTTCTTCTCCCTTTCAGAACCTGACCAAGGAGCAGGCAGATTACTGCCTCTCACACATGAAGCCCTTCCTCGACAGCAAGGGCCGCGAGCTGCCGACAGCTTTCGACTTTGTCGAATTCACCCGCTCGCTCTTTGTCAACTGATCCCTCGCCCACCAGTGACCAATCGGGATGCGTTTTCCCACACACACTTCAACACGAACACATGGCTGAAACTGCATGATTGTAACACTAGGAATACTCACTATTAACAACTATCTGTACTATTTATCTCGCTCTACCCTTAACTCTTCGTGCTTCTCATGATAGCATAGTGAATCTGTCTGCATTTGAATGTGATTGTTTTAGCTGTTTTAGCTTGTGCTTCTGATGAATTTAACAACCTTATAGTAACAATAATGTTGTAACAACACCTGAACAACTGCAGTGTGCTTTAATAAACGCTACTGGTTAGAACTGGAAACCAATACTCTGTTGTTTTAATTCCACTTCCACAATTTAATGACTGTTTTGTAGTTCTTTGACATGTGAGCATGAAAAAAAAAAATCACAAAAATTAGAGATATGAAGCAGACTTCAACTGTCCCAGGGTAGTATGTCTCATCCCACCACCTGATTGGCTATCTGCTCCAGCTGGCTGCTCTCTCTGGGTTTCTGCTCCATCAAATCTCCGCTGAGCTGCCAAACACCAACTGTCCCATCTGTCCTCCCCACTGCTAAGAGGTTAGGGTTCTGACAGTTGAAGGCCAAAGAAGTAGCAGCTTGGCCCACACCTCCCGGCTCGATGGTAGCTGCTGGCCTCAGGGACCTGCGGCCCAGGTCGAATATCTGCACATCACCTAGAGAGAGAGAGACATGGTGTGAGAGTCAAGAAGGATACCTCTGTCTGCATCCTCACGTACTAATGGTCCAGTTACACAGCACAACATATCATGCTGTGTTGTAGATATCAGGTTGGGAGCTCTTAATAGAACAACACATCACACTTAATTATTTGAAAGATATGAATCAGAGCAGTATATAGTATATACTATAAAAACATGGCCTAACACCAAATTAAGTGTATCTACAATGTTCTCATGTTGTACCTTGTCCGGTGGCTGCAGCAAACACCAGTGGTCTGGTTGGTGACCACTGCACCTGGAACACGTAGGAGTCTGAAACCCTGAGAGAGAGCAGCGGGTTCGCCTGCAAGAGAGAGTGGATGTGGGCCAGACCATCGGTCCCTGCACTCACAAACAGGTTCCTGCAGGCAACAAGAGACACATGTCAGGACAGTGTCACTGTTTCTGTCACCTGTAACGTGTCTGCTGATCACTCCAGTAATGATCATGTGTGGGTGAGCAGAGCTGTGACCTGTGAAAAGGTGAGCAGTGTACGGAGTGGACAGGGCCACTGCGAGGCCTAAATGAGAAGACTGCCGGGGCTCTCAGTGTCACACTGTGGCCTTCGGAGGGCGCTGCAGCCGGTGTCTGGGTTGAGAAGGAACATCTGAGCAGCAGGCCACCCTCGGAGCCCACCAGGAAGGTGTCGGAGTCCCAGGGAGACAAGGCCAGGGAGGTGACACCCACAGTGCTGCTGCCTCGGGCCTATGGGCAACACAAAGCTACACGTGTTATTCACTCTATATCTGTGCTGTTATCAAATAATTCCATTCATTAAAATAAAGACGATCACTCTTCACCTAATAAGCATTCACAGTCCATGTGAACGTGACCTGTGTGTGTGTGTGTGTGTGTGTGTGTGTGTGTGTGTGTGTGTGTGTGTGTGTGTGTGTATGAACAGAATACCCTCCATTCACCTGAATGCTCTGGCTCTATTTTCTCCATGTGAAGTAGCCATAGAAAACACACAGTGGTTAACCCAGATATGACTGGCAGGCAAAAAGCTCTGACTGAAACTGTTTCTGAGGCACTAGTGATCGCTTCATGGTTAAAAAAAACAAACATATCAACAGTTATCTTTGTATACCTGTACTCAGACAGAGTACAGTTTTCCCACTCACTGCTCATAACATGCTCATTACAGCATGTTACTGACTGACCGGAGTCTCTGTGCTCTCTCGTCTCGCAGTTCCCATGGATGGTGGTTGGCCCTGCTGTTGTGGCCCTGCTCGACTCCTATTTTTATTGTTACTATTATTATTATCATACTTTTAGTATTATTAGTATTCATATTTCAATTTCAATTGATATTTCAATTATTATGGTCTTGCTTTTCTAGTCTACCGACAGCTCAAGGCGCTTTACAATACTTGGCACATTCACCCAATTCACACACACATTCATACACTGATGGCAGAGGCTGCCATGCAAGGTGCCAACTGCTCATCAGGAGCAATTTGGGGTTCAGTATCTTGCTCAAGGACACTTCGACAAACAAATAAAGATTGATTGATCGATTTTACTGAAACATAAATTAATTGAGTAGCTCCGTCTCAGTCCAGTGACTTCTTCCGTCAGTCCACAGCCATGCTAGCAGCTCTGTGAGGTAGTGTTTTCAGCTAAATGCTAACATCCTCACAATGACAAAGCAGCATCAACAACAACCTTATAATGATTTACAATCAAGCAATTAATATTTCAGACAGGGAGCCAGTAATATCACATTGTTGTCCTGTTCTTAAGAAATTAAATATGTTAAGTTTTTTTTATCATTTAACCAGATTTGCTGACCTGGTTGCACTAAGTGACACGTGGAGATAAAGTAGTTAAGATGCCTTTAGATGAATCCTCATTTGGACAAACTGCTTTTTTTTCTTTTTCATTTTAAACTCTTCTTTCACAGTTTTTAAAATTGTATTACAGTTTGTGTCTTGTTCTGTCTGTATTTTCTTTCATTTTCATTTCATTGTCTTTTCTTTCATATTTATTAATGAGTTTGGACATTCTTCAAGCCATGCTGCTAAAATGAAGAGATGAACCCCCTAGAGTTTTTTTGTTCCTTTTAACATCATTTTGATAAAGTTCCTGCATTTACAGTCATATGCCATCAAAACACTTTTCATTTTTATGCATGTAAAGTAAACAGTGAATGATCCTGAATCCTCCCTGGACAATCATTTGAAACGTAACAACTGTAACTGGAGTCTCATCTTGTCACCTGTTCAAGGATTTTGATTTCCACCTGAGGCTCACCTTGAAGCTAGTGCAGCTGCTGTGGGGAACCTGCTGTCGTACCAAAGCATAGGCATCAATCAGGACCAACCTGCCCTGGTCTGAGTCCATGGTCCACAGCAGCACCCTTCCTCCTGAACTTGCACTCAGCACCCCAAATTCTCCTTTCTTCTGCAGGGGCACCCAGGCGACCTACACACACACCGTACACAGAGGACACACGGTTGAAGTGTTGCAGACAAGTTCTTTATTCGTCTTCTCTCCACAGTAACAAAATGTTTCATGATGACAGACAGCAGCATACAACAGCACCCTTATTCTTGCAGCTGAGCTCAACACAAGGTGTATCTCCAGACACTAATGCTCAACACTGGAATCAAACAGGCCAAGTATGGTATCAAGTATCAGTAGTGATCCATGCTGATTGGAAAATAGCAGTGTTTGAATAGAAAGCAAAACAGATTGTGCTGACTCACCTGATAAACAGGCTCTCTGTGGCTGTCTGCTGACATCCCACTTTGAACCAGTATAGGGTCCTGAGTCTGACTGGTGTCCCACACCACTACCTCTCCACTGTACAGACCCCCTGCAGCCACAGCCACAGCAACACACACACACACACAGCTCTGCTCAGTGTGATTGCAGAGACAGGCACAGACCTCAGTGAAACACAGTTAAAACAGGTTATTCTGAGCTCCACTGATTTTTACAAGATCAGTAGTTTTAATGATGACAGATGAGTTATTTAAACTCAATAAATGTGTTTGTAATGCTATCATATACAAAGAATTATAAGAAACTCAAAGTATTCATTAACGTGTCTACAAACAATTGACAGGTTTCTTATAACTGCCTTATAATCCAACAATAAACATGTTTATTATGCTATTATTTACACATATTTAGTCATATTACTGTTAATGAGCATCTTATAAGAACTTAAATGGGCTTTATCACCAATGAACACTTATTGCAAGGACCTTAGAGAAGAAATTCAAACTGAGAATTTAAATATTTTCGATATTAACGAGGTAATTATACAAATTCAGAAATAAGTATTTTATCATAAGTGAATAAACAAGCTGTTCTCAGAGGAAAAAAAGGTCCCAGAACACTGTTTGAAGCTAGAAAGGTGGCAGGGTCCGCCACATATAAACAAAGTAAAACTGTATAAATTGTGTTGTCCTTTAAGGTCAGTTTGTTTATTCAGTCATGAAAACAAAGAGAGTTTGATTATTTAGTTTGTTTAGGCAGAAAAAAAAAATCAGCCAATGAAGATCTTTCTCTGCTCATTAACATTTCTTCACCTAAACTATAGAATGCTCCTTTAATATGAAACAATACCAGAAGTATTAGAAATGTAATCTGCTGACAATTAAAATCTTCTCTTTTCCTCAGGTCGACAACACAACATGTTTAATTACTTTAAAAAACCTGAAGTTTAGTTGAGATGTTTGTATCCAAGTTGGTCTGATCCAGGGTTGTAAGCTTGCAGAAAGAGTCTGTAATCAGTTTGTGATGTGACACACAGACGAGCGATGTACCTGCAATGAGGGCGGGCTGGTTGGGGTGACAACTCAGAGCGGTGACTGCAGTGGGAGCATCGATGACCAGATCAGCTTGTTTGGGGTTCAGGCCTCGACGGTCCAGGTTCCACGTGCAGACATATGACCTCTCGGTGCTCCAGTCTCCATCATCGATCCTGCCCATCAAAAGCACACACTCACAAATATGAACCACACTGACCACATGATGACAAAAGGAAAGCTTCTACAACACTTGTTGATGTTTCTTGTTAATTATTGTTAACAACAGGTGAAACACTGACATACCGTCCGTAGGCACAGGCGATAACTGCACCTGTACAACTCCAGGACACACTGGTTACATGAAGGCCTCTCTCTAGAGCGCTGGGATGTTGAAGGCGATGGAGGCATGAAACCTACAATACAAAAAAAGAACTATCCATGAAGAGTCTGTGTCCACAAAACTGCTGCAAAATATTGAAACTATTGGCTTACAAAGCTGGCACCATTTTTGTTGGATTCATTGGTTCTGCTTACCAGATTACTGTGATCTTCCCAGTTCACCTGGAACCCATCGAAAGCATGACTCTTGGCATTTCTCACCAGCTCTCTGATGACCCTGTCCTCGACCCGCTGCAGGAAGTCCTTCAGGCCAGGGGGCTCCGGCTCGTTGTGGCTCTGTTGAAGGAGCTGCTCTGTAGCCTGGTGCCTTGGCTCCGTTTGGGTACCGGTGATGGTAGTCGACACTGTCTGGACCTCTGCCTCAGCACTGTGCACCGCTTTGGTCTGACAGCCTCTCTGAAATGCCAGCAAATAAAGGCCCATTTACCCATAGGGGCACTATGTAATTTTAAGGAAGAAATTATAATCAGAAGAGAAAGATCTTCATTGACTGAATGCATAAACAAACTCTAGCTTTCATGACTGAATAAACTGAATAAACAATCTGACCTTAAAGGACAACACAATACTGTTTTAAATAAACTGACAAGAAATTAGTGTAAGTCTATCCTGGTGTGTGCTGGAATATTGATTTTTGTTACAACACTTTTACTTTGTTTATATGTGGCGGACCCTGCCATTTTTCTTGCTTCAAACAGTATTCTGTGACCTTATTTTCCTCTGAGAACAGCTTGTTTATTCACTAATGTAAAAATACATATTTCAAAGTACTGTTTCTGTAATCTTTTCAACAAGAACATTTCACACTGTGATTCATGCTAACAGCAATTTGAGAGCTAAAGTTCACACTGTTGTTCAAACATACCGACTCCTGCGCCGACTGCTGAGATTTCCTCCACTGAGACTGGATACTCACTGAGTCCAGGGCTTCGTCCGTAAACATGCTAACATTAATGGACGTGTTTGCTCAGGCAAATTGGCGTTAACTCCCTTCAGAGGGGTTTGACAGAATAGTGGCTGCGTGGCACCATTCACACAGCTAGCTTGGTTAGTTAGCTGGTGTCTCAGCCAAGCTAGCATTATTAATGCTGGAGCCTGTCTCCACGAAGCTAGCGTTACCTTGGTTACGGAGAGAAAGTCCAGATGCAAGAGAGATATCCCCTCTTCACTTCCGCTTTGTCTCTTTCTCTTTTTAGAGGTTACTTGTTTTTTCCCAGATGAACGTCCTAGTTTTTCTTTCAAAATAAAACGTCAACAACACACGAATATCTGTTTCCACCATATGTACAATATAGCTAATATTATGCAATAATAATGTCAATTAGATATATTGTGGACGCATCTGTAGGCTACTTCCTGTCAGGCCCCCCTGGAGACGTGCCTGTAGTATGGCCTCCTCTACATAGGTCATATGTTTCATGTAAGACACATAAGCCAAGGGACTAAAGCCCACCGGAGCACAGCTCTCCTTCATCGTCAGCAGCGTTGCCAACTCTTCAATGTATTACTTGAAACAGCCGCTTTCAGTCACTGTCACACTGACCAATCAAAGGGAGAATGGCGGCTCCTTTTCTTTGACTTTACTAAACAGCCGTGGTCGCCACAAAGCGGCAGCGGGCATACAAACACACGAACACATTTATTGTATTAAGCTGATCTTGTAGTCCAATTTGAGATATATGTCTGTGCTATTAGTAACTAATTCAATAGAGATTCATGTAATTCAGTGTCTGGTATTTGGAAAAATCAACAGCTACATCTCTTTCCAGAAACAGCCACTGTTGCTGTAGACAATCCACAGAACAGTTTCCACAGCAGCTTTCACTGAAACTCTCTGTAGAAGAAATACTCTCTATTCATTCATGAGACAAGGGCTCCCCCTCAGAAATGACACTTAACCCCTGCTGGTGAAGTCTGGACTTGTTCCTGTTACTAATTATTGCTCTCCTATTTATCATCATTCTGTTATTATCCCATTACTAATAGAATCTGAACCGGGCCTTGTGCAGTAAAACAACAGTCTCTGTTTATCCCAAAATCCACCTGCTTCTGAATGATCTTCTCCTGTCTTATCAAACACAATGTCATGACAAAGGCAGAGAAGGCCTCTACCGAGAGCCCAGTCTGTTTTCTATTTTTCTTCATGACCATATGTGATGGCTGCCGCCTATTGGTGGGAGAACTACATGACATGCTATATTTCAAGAACATGTTAGAGGTAGAGGCAGGTGGGAAATGACACCCATTGTCTATTACACCCTCTTTTAAGTCCAAGGTCCTGTTGAGCAGTTAGTTAAGTAGTTACTTACATTAAGTTACATTTACACAAGAGTCAATGTGTGCGTGTCTGTCTTCACAGCAGGACTTTATATTGCTCTCATATCAAGCCAACCTAGTGCTACATCTCTAGAGCAATGATCCTAAACTAGCCTCACAGCAACAACTAATTAAAAAAAAAAAAAAAAAGATAAAGAAAAAAAGATAAATAATGAGATTAGTATCACTGGACCCACAGCAGCATGTCCAGTCAAGCCTATTGAAACATGAACTGACGGGATAGTTTGGTTTGCTCAAAGCTCATATTTTAAGGTGTTTAAGTTGATACCATTTTGTCCTTGCTGATAAAGATACCTGAACGCTGTGTATCGGCCAATACAGAGTACCAATCTGATACCAGTCCATTAGAAATATATATTGATTTCTTACAGCTGTATACTACTAACCCTGTATGGGTGTTATGATATGGATGTGACTGATGGCTTGGCATTTATGGACATTGGAAACTTGTGCAGTATAAAATCTGATCTGGTATCTGACAGGTATACAGGAAACTGCTGGAAACTAGCATGATCCTGTTTCTGCTAGCTCATGTGGTGATGGATCTGTGTGTTCTATCAGGCATTTCCAATACTGGCAACAGAACAACACTGAAATAAAATTCTCTCCAATTGTCCACATTATGTCACTGGGGGTGGGAAATAAAATCTATATGCCGATACATCAAATCACTTCCTCTTGCTTTACGATTATTGATACACAGGTGCCAAATATTGATATTTTTAAAAATATTATTAAAACATGAAGGTGCTCTACGAAACAGACCCCCTGACTTACCAGTCACTACTTCATGACCCCTTGAGGTGTAAACTTCTTGTAGTCAGTGTGTGTGTGTGACAAAGATGCCACAAGACTATGCACTAATTTATATACCGTCTTAAATTCATGTCTGATTTTGTGAAACTGACACCACAATGCAGTGGTGGTGGTTCCTGCACTTTGCCTTTTTAGGGGTGTTTTGTATTTTTCAGTTACATGTATCATTAGATATGTTGTAATGTGTAATCTCTGTATCGTGATAATATAGAGGTGAAGTCTCTCCCCTTCCAGTGGACACCCATAGTACAGTAGTTAATAGGGAGAGATAAATCGTTCTCGTGCCATGAACTACACACATTTGTTAATGTAAAAGATAATTTTTCAACTCGAGAAAGTACGTCATGAAGTCATGAGGTGACAGCCATGTTGGCATTGGTAACCTGTATTTAAAGGGATGCTGTAGTTCACAGAGCAGTTTTACACAAAACTTAGATATTTTACCATCTTTGCAACAAACTGGGATTTCTCAACCTGCAAATGCATCTTTTAAATCCATCTAATTCATGGCACAACTCAAACATGATCAAAATGTATTGGTCTCACACCATTGACCACTGTACATAGTTTTTCTGATACAAGGTCCTATGGGGCACACTGAAAGGGGAGGGTCTTTGCCTCCATCATTACCTTGACCAACATATCATGAACTGTATCGTGTGTTACTCTGTGATTCCCAACCCCATTCGTCACTTGTCTAATAGTACCTTCACTTTTGCTACACTGTTGTACTTCTAGACTGGCCTAATGGATAAAAACAAGCATGTGTGGGTCTGCGGCTGAAATGTCTGAATGTGATCAACCTAGTCCAACCATCATGTATACATTTATTTATTGTAACAAAGCAACTGGTACACTTAATTTAACGTGAGCAGGTTTCCAGCGGAACAGGAGAAATGCTGCAGACTCAACAGAGGACTCTACAGAAATCTTTTTCTCTCCCATCTCAAAATGTTAAGCCAAGCTCAAAATTAGATTTTTAGGTTGTTTTTATAAAAAATGTACATTTCAAACTTTGTTGTGGGTGCCTGAAAAACAAGATAATGAAAATTTCTTTAACAGACGTCCAGAGTTGTTGTCAAAGCCCTGCTGCCCCACCATAACCCACCCATTTAACTGTGTACAATTAATGACCGTCTTACCAAGATACATGTAAATCCCAAAAACATTTACAATGGTTGAAAGGAACAAGCTGGTGCTTTCAATCAGTTCCATTAGTACAATAAGTCACAAAGGAAAATGCAACTTCTAATAAGCCTTAGTACCCCCACCACTGGATATATTATAATGTACATTTATATATATAAAAGTGGCTAAGGATGCTATGATTAAGTTATCACTGCACCATGGCTTATTTTTATTGAACTCACAACTTCAACAGAAACTGTCATATTTTACATAGAAATTGCTATTGTACGTATTTTAAATCTACGTAGGATGACGTGCAGAATGCTACAAATTTTTTTTTATTCTTTTGCATGTCTTTGGGAGATGTAGAGAAACAATGACAGGTGAGACTTCAGGAGAGCGACACCACCACCAACCCACCGCACCGCACCGCACCGCACCCCACCCCACCCAATGTAGACCTGCTGTGTATGGAGCCGATCTATAGACATGGCATTATGGACAGGCCGTGGCTGCAGAGGAAGAGGACGGACACGCTGACGACACACAGGAATCTTTTTTTTTTTTTTACAAACCCGCCCCCCCAAAACAAAAAAAACAAACAAAATATTTTGCTCCCGAGGGTTAGAGGATGATCACAGAGGGAGGACTGGGAGAAGGTGTTGGCTGAAACATTTAATCATCCTCACCATCATCCTGAAAGAAACAAAAAAGAAAAGAAGATGGATTTCAGTGGTTGTTCCAAGGAGACCATCTCAAAAGTTTCTATTAAATGTGTTTTGAGAATTGATCCAATTATCATCAATACAATTACTGGTTCAACAGTACATTAAGTGTGTGTTTCTGATTTAAAGTATTCTCACCTCTCCATCTTCTCCATCTCCATCCTCATCGTCATCTTCACCCTCCTCTTCCTCCCCCTCGTCAATATCTTCCAGACCCTCCTCTTCATCATCGTCATCATCCCCATCACCTTCCTCATCTTCCATGTCAGGGACCTTGGGAACATTCAGACATTAACCACCTGATCCTGGCTTGGATGCCGTATGTCAGTAACAGCATTGCTGATGAGTATTTACTGTAGTCACCATCCATACTGGGGATGTTCCTAATCACTTTCTTTGCACAAGCTGACAGGTCTAACACTAAAAAAATGGTCAAAATTGAGAGCAATTTAATCTTAAATGTTCACAGTGTTAAAACATGTATTCATTTATATTATAGCAAGACAAATATTGCGTTATTATAGTGGTGGGTTGCTGTGGAACATAGCACTACACTCAGCACTGGATTTTTAAAGGCCGATATAATAACGATATTTGGGAGAAGGAAAAGCTGATAGCCAATTAATCGATATTAAAAAATGACTAAAATAAATTTTAAAATATATATATATATTTTTTTTTTTTAGAGAAAGCTGGACCGGTACAACAGTCATCTATAGTTATACTTTAAATGTTTTTATTTATTTTTTTAAATTAACACTTACATTAACTTCATTAGAACTGTTGAACTGAACATTAGGGCCCTCTCTCTCCCACCCTCTCATTGATAAGTTACAGTGAAACTCGGGCTTTGTAACGTTGGTAAATTAGGGTGACTTAAGAGATGTGCAGGACACAGTCTTTAATTTGAGTTGTAAAGCTAAAAAATGGACGATGAACTGTTCTGTGGCTGAACTGGCCAGGATTACTTCTGTTGTGCGTCCCTTTACATTGTTCAATGCCACTCTTACAAACCATTAATGTCTGTGCATATTCCTGGGGTAAGGAGGATCCTAAAGTTTGTGATTTCATTTCATGAATCGACGGATAGTTACGTGGCTGGATTATTTGGAAGAGTGCGTGCCACATTGGTAAGTACAGTATTAAGTAACGTTACGTGACGATGAGACTAGATAAACTGAAAACAGGTCAGATGAGAGGTCTGGCCATTCGAGACTAGATATGACTTGAATGCCACACTTGTCAGCCTCCGGTAAAATCAGCTGTTGCAACGTTTAACGTTACCCCAGGACCGCAAAGATTTAACATCAGTCCATATTTTCTAACCCTATGGTCAGAGTAATGGGTGAAAGGTATTTCATGGAGTGGAGAATTCCATATCTCTGATTTAACGTGAGTCTCTCTTAGCCTACATTGAAAAACGTGACATTAATTAAAGTCTGTGGTGCATGTATGGCTGCTGTATATCTAATGTTAACGTGCAGCAGTTACCTGTCTGTGTCAATTTGTTCACTTTAGATTAAGAGGGAGAGGGAGAGTAGAGGATTTAGATATTTTCAGCAGAAGTGGCCCTCAAATGATGATGACTGACTCAGCATATCCTCCATGCAAAAAGGTGACGTACTCCCCCGCGTGGTTGGTGGAGGCTGCGCAGCCATCAGCAGCACTATTGGAGCCAAGTTCAACCGATAACAATAGTTTGTAAAAAGGTCCCATTAGCCAAACCGATTAATCGGTCAACCTCTACTTTATACTGGGGGCAGAACAATAAAAGATTCAAAAATGTAGCCAACGCTGTATTTTTACTGTTTATCTAGAGAGTCCTCAGTGCAGCCTTCAAACTTATGGATCTTGACTTGATTGTATTTTGTCATGTCAACAGTACCTCAAACAACACACCCCAACACAAGATTGTTTTCCATCAAAACACTCTAAGACAAGAAGAAGAAACCAAGGTGAAGGGGGAGAAGCCTACCAGGTAGTACTGCAGCGGGTTAGGCCAGATGTCGTCCTTGATCACTTCCCCCAGCTCGTCAGCTCCTGCATCCGAGTGGTCGGTGAACCAGGTGAAGAAGCTCTCTGGTTCCTCGTGTTGCCTTTTCTTCCCAGCTTTGTTTGGAGTCTGGCCTGTACGCTTCGTCAGATCCTGGGGAGGAAAATAATTTCAAGATTATTAAGTGTTTATTGATAGGAGGGCAATAATTATAAGTATTGTTACACAAGCAAAAATCTGAAAAACATCTAGAAAGCCCAAGTAGGGGACCTACAGAAAACCTGAAGTTAAAATAAAGCAATAGAAAATGTAAAAACTAAAGTAAAATAAAGTCAGGATGACATTTTAATTCAATTTTTCACTACTTCTTAGGTTAATGAGACTGTGCAGTAGTATTGAAGAAATAAGCACATTTTTTTTTTCACAAAGAAAAAGCAAACCAACCTTTCCAGCTTTCCATTTGATTTCAGTTGATTTAGAAACAGGATCTCCGCTCTCGTTTACATTAAACTCTTTGGAGAGGGCTTTGTTCTCGAAGTATGGATTCTCATCAAAATACTACAGAAAAAGAAACATCTGTGTCACATTTGTGCCAGTATACATAATGACATTTACAATGTATAGTACAAAGTGAACCTTATGACTCACAAAATCTATTCTATATCCAGACTTGATATCCTCGAACTCGGTGACCTCCACCCTTGACAAGTAATGAAGTGCTTCCTCGTCCTCCTCCCCCAGAAGAGCTGAAACTACAGCACACAAAACATCCACTGATCAGACACGTTTTTTTGTGTGCTTATGAGAAATACATTAGATGACATTTAAAAGCATATAAAGCAGTTGGAGATACATTGAGACAATCTCCACTGATGATTCTTTCTGTTATAAGCAAGGTTGGCTCATGAGGTTAGAATCACCACATACAGACCAATTGTATAAAGACAACAGAATATAAGAGTTTACCTTGTGGATGGTTGACGAATGTTGTGACCCAGAAGTTGGGGATTTTGGCTATGAGTTCTGATCGCTTCTGGAAGAATGGCTGGCGTAATTTGTTGTACTTCTGCTCTACTTTTAAAATTTCTTCACTGGCCTGTTCATTGAGTCTGGGGAGAAAGAAGACAAACATGTCAACAAGGAAATGTTCTCCATGCAATCCATATTTCATTGCTCACAAACAAGATTCCGGCTCACCTGTCAATTTCATTCTGTACTTCATCAATGTGTTCAATTGCTTCCTGTTGCTCTTTTTCTGAAAAGTAAATAAGTAAAACGGTTTTAAGAAAGGTACATACTGCTGCCAACAACAGCAAATATGGCTCCCCAATGTTAACACAACTAAGGTTACTGTGGGCTGAGAGATATGGTTAAACTAATCATGGTAAAAAGGGGTTCATCGGGGCACTGATTAGCTCAGTTGGTCAAGTCCCGGCCTGGGACCCTTTGCTGCATGTCACTCCTCCTCTCTCTCATCCTATTTCCTGTCATCTCTCAAGCTTGCCCTGTCAATAAAGCCATACAAAGGCCAAAAAAAGATTTATTTATTTATTTTTTTAAAAAAGGGGTTCATTTGCAGCGAGGCACCTTTATATGCATAACATCGATACATCACCAAGAGCGGAGTTATGGCCTTATGGTCATCTGCTGTCTTGCAGTTACTATTGAGGTGTTTTATATATCTGCAAGTGTGAGGAAGGAATCTAATGCCCTCCAACTAATACATTTTAAAGTTTGAGCAAGGTCAGGAAAAAAAAAACAAGGAAAAAAAGTCAGGAGTGCACTAATTTATCGCCAACTATTTTGATAATCAATTAATTGATTTGAGGGAAAAAAGTGAGAACTCTAATTCCTTTGGTTTCTTTCCTCCTCTGAAAGTAAACTGAATATTTTAGCATTTTCTGAAATTTATCGACATAAAAACTAAACAATTAATGTCTGATGATTAATTGACTATTAACACAATTGTTGGTTGCAGGCTACAGTGCACTATGAAGTGGCTTAAATGTTAATCTTCAGGATTAATTGTAACCTTTTATAGATTAACATGTACTGAGGTTCTGATATTATAAATACTGGTTTTACTAGAGCCTGAACGATGCTGGATTTTGGGGGCTGATGTCAATATCAAGGAGTAAAAAGAAGGAAAAAAATATTGGGAATTAAACATGAATAACATACACTAATTTTATAGCACAACAAGCACAGGCTTTGGTTGGTTAGCTGTCCTTCTAAGGCTAGACTTTTAAACCAGCCAATACTGGCTGACTGCAGATATATTGAAACATCTGTGTATACAGGATGAGGGTCATTTAGTGTCTCCTAAGATTGTCAATTAATAATCAAATATTGCTATTGGATCTGCCTCAAAAATCCAGTATCAGTTGGGCTACACCTTCTGACAGCAAAACTCCATAAAAACGGCACATAAACATTATCTGAGAGGATATTAGGAGAAATTAAAAGCTAGTTAGTTAATAAAGGCTTTAAGTATTATTATATTACTAGTTACAGTAAGTGATTACATGCTTCCCAACATGCACCTGACATTTACTTTAATCTAGTCGGATGTAAACACGAATTAAAAAAGACAATTTGGTGCAGATTTAGCACCCATCTGCAGCCCAGGACAACTTTATTTCAAAGAAATAATTTACTTCAACAATTTTCAATTTATTAATTAAAACGTTTTAAAATTATGAAATTAAAATACTTTCGACGTGAACGCAAACTATTCAAGTCACGTACAAAACATATGAACAACTTGAGCAAAAGTGTTTTCGTGCTTCAGTACAGAAAACGACCGATTCTCCAGCCAAACTAACGGGATTCTCCATTGTATGCATGGTGTGTTGAATAACGCGGGACGCCAGGAGTGTGTGTGTATGTGTGTGTGTATGTGTGTGGTGGATCCATAGCAGACAGACCCTCTGCCTCCAGCAGTCTGGAGCTTCCTGTTGCTGCTAAAGGCGGCCTGGTTTGAATGAGAGGCTCAACGACGTCTCGCTGACAATGCTATGTGCTCCACAAGCGCTATTATCATACTGCGAGCACCACCAAAGCCTCTTTGCGCCTGTTAAACACATACTAACATTCATAATGCCGCCTCGTAGCGACATTATAGTTAGCTAAACGATTACGACGCGCTTGTTTACATTTTTCTCAGCTACTAACTCGCACACAAAGCCAAGCTCGCAAGCATGCTTATGTTACAGTGAACGGCTAGCTAACGTTATCAGTGCTCGCTCGGCCTTTCTCAACTGTTATGGGGAAGTGGACACAGTGAATATTGCACATGCTAATCATGTGGACAAACAATCGTTCATGTTGCTCCAGCCTAAAACGTGCACGAGGAGGCGCACGGCTGCACGCCATTTATTCAATGCTTACAAAATCGTGTGCATGAACAATAACTGCCCATCACGCTAAACACAGCTTATGCAATGCAAATACCGGCCTCCTTCATGTGAAGTAGTGGCTAATGTAAGCTATTAGCTAGCTAACCTCTCACGCTGGCTAAATTGTTAGCCCATGTTAGCATGCTAACGCTACATTGCATGCTACAACAGTCCTGCATAACAGCATTTTCACCCCAAAGCTGATATGAAGGAAAATTAAGCAATTCATCCATAAAAATGTATAATGTCAAGTCGACAGTAGTCAACAAACC
Source organism: Pagrus major (assembly GCF_040436345.1). Classification (NCBI taxonomy): domain Eukaryota; kingdom Metazoa; phylum Chordata; class Actinopteri; order Spariformes; family Sparidae; genus Pagrus; species Pagrus major. Next base: position 3,866,455 of record NC_133226.1, read on the forward strand.
ACACAGAAAATAACAAAATGACGAAAAACAAATGAAAATGGCGTTGCACAGGATAACCGCCATTCCTTAACGTTACCAGAGGTCTCGTCCGCTCCGTCATGATTTGAATTCTCCTTCCTACTGACTTTCGCCGATGAGGCCGACATGGTTATCGTTTGCCGTTAGACTTTTGACCAGATGTATTTCCCGGGCGGTTTATAACTCTTCTCTGGAGGATAAAAGTTACTTCCACCTTACATAGAGTGCGTGCCTTCAAGCCTACGATAAGGAGGAATAAGCGCAGCCTCGCACGCTTGTTTCTCTCTGTGGCGCTCGGTCCGTGAACATATTTATGGTGCTCTACTTCCCCCGGCTGGCTGGAGTGCGATACTGCAACTTAAAGCTGAATGCATGCATGCAGTACAACTCTGAACCAACTTCATTTTGACGGTCCATCCATATCAAGGTCAGCAAACTAAATGTTTAACTTTTCATAATCGTTGGGGAATTGTAACATCTCAAATTGCACCGATCAGAAACTAGACAGAACCACGATCCTCTGCAAAGTGCTTTGTGGCGATAGCTCTCTGCCTGCCACTGGACAAACCGTCACATGTTAAACTGTTTTAGTTTTTATGTCTCTATAATTATATGATTACATTTATTGTTTTAATTATACAACTGATACATAAAATATATACGATCCTTGTTATTTATATGAAGGTAGTGTGTGTGTGTGTGTGTGCGCGCGCGCGTGTGCGTGTGTGTGTGTGTGTGTTTAGGAGAATGCTGCAACACTGTTTTGCTGTGAAGCTCCAGAAATGTTTAGTGGACTATGACACTTCACTTGACTCTCAATTGACATCAGTGAGTAGATGATGACTGAGTTTTAATATCTGAGTGAACTGTTCCAACATTGCTTGTATAACATTTGATGACTGTTAACAAGTAGAACACAGATACAGGTTACCTAAAAATTGTATCAAAATAGTTCAACAGGATTTCATATAAAGCCATCAAACCCTAAAATTGTTACAAATGCCCCTGGTCTCCCCTACAAAGACAACTTCCATCCATTCATCCTTTTCTACAGTTGCTAGTTTTTCTAGACGGTTCTAAGGGTATAGTAGCCATCCAACTACTTTTAAACAACGTACTATGAGTATGGTATTTCCAAAACTAGACCCATATTGGTTGAATCTCTCCTCATTGTACTTGATTATACACTCTGTATTAACATATAAAACTAAGTTATAGTCTCACAAAGCATCTCTGTATTCATTTTAAGAAACTATACCAGGTGTTTATAATATCTAAAAACTGAAAAGCTGGCACCTTTAGGTTTAGATCAACTAGGCTACAATGTCTATATACAGTGCAGGGACCTATTATCTAAATGTAAAGCTCCATTATTGCAAACTATAGCTTCATCAAACAAGACCAGATCAAATATGCAGCACACAGTAAACCCCTGTTGGCTCTAGTGTTTGTTATATTGTCCCTGATGTATGCCCAAACCAGCGGTCTATGCTAAATCCAAACCTCCCACTTAACACCCCCATGTATGGTGATCTATTACTGTTGGTTTGTGCTCTCTCATTATCTGCCATAATGGCAAAATACACTGCTCTGTCTAATCACAGGTCAATAAGTTCCCATTCCTTCATACTTTATCCAACTACTCTTCTTGTGTTCAGAGCCTCCAAGCAATATGAATTGTTACAAAAATGTCAAACCTCTTCTTTTATTCAGTGGATATGTGATTAAACAGAACTTCCTCTTTAGTCATATTGACTCCATTCTCTATAGTGCTGCTTTGCATGTTTTGATTATTTTCATTTGTGTCTTATCATTAGCCATGATAGGTTATGTAGCATACACATACTATTGAACAAATCAAAATTAGAAAGCAAAGAGCACATAAATTACAATCAGCACCAAGAAAGTGAGTGGCTAATATTTCTCGTAAGCCTTGTTATGTAGTTAACCTTTTCCTACTCTAGCATTTGTTTGTCTCAGATGTACATATGGATTTGTCACCTTGTGTGGTCAAGTGCATTACTGAAAGGCCAGCAGATTCTTATCCAGCTTATAGCCCTCAGCTCACACTCATTTTTTTTCCCAATCCACTTTTCTCAGCCAATCATAGACACATGGGGGCACTCAAACTCATGTTTAAGGAGCAGATACTGCTACCAAATCTGCCAGTACTGTAACCTCATGGAGCAAAAGACCAAAACACTCTTTTTATTTACACGACCTGCCCACAGTACAACAAACTCTCTGTTGTGTGGTGTGGCCGGCAGTTGAAGTATATTTTTTTAAAACAAGTTTCTTTAAAAGCTTCCCTTATGGAAAATATGCCTCTGTCAGTTTATGCAGGTTTTCCATGTCTCAGTCCACCATGCATAGCTTACAGCAACAAGTTATGTTAAGAAAAGATTAATGACTCTAAGAGAAGTTGTTCCACTTCACTTTTCATTCATGTTTTATGTTGTTTATATATTTATGAAAAAACACATTTAAACAGGATGAACAACAACTTAGCCTATGACATTAAAACAGCTTTCCTATTATGAAAAGGTAATATTGTATTTGGTTTCATTAATAACTGAGCAAAATAGAAATGTATATTTTTCTTGTATTCTTCTGCACTATGTTACATATTTCACACTGCTTCTTTCTATCAGAGCTGAATGTATCAGGTATGGGAGGGGAACACAGGTTCGTGAATGCATCATCAGGCTACCTCGGCAGGTGCAATGAATAATCGAATGTGATTGGTTCCTGTAGCGTCTCTGTCATTACCGACTGCCAACCAATCCAGCCGCGGCCCTCTGACGTCAGTTTTGCGTCCAGCCCCTGTTAAACTCAATTCAAACTTTTACTAAGATTTTGTTTCCATGATGAACACAAGTAGCTTCACCCGTGTAGAGGGTCTGTGAACAGCTTCAGCAGACGTTGACTTTCACATGCCGCTGTCGGTTTACCTCAGCTAGCGGTGCCGTACTCCTTCAGGGCTGTTTCACCGACTGTCTGGCCGAAGGAGACCGTTGGGAGTCGGAGCGGACGTTGACGCGCTGTGAATGTCCATCGCGGACTGACAGCCACCATGTCAGGTTTAACACTACAGGTAAACTTAACGCCGCGGCTTTTCTATTACGTCAAATGAAGTGCAATCATAATGGAGACTTTTAGTGCCAGCATTATGCCAATTATTATCACCTGACGTTTAGTTTAGTTTAGTTTAGTTAAATAACGCCACTTGCTACAGTGGCACTGGATTTTCCTGTTTGTCTTGTTTGCTTTTCCTCATAGTTCCTCTGTCTTTGTGACTGTCACGCAAATAGCTCTAACGTTTAACTGTAGCTTTTAAACAACTTAGTTTCATTCAGAAAAGATGGTAAGAAGTAAGCTTCCTCCTCAACATGGTTTTGACCTTCTTCCAGAATCAGTATAAAGGCAGTGAGTTTCTTTCTGAGCAAACACCCGGTCTCTACCTGACAGAGTTTATTTCAGTTAAGCTAAGCTCACACTTGGCGAGGCTCGGACCCGTCCCGAACCTTCTGAAAGAAGGTGCATTGTGTTTTGAGTGGAGTTAAATTCAGTTTTAACCTATAATCTGACATCTTATTTAAACAAGTCATTTGTTGTTGTTTTTTTTCATCAAATATAATACAAGTATCATATGGTTTATTTTAGAGCTAGGTGCCATCCGTTGATCTCTGTGATGAAACATGCTAGGTTCACTGTCATTTAATGATATCCAGGCTTCACCAAACTTCTAGGACAAAAGAAGGTGTACTTGGTTTGGTTTCAGCAGGTGTGTCCGTTGGATAATAGCTACAGAAATGAATACACACCTGTCATCCCCAACACACAAGACAGCCAAGTCAACAGTTGTTGAGATGGGCTCAAGCCAGTAGCAAAGGAGTAATTATCTAGTCGTTAGTGTAGGTTGAAAGTTAGTTTAGGTGTCTGGCCTTTGTATCCAGTTGTAAAGTAGAATGATAAATGTAGGGTAAATGCTTTTAAGGCTAAAGAATGAGCATAAAGCTGACCTTTTCACGTTACTTATTTTTGATTTGTTGTGTCTTACTATAGTCTGCCTTATGAATTCAGTTAGGGTTATTATTTTGAATAAGGATTAATCCTCTGATCCTCAATTTTCTTGATTACGTAATAATCTATAAAGCGTCAAAATAATATCATCAAATTGCTTGTTTTGTTTGTCCAAACGGTGCAAAACCATAAGATATTATGGAGACAAAGAAAAGCAACAACTGAGAAGCTGGAATCATAGTTTTTTGCTTGAAAAATTATTTTAAAGATTAATAGGTTATCTAAATTTTACTGATTATTTTTCTTTCAATCAACTGATCGACTAATTGTACAGAATTAATTTAATCTTACAAGGATTAACGGTATATCAACTTAAGAATATAGAAAACTATAGTAAATGAATAGGCATTAGTCATGTCTGAAGATAACGAGAGAAGCTTAAAAGGTAAAGAGAACATGTATAAGAACAGATCTGTCTGGGCTGTGATGGTAAAATGACTGGTAGTGATAATAAAAGTGTGATAGCTGTGAATCTACTTGTCATACTGTATATATAGGGCTGCAGTTATATTAATTTTCTATTAATCTGCAGGATATTTTTTATGATTAATTGTTGGGTCAATAAAATGTGAAAAAAGTGAAAAATACTTATTACAATTTACAATACAATTTCCCAGAGGACAAACTTCAGATTGCTTCTTTTGTCCAAGCATTAGTTAAAAACCCAAAGACTCTTCATTTACTGTCACATATGACCAAGAAAAGCAGGAACTTCTCACAAATAAGAAGCTGTTACCAGAAAATGTTTGAAATTATTGCTTGAAACATGATTACAATTATTATTAGATTATTGAAATGGTTGCAGTTTTAATTTTTTTTATTGATCAACTAATAGATTAATCGACTAATCACTGCAGCTCTACTTATAAGCTGTATGCAAATGTATTCATGTTTAAAGGTAGCCAGACTTATGATATATCCTGCATATTATCTCATGAAGGCATTATGAAATGGCTTCATCTATCAACTTGGGGATAGAATAAATAAGAAGGAGGGAAACCTGATATATAAATAAATTCATACATTTGTCTGTGGCCAAAAAAAATAGCCAGTCATAATAAGCCAAGCTTCCATGCCTGTGCTGGTTTCTTCCCTGTTTTCTTTCCACAATCCAGGCACATGTAGGATGGGAAAGTCCAAACTGCCCGCAGCTGAGAATATGGGTGTCAGCACTGTGATATACTGGTGATATGTCCAGGGTACACACATGACTCTTTCCAAATTCATGCTGGTAATTCAGTGCTAGTTAATTGAGCCTGATCAGGTTATGAAGATGAATAGATGGAATATATGGATGGACGATAAATCAGCTGACCATATATTGTTGCCTAGTGTCACATATGATAAGGCTGGGTGCAGCAGCTGTCAGAGTGTCTGGCTGAGAGCCGTTTCATTAGCTGTCGAAATGCAAAGAACTGGTTTGAGATGAGGCACAGGCTCTAATCTGGCCCTGGAACTGCCTTTGAGGAAAAGGTATACATGTACTTACCTGAAGGTGTAGGTATTTATGAAAAGGCAGCACAGCTTACCACTAGTGTATATAGTAAAGAAGACATATCTTTGGTTTTATCTGTCTGAGGTTTCTGCTTCCACCCCATTACAGTGCATGCCCTGTTACTACAGGATGGTGTCTGACGGTGATGCAAGACATGATTCATAATATAAAATAATCTATTTTGACATTTTGGCTGAAACATGTAGCTGATGATGTAATCAGACACAATTCTGGTGATCGATTGATAAATCAGGCACATTCTCTATATTCCCTGGTTTTAGCTGAATATGAAGATTTGTTTGCTTTTTTGTGCTTTGCATTATTTTACATTGAATGTCTTTATGTTTGAACTGTTGGCTGAACAAAACCAAATATTTTAAGATATTTCTTTGTGCTCTCAGAATTTTTGATAGGCATTTTTATTTAAGACTGAATTATTAATCGAGAACAGATTATAAAAATGATAATTGGTTTCAGCCTTAATCTTGACACTGCACCTGATGTCCTGACACTGAGAAAGATGATAGTAGCCTGTTGACACTGTAGCAGAACATTAAACAGACAGATCTTTATCCACCAGGGGGAAGTATTGTGTCATTTATTGTTGTTGATCCATTGTTAGTTTTATGTCACAGCTCAGTTTAACTTTTCTGCCTGAAGTACTTCATTTGCATTTGTTCCCATTTCATCAAGTGGTTCCTGTCCTTTGTTGTTGGGTTGCATCAACCAGTGGACACAACCTTTGATTTCCATTTTAATTTTTAATTGCTGTTTTTGTCTTTTATGTAATTATTCTTGTCATTTTGGTGGAAACGTGAGTGATAGCTGTCCTTTGTATTGTAGTAATGGCTTCAGTTCATCTCAGTAGAGTTGAACTCTATTGCTCCGTCTTAGTGCTGGTCTCTTTAATGTTGCAGCTACCTACATTAAATCACTCTCCTTTAGTGTAAAAAAGATAAAGCAACCAGTTCCGAGATGCTTGTGTCACAGCCAGACCACAGGATAAGTGATATTAACATGTTTTAGTAGACACAATATAGACAGCTGACTGGGCTCGTATAAAATAGTATGTTGAAATAACAGGTATATTTAACATGATACCTACAAGATATATATATATATTTAAAAAAACAGACTGAAGCAGTTGTGCTGTGTCCTTCAGAGCGGTAACCTGCAGGGTCTGGATGAGGGGGATATTCTGGACCCAGAGTTTCAGCAGCGTTTGGAGGATGCTCGCACTCTGCTCAGGCAGGAGATCCAGCGAGAGCTGAAGATCAAGGAAGCGGCTGAGAGAATGCGACGAGCTGTCACCAATCGCAAGAGCGCAGCCGATGTGGAGGGCCAACTGAAGGCCTCGAGCCGCAAGCTGGACAAGTTGCACTGGCAACTCCATGAGCTCAATGCCAGGTCTATGGCCACAGAGAAGGACAGCACCACAGGTAACTGAAACAGAGAAAATCATCTCAACATAGAAACACAAAGGGGCTCATTTTCAATGGAAAACTTTGAAAATAAATCATAAACCTGTCCTTTTTCCCCCCAACACTTTAAGTCCATATAGAGCGAGATATCATGACAATTATTGTGAGACAGATTGGTATGAAATGTTCTTTATAGATATTCATTTTACCTAGAGGATTAATGGTTTTGGTGACATGCAGACCTGAGAGTCACCGGGAATTTTGACCTGATGGTGACTGTTGCCTTCAGGCCTAAATTTCCTCCTGGTATTTTGAAGAGAAAAAAAAGCAGATTTTTTTTACAAAGTTTGAAATGGATACTTAACCCCCTTCTTTTAACCCCTTGACCTCTGCTTGTAGAACCATCATCTGGTAGCAAGTAGCAAATGGTTTGTCTGATCTTATGCAATTTGTATTTCAAGGCATTGCTATTTAGAGTTGCAAAACATGGGAGCAGGGGATGGAAATTTATACAAATTTCTGCTGCAGCTGTTCATGTCTGAGAAAATCAGGTGTAATATCACCAGCAATGTTTTCTGGACACAGAGAGAGACTCTAGAAAGCTGAAAACAGTAAGAGAGAGAAACAGTGAGAAAATATCTTAATAGTTTAGACAATGAAAAGACTTAAGTGACAGCAGGAAAGAAGAATTTATTGACAGCAGGGTATAGCACTACCCCTGGTTTCTGTAGGGGTACATAAACATATGCCTAAATAGATTATAAAAAAAATGGTAAAACTGCTCAAATGAATCACCACTACTGACAGAGAATTGTTTCCTAAGATATCTAAAGGCTAACCCACCATGTGATTATTTTTTGATGTAGGTTGTTCGGAGGAAGAAGACAACCAGTCAGCAGAGTCATGTCAGTGGGAAGAGGTCACATCACCACTGGCCGGTCGACTCAGAACACTGAAGAAACAGCTTACCATGGAGACCAAAGTCAAACAGGGCGCTGATAACATGATCCAGACTTACACCAACAGCTCATCCAAGGTACAGATCAATACACACGTACAAACACTTGGTGAGTTTGCTGATGGAGATGGTTTTCCTACATGGTCTGTAGCAGTGAGTTGACACTGACTAAATTGGTGGCAGCAACAATAAGCATCTGTGATGTGTAGGAACAGACAGGAGAGAGAAGCAAAGAAACAGCACTGCAGAGAGAGGACTTGAGGACAGGGCTGTTCTGAGAGTGGCACTAGCATTAACATTACTACTGATGACGACATCCCAAACTCCTTAATATTCATTTATGCTTTTTTATCTTTCCTAGTTTAAGAATATCATTTCAATCCTGTTGTGTTTTAGAAGCTATATTCTGCTAATCTCATGTAAAAAAAAAAAAAAAAAAAATACAGACAGACATTGATATAAGAAAGGCCGTTATTTGGTTACAATAATGTGGTGGGCATTAGCACATTGCAACAATTACAAATGTACTACACCAGACCATCTTTCTTTACCGTTTCTTTACAAGGTCAGATGCCACAGTTTCCATAGTTGGAACCCTCCACATATTCAGTGCAGGAGTTTGAGGCTCCTTCCAACACAAATTATGAAGCCAGTCTTAAGTATTCTCAATGCAGATTTACTTGGTTGTGACACCACAGTTTTGTCCCCAAGGAGACACATTCTTGGTGATCTGGGAAGTTCACATTTTAACAATTTACCAATACAGTCCAGAACATTTCTCCACAGAGTAGAAACACTGGGACATGCCCATAATGCGTGCATTTATGTGCCCTGTTCTTTTCTACATTTCTACATTTCTAACATAGATTGTCTTTAATTGGGCCCATTCTGTTAATTCTTGTTTGGGTATAATAATATCTGAATTATTGTATATTGGATACATTTGTCTCTGGCTTCTTTAATATGTTCCCCAGTGTTCTTAATATTCCCCTCTCATGTGTTTTTTAAAAATTTTATATCAGATGTACACCCCAGGTACGAAAGTTAGATGTGTGGTAACTTAAAAGGTATTGTAAGCGAATGAAAAAATAAAACAGGAGAGGAAAGGAAAGCTTATTTATACCTAGGGAGAGAAAAGCTTTTTAGTTGTTAAGAGAATTTAAAAAATACAAATGTAAAATGTTGCGATGTTAACATAAAGTGATCTATAGAAATCACAATAAGAGGCAACACAGTTCACAGAACATAAATCCAACAATGACTGTTAGATGCAGTTGTTATTATAAAGCCATGGTCTTGGTTTCACTGGTCTGGGTGTTGTCGATGAGAGGAATGAGTGAGGATTTATTGATGTGTCAGGAGGATGACTTGAGTGTGGGATTGGTGGCACCACAAAGTAGCTGCAGTTTTTGCAGATGTGTAAATGGTCAAATTGGTCACACTTTGTACACGTTCTATTACCGTCAAATATTACTTCATGTAAATGCATTAAATTAAACAGCATCCCTAACTAGGCCTGTATGCTCCGCTGATACTGCAAAATACTGTAAATTGACTTTACACATTCTTTACTTTAACATTGACAGGGTCTTGTGTAAACAGGAGCTTGGTTTGTTTGTTTAGAATTTTCCAAAAGTTGCTTTGGCATTTTGTCTACTTATGACTTTGGAATTTTTCTTATTATTTACTTTTCAGGACAGAAAGATGCTGTCTACAGCCCAGCAGATGTTTCAGGACAGCCGAACAAAGATTGAGCTGTTGCGCATGCAGATTGTGAAAGTCAGTCAAGCCAGAGACGGAGAGCAGGCCAGCCCACATGGTAAATCTTACTACCACTACTGTACTGTACTAACCCTAACCCAGTTCTTATAATTTCCAACTGCACACAGTATACACCCATTACTACAAAAAATAACAAATCCCATATAAAAGACTCATCATTGGTTTTACCTGGAATGCAAATTTAATGCATGTAAATGAAATAAATGTTTGTCTTTTTCACTGCAGTATTCTCACAGTGACAGATCGAGTCACCCTCATGACAGACACTAATGATATAGCAATATAACGATATATAACGGAAAATGTATCTAAGTCACACGATGTGCATTTCATGGTATTCATCAATAGGAGCAATTTGTAAGATATGGCCAGAGTTTTAATCTAAAACGTACAAAAAATGAACTGACATTATCAACAGAATGTAAAGAAACAACATATTGACATGGTGTCAAAGACGTCTATGTACTGTGCTGCAGAGATCGCTACTGAAGTTAGCATGCTAGCCCTGGCTCATCCTGTCTTGTAATACCACTTTGTTCCTCAAGAAGTGATAATCTAATGGCTCCTGTAGTTTCAGCTGGGAGATGTATGCCAGCTTAATAAATGAACAAAATAAACTCAAAGAAAATCAAGAGATGAAATACTCTACATCCATTTTCCTTATTATCACAAAAATACAACCGCTGACCATCTGAATGCAAGTTTCTCTCTTTTACTGAACAAATATGAGCTAAATTATCTCATCATTAAACATACTTCATTCAAACTAGATTTAAAGTGTGACTTGCTCCTCCTGCCCTCAGGTCACCCTGTGGAGATGATCAGTCCTCTGGAGCTGCGGGTGGCTGAACTTATGCATCACATGAAGATTGAATCAGCCGTAGCAGAAGGTGCCAAAAATGTGGTTAAGCAGCTCAGTGGACGTAAGATCCAGGACCGCCGCATACTTGCAGAGGTGGGTACCAGCTGGATAGTCCACACTTGCACCAGGTATTAGTCTGGGACCTAGGATCTGACCACCTCTGTGCATACAAGTTAGAAACACTGCTGCAACTAAAATAGCCATACTATTTACATTATCTAATAAATACATAATCCCAAAATAAAATCTTTAAAATAGAAAGTTCAAGGCAGGCTGTGCTTATCAGGAGTCTTGTGTATCCCCCAGGCTCAGGCAAGAATGCAGGAGTCATCTCAGAAAGTGGATCTGCTACGTTTGGCCCTGGAGAAACGTTTAAGTGAGCTGCCTCAGGACCATCCCCAATGTGCTGCCATTAAGGAGGAACTAGCATTGGGAACCTCGCCTTCCTATGGCACGCCGAAGAAGCAATCCAACGCCTCATCCCTTTCTTCTACTTCCTCTTTCTTCAGACCAGCCAGTCTAACAGGTCGCTACTAAGATATCCCAACATATATTCATTTTCCATGTTAAATATCTGATCTGAGCTCATTGTTAAGTGATTTATAGAACATTTGATTTTTCTCCTTCAAGCAAATTTGCCATTAAACTTTAGATAGACTGAATTGATCACTGAAATGCTCTTCCTGCTTCTCAGGTCGGTTGGAGGTATCTTTGAAGGGCTGCCAAGACCTGTTGGAGTCTGTTCCGGGCCGTGGTCTTGTGGCCAGTGTCTCAGCCACCTCCGGAAGCCTCTCAGATGGGAAGTCTCTAAAGGTGAGAGCTGGCCTATCAGGACGCAGTGCTAATGGCAAGACAACCAAGGCTGATGATCTGTCCTGTAAGTCAACACTCTCACACTTTTTTGGCTGTTTTACTTCCCTGTATGCAGATCACACATCTGTGTGAACAGTATTCATTTGTCTGCCTGTTTCTACCTGTTTCTGGTTTGAGTTTCTAAAGATGGAATTTACTAGGTAGGAACTAATGTAGAATCCAATAATGTACATTTCTAAGAGTGTAGGTTGGGTTTCGGAAGTGTATGTATGTGTGTATATGTGTGTAGTTGTATTTCCTAATTTCCTATTATTGACTTTTTTTGGAAAGTGAGGACATTTTGGCTGGTCCTAACAACTTCAAAGGGCTGTTTGAAGGTTAGGACCCAGTTTTAGGTATGGTATGGTTTAGGTTAGAGTAAGGCATGGGTTAGGGTCGGTTGTGACGGTTAAGGTTAGGGTAAGGGACCAGGCAATGCATTATATTAATGAGGGTTCCTCGAGTGTGTGTGTGTGTGTGTGTGTGTGTGTGTGTGTGTGTGTGTGTGTGTGTGTGTGTGTGTGTGTGTGTGTGTGTGTGTGTGTGTGTGTGTGTGTGTGTGTGTGTGTGTGTGTGTGTGTGTGTGTGTGTGTCGCCTAAACTTCTGAGTTATTAACACACTGTCCCTGATGGTCTAGATGGTGTTCTATGTCAAAGAACGACCACCCAAGGTTTCCCAGCAGAACATTGCATTGTAAAGAGATGATCAACGATATTCAGTTCCCGTGTCATTGGTTTTAATGTTTTGTCTGATCAGTGTACATCTCTAACCACGAAGTACAGCAATAAAAAAAAAATAGATCAGCCATGCTGCCCTTTGCTGTATTAGCTTTGACTGATGTTTAATAGTAGCATCTCGTCATTGAGATATTACAATTGCATCCCAAAATATACACAAAAACCATGCAGTAGTTTGAGTAGTTTTATAAGTGTAGAGTAGTGTCTGCAGAACTTTCTCTCAGGCTAAATTCACATTATAACAATATAATGTAATGTTATTATGACATATTTTCTCGTTATTACTAGATATCAAATAAAAACACCCTGCGACATCATTTTGTCTGTGTTTACAATTTTCCAGTCACTACTTATGGCAGCTAATACTGTATTTTTTTCCAGTGAACACACCCACACAGCCTGTTACTAGCTGCATTGGTCTTTATTAGTCGGTGCCTGTCTCATTGTGTATCTCTGTATTTGTGTCTCAGCGGAGGTAAGCGTTGTGCTGAAGGTGGACAACAGGATAGTGGGGCGCACGCACTGGAGACAGCTGGGCACTGAGGCCTGGGGCCAGAGCTTCAACATTGCACTGGAACGGGTCAGTGGAAACAGCATTACTGAGTTACTGTCCCTTGACTGTTATATAGCAGTATTACAATAAATTAACTTCAAAAGAGGAATCTTTCAAATGAAAAAAAGTGTTAGTCAAATATTCCTCTCTACAAAGGAGACAGTAAACACATTATTACATGTTGTCACAGATAGAGGGTGATGGTTCTGTAGTCTATGGAGAATTTCAGATTTTCAGTGTAAAAGTAAACTGTTTACAAAAATATTAGCAGTATCATATTTTCAACAACTAAAATTAAATCATCCAGATCAGTGAGCTGGGCCCACCATGGGCCCTATTCGAACAATCTATACAGCTGGTCTAAAGCGCATGGTGCAAATGCATTTAGGGCTTGTGTGTCCAAGTCTATTTTGCTAGTTAAACTATGGACAATCTGGGTGCTAAGTAAGGTGCACGGCGCAAAGGGGCTGTATTTTATTTAGTCATGGGTGTGTTTTAGGCATCACATAAATTCAACAAATCTGAGTGGCTTCTGCCATTGCCTTTAAGAGCCAGGTGCGCCAAGACCTGGAGCATTTTAAAAAGAGTGGCACTGGTCTTCACTGAGGGACAGGGATGTGGTCCTCTGCTGCTGGACCCTCAGACAGGACGGGTCATAAAAAGTATCGTCCTGATCAATACGGGGTGGGATGAGAGGGGAGAAATACATCTTTAATGAGGAAAACATTAATGACATTACCTGCAGCGATCCTCCAGCAGCAGAAACCATATGTGTATCTCTACATTAACATGCACATGTGTGCACGAGGAACAGCTGATTAATCTCTTTGATTATTTAAAACTCCTGACTCGCCGACAGCATCAGTTAGTATTTCATGTTAATTAATGTTCTGTGTTCGTCTACACATAGAAAGGTCACACACAGTCCAGATTCATACAGTAAAATAGTTTGGAGTGGAGCAGCTGTCCTGATAAATCCTGAGATCCTGTCTGAAAATATTTATTATAGAAACTAAAAGTTTAATTCTGTTTTCTTTGGAGACTTTATAACTACATCTTTTAGGTTTGCTGATTAAATGTGCCACCATATTTGTTACAGTAGATGACTGCGAATGAAAATGTTTAAAATAACATCATAAAATCAGAACGTATGCATCTTACTATCTGAATGATGAGTCCTTTAAATGGCTGGAAACAGACTGCAGCTTTGACCTTAGACCAGCTTTTTTGTTGGTCTATGGCACTAGTCCCTTTCACTTGCACTGGTCCCTTTCTGCTGCCTCAAGATATCAATCCACCATCACTGCACCTGACCACACCTCATTGTAAGACCAACACGCCCAGGGGCGCCCAGGTGGGCACAGGTACATTTGCTATTTACACCACGTGGGTGCTGGGTGTGTCAGTCTGAAATTAGCAACGACACTTGTGCTGCGCTGTGCGCTGCTTTGTGCCAGATGTAAGATGGAGCCTTGTGAGTTACAATATCACTGGATGCTGAGAAAATATTTAACTTGATAGCTTTAACTTTCAGCAGAGCACTGTATGATGAACCTCTCTCAACAGTTCAAACCAATGACAAACACTCCCTTTCAAACTGAACTGCTCCACTAGACAAGGTTGTCCCATTTTTCTGTTACTGTTCATATAGCGTAAGAGCTGTTAGCATATGCTGTTCATATACACAAAGATGTTACAGATGTCTTAAGTAGTTTTGCTCAGTCAACAAAGGTGAACATTTAGATAACATAATGAAAATGTTGAACTTGTTTTTGTGTTGGGACAAAGACAGAAAAGAATCAGACATAAAGAATTATTACTGTCCAAAGGTAGAATGATGTTGTGTCAAAGATGTACGGATGATTTAAGCTCAGTGCAGATATGTTGTAACATTTTTTGGCCTTTTCATGGCTTTATTGACAGGACAGTTTGAGAGATGACAGGAAATGGGATGAGAAAGGGGGGGATGACATGCAGCAAATGGCCACAGGTCAGACTCAAACCCTGGGCTGCTGACAGGGCCTCTGTACAGGGCAGGGCCTCTGTACATGGGTCACACACTCCAACTGAGCTTGTCCACCAGACAACCCTGACATGGAAAAAACAAACAAACAACAAATTTGATGGATCAAAATCAAGATTCTTATTTATATTGATAAATGTTGTCCTGTCCGATATTTTGTTACCAGATTTTAAAAAAACAACCTCTATTAGTATGAACCTCAAGAATCCAGTATTGATCTGGCTGCAGTTTGCATCGTGTGTATCATGTTTTTAAGATGAAGGTATAAAGTTTCTTTTAGCATCACCATTTCTAGCCCATACATTATAACAAAAACAGGTATTTCTGTGTGCTTGATGGAAGCTGACAGAAATCTTGCAGGGCTCACATTCAGGAGCACATCCTGATCTAAATCAAGTACATTTTATTTGACAACCTGTCCCAGTCTGGAAGAAAAATTGCCACAAACTGTGGATTACTAATTACTGAAATGACTTTCTGTCTTCCTCTTGGCTGGTTAATTTATTGCCAAATGTTGTCTCAGTAACCACTAATGGTGAACATCTGTTAACAGAACAATAACACAGACCCTGACATCTTGTCCCTCACTAAGTCAGAATGGCCAAGTATGTCTTTGATACTCTTGTCAGCCTCCTACTCTTCTCTATACCCTGTAATCCCACTGCTAATCCTCTGATATTTGCTCTAATCTGGTTTTACCCACTCATGCCCAGCATCCCTGCTTAAGACTTGGCTTCTAATGTTGCATTTAACACCCCAGCTCTCATTCTCTCTGCAAGCCTTGACAATTTCAATGGTTTTACCCATACAGGCCAGTGTACTAGTCATGTGGCATGCTACACAGTCTGTAACAGTTGTATAGTGTCTTCTGGAGCTTTGTCAAGTCTAAGAAAATAACTTTGATAATCCAGTCAGTTAATGTAAAAATGTACTTGATTAAATGAGACTATAAACACCTATGTATGTATGTATGTATGTTTGTGTCTGTTAATCTAGTCCAGGGAGCTGGAAATCAATGTGTACTGGAGAGACTGGCGAGCGTTAAGTGGGGTGAAGTTTCTTCGGCTGGAGGACTTCCTGGATAACCGCCGGCATGGCATGTGTCTTCAGCTGGAGCCTCAGGGCATCCTCTTCATGGAGGTTCTCACTTTCATATCCAGCCTGTGTATTATTCCTGTGACATGTGCATCAAACTACAGCAACATATTGTACCTGCATTTGTCATTTAAATTCATGTTTTGGTTCATATATCATCATTATTGTTACACCATAAAATGTAAAGTTGTAATTACAGTCCATTATAATGTTTTTTTAATGTTTTTTTTCTCTATTATTAGACCAAGCAGCTGTAAGATTGGTGTTGTGAATAAAATAATCCCATGAAGTAAATATTTCTGTCCCAGTGACACAGTTCCATGTATGAAGCATAAGCAGCTCCTCTGTTCATTTACAGGTTACATTCATCAATCCTGTCATTGAGCGGCGCTCCAAACTCCAGAGGCAGAGAAGAATTTTCCCCAAAGAGAAAGGTAGTGTAATTTATTTCTTCAGATATTAATGGCCCTTTCCTTCTTCCTATTTCCCTAGTTCCAGCGCCCCTTGCTTGAACCACACCCATTTTTGAACTCAGACTTAATTTTCATCTCAACTGCACACTCAAGTATTGTGACCGCATAGTTGTGACATTATTGCACTGACAACATTTTTGCCACCATGCAAGCAAAATAGTCAGAATTGCTTCTGTGGTAGTTTGCCATTATGACTCACACACAGAGACTCACAAGGTAACAATAATAACAGCCAACGCTGTCGCAACTGGTAAAGATGTCAATGATACTAAGCGTATTTTCCATTGTGCACCTTGATGTAGGGAGAGATACAGTAGTCCTTGTGATCAGGCAGCTTCATACTACCAGCAAATACATCTCATCACCAATTAAATCACTGTAAACCAAACGTGAAGCCATAATTTGACTTAATTGCTTTTTTTCCAACTCCAAATATCACTTGGATCAATTCTACGTTTGATTAATTTCAAGCCTGAGATTGTACTTAAAACATATAAGGTGAATCAGACACTGATTTCTTTTGAAGTATTTTTTCTTTTCTCACTACTTGCATGTTAAAGTCCCTAAGTATAGTATTGAGATTTGATGTCTTTGTTTTGTCTCCATTTCTCCTCACAGGGAAGGACTTCTTGCGTGCTGCCCAGATGAACATGAACTTTGCCACTTGGGGCCGTTTGATGATGAGCATCCTGCCTCCCTGCAGCTCTCTGGAGCCCATGAGCCCTCCATTAGCAGGCCCTAACACTGGCTCCACATTATCGCCCACTTGTCCAGCAGGGTAAGTCTCTGTGGTAACTGTAGATACTGTGACCCAGAAACATCTCATCTATGAAAGAGCTGTTACAAAAGTGAGCTATTAACTTCTCTGCTTAGCTTGCCACAGAGACTTGAGGCTATTTTTCTACCCACTCATGATATCTGAGACTAGAGAGAATGTGACTTAAGTGGAGGGCTGACAGCAGCATTATAACTGACCTGCATTCAGAGTTAAGGCAAGTTAGACATAGTGGTTGTATAATAACAGTGTGTGAGAATATAAAAATGAGCATTATTGAAGGATAACAGTGGAGATATTCTGCATTTTTATTATTGTGAACAAATCCCATGCACAGACCCAAACAAACAATGACTGTGACCTACTAACAAATACTGCTTTCTAAGAATTGACAAAATACAGAAATCATTAAAAACATGTTGATTACACTTAAAGGTATACTATGCAGGATTTTCCTTTAAAAGCACACAAAAATAATCCCTCTCAGTCATCACTTATGACCCACTTAGAAGTGTGCGCCAGTGTTTGTATCTGCAGAGACTCTGTCCTCTGCCTCTATTTTCTAATCATTTTGTAGTGTTTGGGACATTTCTTGGTACTGGCACCAATGTGCCCCAAGGGACTATATTTGGGGAACATTTTGTACAGCAGTCAATGGTGAGAGATCATAAACATTTTTATCTGAAATGTGCCGTTAAATACGTATATGATGTTTGACTTTCATGATTTGCAAAATTATCTAGTGGAGATTTAATGAGCTTTCTTCAACAGGGGCTTTCTCTTTGCCACTCTCCTATAAAGCTATGACTGGTGAAGAACCCGGCAACAGTTGTTGTATGCAGAGTCTCTCCCATCTAAGCTGCTGAAGCTTTCAACTCCTTCAGAGTAGTAATGGGTGTCTTGGTGGCCTCCCTCACTAGTCTTGTTCTTGTACGGTCACTCAGTTTGTGAGGACGGCCTGCTCTAGGCAGATTTACACGTGCCATATTCCTTCCATTTCTTAATGATGAATTTTAACTGAACTCTGGGAGAAGTTCAGTGACTTGGAAATGTTTTTGTATCCATCCCCTGACTTGTGCTTTTCAATAACCTTTTTACGGAGAGTTCTTTTGTCTTCAGGGTGTAATTGTAGCCATGAATACTGATTAACCAGTGACTGGACCTTCAGACACAGGTGTCTTTACACTACCATCACACATTCACTACTCACAGGTGATCTCCATTTCACTAATTGTGAGACTACTAGTGCCAATTAGCTGGACCTCTGTTGAATTAGGTCAGTTAATTTAAAGGGGGTGAATACTTATGCAATCACTTATTTTACATTATATATTTTTGATTAATTACTTTGTAGAAATCTGTTTTCACTTTGACATTACAGAGGTTTTTTTGTAATGTTTTTTGTCAAGTAGGCCATATTATATTGACCATGACTCCATTTACAAAAGCAATTGAAGGGGGTAGTTTTGCCATGAAGAGACAAGTAGGCAGACTTGCATTTTATATGCGTAAGTATCTTTGGAACACTAACTGTTTTAATATCGGCTTAAACATGTTCTATGGTTGTGCATATACTGCTCAAAGGAACTGAGGAAATCAAGGGTGCATCAAGGACGCTAGTCAACAATGTCAACACCAGCACTAAAACCAGAATAGTTGCAGTGTAATGTCTATTCCTAATTGTTTTTCAGAGAACCTGCTGTGGTGGGTCTAAATTTTCCTGAAGAATATCCAGGCAGATCTCCTCATCGCACAAGAAAGAACACTAAAGACTCTCCACTGGTGAGCAAGTCAGGTGCTCTGTTTCACTTAAAAAATTATGGAACAGTGAGAATAGTTATACAAAGAAAAATACCAGTGTAACAAGAGGTCTATGGCACAGAGTTGTGTGATGTTAACACCTGAATAAAGAGAAGTGGTTTTGTTCCATTACTAATGTGTTTTTTCCTTTGTGTTTGAAAGATTCAGTTGATGTTTCAATAAATCTCTGTTGTCTGTTTACCTTGCTGAAAAAACAGTCTCCTCGTGAGAGCAAGAGCCCAAAGCCCAAGCGTCAACCCTCAATTCATCCACCTCTACAGTAAGTCATACTGAGTACTCAAGTGTGTGTGTAAGTACAGTTTCAAGGTACTTGTACTTTACTTGAGTACTTTAAGTTTTTACTTCCACTCTGCTACATTTTAGAGGCAAATATTTGTTCCACTGCATCTATTTGATAACTTAAGTCACTAGTTACTTTGCAGATTACATGCATCGGAGCCAAAGTGAAAAAATAATTTGAAACAAATGAATTTGAATCTGTAATTGACTAAAAAAACACTGATTCCAATAATCAGGAAAATTCTGAATATCGGATCTGATAATCAATCAACCCCTAGTATATAGACTGTATATAAATACATGTACATATCTGCATAATTACTTTTATTTGTACTTTTGGTACTTAAGTACATTTAATATCAGATACTTTAAAACTTTTACTTAAGTACTATTCATTTAGGGGACATCACTTTTACCAGAGTAATATTTTAACGCATTTTAACACTTTGACTTAAGTATGAGTATAGTATAATATGATGTTTGGAGACGTTTTACAACACTGCTGAGAAGGAATTGGGAGTTTTTCTGCTTTTTGTTTGGAATTATTGTTTTATTCCCGTATTATGAGATAAACTGCATACAAATATACATTTAACCATTTAACTTTGCTTAACAATTCACATTTAAGTAAACCAAAAGTGGAACTGTGGAATATCTCCATTGTGCAGCCAGTTTAACATAACACAGAGGAGCTGGTCAGCAATATTGCAGTAAGAAAAGTTTGTATCTTCTTAGCGAAGCTGGCTGCCATCTTAGATTGTGGGTATAGAGAATATGACATGTAGTGTTACTCTTTGATTCATGTTAAATGTGTTGAGAAGATGGTTGGAAACACTTAGAAAATAGTAAAAACAGATCAGGAATATTTCAGTTAAAAAATATATGTGATGTTTTTTACTCTCATGCAGCATGGACGATGGACTTCAGATGGACGACTTCAACTGCATTTCAGTTCTGGGAAGAGGTCACTTTGGAAAGGTACACATCTGCTCTAACTTGTTTTCCTGCACTAAGCTTGTAAAAATATCAGTTTTGAGCCAAAAAAATCTACAGGGCACTCAGTGAAATAAAGGTTAAGAGGTGTCCTGATGAGCTGCAGCTTGAATAAATCCAAATGTTTTAAAAGAAGATCTAAAGGTTTAATATGCATCAAACATTTCTCCTGATCCAAGGTTTTGCTAGCGGAGTATAAGAAGTCAAGCAAACTATACGCCATCAAAGCCCTGAAGAAAGGAGACATTGTGACACGGGATGAAGTTGACAGGTAAGAAATCACTCAGCTGGTTCTTTTTGAAACATTATCAGTCTGTCAGTGCTTCTTTCCACAATTGCAATCTTCCTAATAGGTTCTGAGCTGCAGTCATTATGTATTTAGTGTAGTAAACACTCCATCTGTTGGTTAGAAGCTGTTTTAAAACCAGATTGGACACACTGAAAGCCTGGAACAGAAGAGTGATTCTTTTTGATTATACACATTATTTCTCTATATGACTTGTTGTTTCATTGTAAACTCAGTTCTTTTATCCCTGTTAGGATCCCGTAGGAACTATGACAACATTTTTGCAGTAATGTGATTGGTTGGTGGTTTGTTCTGGAGCAGTTTAGCTGTGATGCATTTGTTACAATGGTGATCTCAGTTGGTTTAAAAGTGAGCCAGCTTCATGATATCAGTTGAGTTAAGTGCCAGATACTCCTTTCTAAGTGTTAAGGTTGATTTCTCATGATCCAAGCAGCCATTGGCCTCAGTTTATGGCACTTAAGTGTGAAAATAAATCAACATAAACTTGAAATGGTAAATTCATCACAGTGAACAGCCTTTTCTTTCTGGACAAACTGCATTAAGTGCATGAGTTGTAATGCAAAGGCAAGCAAGGAGCCCTGTTGTCTGAGAGTTTAACTCTCAAAATCAAAAGAAAGCTAACTGGGACCTGATTAAAGAATAGTCTGAATTTGTTGTACCTGTATAGCTCACCTGGTAGAGCATGTGCACCATGTACAGCAGTGGCCCAGGTTCTATTCCAGCCTGTGGTCCTTTGCTGCATGTCTTCCCCTCTCTCTGACCTCCCATTCTTGTCTGTCCGTACTAGCGGGCCTGTCTATTTTTTGGCTTTCAGCCTTTATTTAATCTAAGAAAATGAAAGAAATGTGAATTTGGTCATTTCTTCTTCCTTTCTAAGAGCGACAGGTGTGGTGTGTCATTCATTCAGCTTAGCGACTTTATTGAATGAATACTATGAACACTATTAACATTCATTAGCCCACTTTATTAATGTTTCTAAAGCATTATGAACCTGTAATTCTTTCGCTAGTTCCCTCATGTATCTGAAATGAAAATGAATTGACTATATTTTTGGAGCTTTGATTAAAAAAGTATAATGAGTTAATTATGACAATGTGCGTGTGTGTGTGTGTTAAGCCTCGTCTGTGAAAAGAGGATCTTTGAAGTGATCAATGCCACACGACATCCTTTCCTGGTGAACCTGCACGGCTGCTTCCAGACTGCAGACCACGTGTGCTTTGTGATGGCCTACTCCCCTGGAGGAGACCTCATGACACACATTCACACCAACATCTTCGATGAGAAACAGGCCTGGTTAGCAGAAATCACTTAGTTAACCATGACATAAATAAATAAGTCCAATGATATTCCGCAAAAATACAGGGACGTTTGTATGAATTCCATCTCCTTCTACCTGCTTTCAGGTTTTATTCGTCCTGTGTGCTGCTCGGCCTGGAGTTTCTCCACCAAAACAAAATAGTTTACCGGTGAGTCCATCTCTTTCAGAAATTACTTAATACCTTGCTTCACGCTGGGAGCAGGTGATGTTATCTGGTCTGTGTCTGTCTGACAGGGACCTGAAGCTGGATAATCTGCTAATGGATGCAGATGGTTTTGTCAGGATAGCAGACTTTGGCTTGTGCAAAGAAGGTAAGAAAATGACCCATTTTATGTCATTTTCCAAACTTTTAAATGTGATTTAACTTTCCAGTACATGGCAAGTGAGGCAAAAGCACTCTTTGCTGTCTGTCAGTGTAAAATGTTCCACATCATTGTTGGTAGAAATGGTTGTCAAGATTTTGTGTGCGTAGGCTTGGAATGTGAAAACCTGTTCTTATGATGGCATCCTGTGACTTATGTGATTGACTGTGATTGACAGAGTGTAATCAGTGTCACATGTGTCTGCGTGATAGCTAAATAAGGCTGTACTGTGTGTAGGTATGGGCCACGGGGATCGCACCTCAACATTCTGTGGCACACCAGAGTTTCTGGCCCCAGAGGTGCTGACAGACAACAACTACACCCGCAGTGTTGACTGGTGGGGGCTGGGGGTCCTCATCTATGAGATGCTGGTGGGGGAGGTCAGTATAAATGAACAAGAAAGACTTTAATAAATGTGAAACTATCCTTTAAAATGCACAAAGTACAAGTTTTCGTAAGATTCATAGAGAAGTTTGAAGTTTGTGCTGCTGTCTCTTCTCTTTTAGTCTCCTTTCCCAGGTGATGATGAGGAAGAGGTGTTTGACAGCATTGTCAATGATGACGTGCGCTACCCTCGCTTCCTTTCTCCAGAATCTGTGTCCCTCATACAAAAGGTGTGCTTCTTATCATTTGGGTGGGAATTCTCCCAGGGTATTTCTTATTTCTTTTGAGGCGACAAAACCACTGTCGTGTTAAAACACCACTGATTTCAGTCGACATTTGATTAAATCATGTAGTGCTTTACCTGATGTGAGGGTTGTGTGTCCCAATGTAGTGACTCCCCTCCGCTGCTCTCTCTGTGTTTTAGCTGCTGCAGAAGAATCCTGAGATGAGGCTTGGAGGAGGAGAGGACGATGCCTCCGCGATCAAAAGACACAAATTCTTTCAGGTCATTATCCAGCCAGGCGCTACTGGCCAACTTACACTCTAACCTCTTCACTGTGAAACATTAGAAGTCTGACAGACTGCTCTTTAGAGCTTCAACTCAAACCAGCATAAGGGAAATATTTTATTGAGCTCTTTCTTTATCTCAGATGTTTCTTACACTCCAAGCTCTTGTTGCCCTGCAGAGGGAGGAGGAAGAGTTCAGCTCAACTTTAACAATACATCTTATACAGAAATGAAGAGAATATTCACAACTGTTGTGTAATGTTTACTGGCAAAGTTCTGTGTGAGACCAAAATACTCAACAAAGAATGCCAAAATCATATAACAATTAACTTCCCCTATTTCACTGATCACTTTGTTGAATTTTTCATATCCAGTTAATGTGTACAATATGGCTGACAATGTGAAGTTACAGTGGTGTGGAAGTGAGGGAAATCTAATGACATGGAAGCAGTTGGTAGATCGACTGAAGAGTGAGAGATAACTTGAATGCCTTTTTTTTGGTATCCTAAATGTGCTATTGTACTTCTGTGATGCTCTGTCTGCTTATCACATTTTCTTCCACTACAGACACTTTAATTTATCACGGAAGGCAAAGGACATGATTGATAACTGTAAAGCTGGAGTTGGTAAGATTGTAGAAACCAGCAAGAGCAGCCAAAAAATCCCACTTCCTCCCTTCAGACATCCCTCCAGAGCCGCTCCTCCAAAACACATGAACGCCTGACCACACAGACACAGACAGCACCGTAGCTTTCGCTGGCTAGCTGGGAAATGTATGTTAGTGGTTATGTTACTATATTTAATGAGCTCTGTTAGCTGTTTTAGTCTAATAAATACATAAATAAACAACTCTGTTAAATGCCAGAATCATATAAACATTCTTGTGCGTCTAGCTCACTAATAGTTTCATTAATAAATCTGCAGGTATCCAATCATTTCATGCGGCCAAACAAAACAATTGGATTGGCTTATCAGAGGACTGCACAGCCACAGGCACCTTTTTTTCCTTTATTGTCAGAGTATTTGATTTATGAATTGCCTTAGGGATCTAGCTCATAATGGCAGTTTTTTGTCAAGTTTGATAATCTTTTTTGTGTGACTGCTGCTGTTCAACGACCCACTGTCTGTCACCAGGCGATGGACTGGGACGCTCTCCTGGCCAAAAAGATGAAACCTCCCTTCCTGCCGGTCATCAGAGCACCGAAGGACGTCAGTAACTTTGATGAGGAGTTCACTCGCCTGAAGCCAGTCCTCACCCTCCCACGAACACCCTGCATCCTCACTGCCGAGCAGCAAGAAATCTTTGCTGACTTTGACTTCTCCCTCATGAGTTGACCAAAGGGATTTTTTGTGATAGGCAGCTCCAATTTAAAACTACTTTTATTTGCCACAAAACTCTCAACAGCAGCAGAGAAACTGCTGTCCTGTCTTTTTCCACACAGTTCCACATTTCCAGCTGCACATCATCTGTGGACTGTTTACTAAAATACACAACAGTGTGCCAGCATAATCAGCCTAGCTTCAGCCGTCACACTTCACTGACACACGTTAAGTCTTGCTGGGTCTGATTTCATGATATATTTTCACGTGTCTTGTCCCTGCCAAATTTATTTTGAACTGTTTAATGCTGATTCTGTCATCTAACAGTGAGATCACTGATTTCCTGTTTACACTGGCCAGTGCAATAATGAGTTTTTGCTCGTAAATTTATATTTTTTACAAATGTACATTGTACCAGTGATGTTCCAAACATCAGCGCTGCCTCTCAACCCAAAGTCCTCCATTGTAAATATTTGTAATCTTAATGAAGAGACTTTCTGCCAGTTATTATAACCATTGTGTCCATTTGTTGTTTTTTGGGATGTAATATACTGAAAATATCCAAATTGTTAATTTAAGTTCCTTCATTTCCCAGTCAGTACAACTGTATCTGGATTTTTTTAACTATCATGAAGATTATGCTTATACTGAACAAACCAGCCTGTATGTAAAGTGTGAACTACATGAAGGAACATATGAATGAATAAATGTATATCTGCTGGAATCTGAGAGACCAGGAACTCTTCATGAAACATTGATTTATTGATGTACGCAGTCATTTCAAAGTAGTAAAAAACATTGCATGACAGTATTGCATATAATTCAGAAGTACACAACATGAATTAAAATGTTAATTCATAGAAACCAGAGCACTCACTGACAATGACTCGGTCCAGCTGGAGGGAATCTACATGTTGTCCAACACTACTATCACATTTATTGCTCTCTTACAAGGTTACTATTGCACAAGGAGAAGCTCTAATGGAAATACCAAACAATGTATTGCACTCAAAGCTCTGTATTCCTCCAGTTACTCATTAAAACAGTCATACAAAAACCAAAAGACATTTTCAGATCCAAAATAGTTTAAAAATGATATACAATATAAAATAGCTTGAAATGCTGTCCATTGAAAGTCAAAGCATCCTGTACATTGTGGATTATATTATAGGAACAATAGTTTTTCACACCATCATATTTCAAAATATTCATATCTATATTAGCAAAATTGTCATTTGTCATTCTCTCACTTCAACTAACAGCTTTTTTCTTCAGATTAAAGCTGTTGAGGCAAGTGGACCCTGTAGAACCTCTGTGCAGAATAAATATGAATCAGCAATTAATCACAAGAAACAAGAACAGAAAGAAAGTGTCTACACTAAAACCACAAATGTACCAATTTCTTAAAAAAACATCTCCAAACTTGTTCATCAGGATCTGACAGAGAAACCATAGCAACCGTGGATCTAGATCGTCTACACATGCACCTAAAACAAGTATATTTAATCAAATGTTTGACAATAATAATAGTAAACTTTAGAGTTCATTAACAGTCAGTCAGGTTTACCATGTGTCATGGTGCTTCACACATGTACTTACTGCCACATAATTGATTGAGCCAAGGATGCTGGAGTGGGTCGGGTTTGAGTTGGATGCATAAACAAAGACCAGCTTCACTCAGGGCCTTAAAATTGGACAGTAAAGTGCCTTCAGACACTGTGGAGATACTTGAATGGTTGTAAACAATTGTTAGAATAAGGGCTGTAGTGCTGGTAACCTGCTGTCCACACAGAGATGCTAACTACGAGCAGGTCTCTCATTCTAGGGACAACAAGACAACTTTTAGTCTGTCCACTGCCATAAACAGGACATGTAGGGGACACTTTCTATGAAGACCACATCTATTTTGCCTTATAGGGGCAGTCATAGTGTATTGTAATGCATTCATAATGCTTTATGACTACACTCACAAACACACATAATGCTCTTGACCAGTCAAACTAGAGGTTGACTGATGGGGCTTTTAATACATTACGACTACCTATACACACCTCAACAGTCAACTGTGGTAAGAACTCACAGTATGCAGTTATAGTTCATAGAGTATCAT
This sequence comes from Pagrus major, assembly GCF_040436345.1. Classification (NCBI taxonomy): domain Eukaryota; kingdom Metazoa; phylum Chordata; class Actinopteri; order Spariformes; family Sparidae; genus Pagrus; species Pagrus major. The sequence continues at coordinate 3,892,984 of NC_133226.1, forward strand.
AACCTATCATTGTATGTGTTTAGTAGAGTGAACTTCATATTGATGATGACTAAAGATCAGATTGATCTTTTTAACAATGACAGAAAAGTCTGAAGGCTGTTTGTCATATTAACAGATTATAACACTGGGAGCGATCTACTGTTAAAAGTAGTAATTCATACACAAAACTGTCTCCAGGCCATAAGGTAAGATAAGTCACAGCCATAAGAAGTTGTCTGTCTGAGGCAAAGACGCAAAATCTAATGACAATGGCCTCTGCAGCAATCTGCCTTGATGGTTTAAACACGCCCAAGCGAGCACCCAGATTAAGTCCATGCAGACAGGGAAGATGGTTTGCATTCAGGCAACTGCAGGAACATTGAATTCAGTTTAATTTCTTGTAAATGGTTTGTTCATATTTTAATTGTAATTGTTTACTCGTGTAAAACTTCCCGTTTAGGCAAAATGTTGACATGAAAAGTGACCAGGTGGTCGGTGTCTCTGGTCATCTTTTCTCTCCATGCCCTTATTCTAACGCAACCTCTGCTGTTGATAAAGTGCATCAGAAAGCACTGTGTGTTTATGAGTGTAGTCATAAAGCATTATTAATGCATCAAAATACACTTTGAATGCCCCCATAACAAGACAACATAAGCCATCAATCCAGTGCAGTGCAGAATCACAAGGACGTTAAAGCAGGGAAATGTTAGAGTTATGGCACAACAACACCAGTGCCTCTATAAAAGTAAACTGCACACAGGGATAGTTAATAGTTTGTGGTCAAGTGTGTGTGATCAGCAGATCCAGAAAGGTTCTTCATGAGTGAAATCCAGTCTTTTCAGTCTGTTAATACTTGTGGTGTGTTCTTAGACTTGGTCGCTGCCCTCCCTGAAGTACACCTGTTCCCACACCACTGTGCCCCACACGCAGAAGAAACCCCAAAGGTTGTGGAAGGTGCCGCGGTCGAAGGGGTTTTCATCAGCGCCGCAGTGCTTGAGGTAGGAGATGCGGTGGCGCGACATGAACTCCCAGGTGGTGGTGTTGAGAGAAACCAGGTAGAGGTGGGAGCCGAGCAGGAGCAGCACAATCAGCGAGAGCAGAGCCAGCAACACGGCCACGGCTAGCAGCATGCCGTTGGTATGAAGCCACAGCTGCCAGGTGGGCACGTAACTGAACCCCGTCCTGAGGAGACAAGCAGGAAAGGATCAGTCTGTGAAGGTTTGGAGCTGCATAAATCTGCAAGCAGTGGTGATTGGTGACGGTGGTGTACTCACCAGGCGATGTGCAGCCCCCACAGCAGCACCAGCAGCTGGACAGCCAGATAAAGCACAAACCAGCGGTGGTTCTTCTCGCCAACACAGTTCTCAATCCAGGGGCAGTGATGGTCGTAACGCCGGACACAGTGCTGACAAGTCTGGCAGTGCTTCGATCTCATTGGCTGCTGCTTGGAATAAAGATTAACAAATGTGAGAGGACACACAGACAAAAAATATCAGGGGTAGACTGATTATCGGCCCTGGTCGATTATCAGTATTGGTGATTTTTTTGTCAGATTATCAATAAAGTAAACTAATTTAAAAATGTGCTCCTTTGGCTCTGATGCAGCATCCTCTCACACAATGTCCCGCCCACAACACTATCTGATTGGTAACGACTCACAATTAATAGCCTGTAAACACTGAATAATCTGAATCTGCAAAGTAACTAGTAACTAAATGTTTCAAATAAATGTAGTGGAGAGGAAGTGTAAACTAGCAGGAAATGGAAATTCTCAAGTAAAGTACCTGAAAATTGTACTTAGGAACAGTACTTGAGTAAATTGCACTTAGGTTTATTCCACCTTAGGTTTATTGAAATTTTGACACAAAGGTTTTTTTTTAATTTTTACTGAATATCTACAGGTTTTCAGTCTCTTTGATTTCTAATAATCGGTATTGGCCCTGAAAAAGCCATATCGGTCAACCCCGAAAAAATATTATTAGAAAACAGATTGCATGCTTTGTGGACTGTTAGCATTACATTCAAAGCTTGTAAAAAACACAATGAGCTTTTTGATCAATTATTATCAGTAATGTGGATGTAATGACTAACTGGGTAAAGACAAGTATTAGAACACGTAGAACAGTGTGGTCTTTACTGTAATGAGCCTTTAAAACCAGGAAAAGACAACACTTATGACATATCACCATAAAATGATATCTAAAATCTACAATATATATATATATACTGTGTAGTCTCATCAAGACAACTATATAATATGAAAATACTGCCCAGCCCTACCCTGTCCTTTTTAAACACTGGTTAACAGCCAGGCTGGATTGGAGCCAGCTCTATCCAGTGTTCTGTAATGTTCATTTTGACCAGTGATGTGAAAATAATAACTGCTGTTGTTCATCAACCTGGAAAAACATGTTGCAATGAGACTTCTGAGGCTTCAGACCTTCACTGAGCAGAAAGAGCACAGGATGTCCCAATGGAGAATCTATGCGACTGTGTTACAGCGCTTCCCTTCCCTGTACTCTCTGTCTTGGAAAAAAACAGCCATGTTAACCATCTGTTAAGTCACAGAGAGCAACAAAACATCCAGGGAGCCGGAGAGGTCTCAACTCTGTGTTCACGGCAGGACAGAGCTGCACGCAAAGACAAACATGGGAATTTATCTGAGCTTTTAAGACAGCACCTCGATAATCTTCAGTTGTGATGTTTCAAACGTAGTGTGTGTAGAGTGTATAAAGACGTGGACGTAGCCTCTGTGACAGTCATCCAGAGGTTTCTAGAGAGCCCGTGTGAAGCTCAGTGTGACGGCTCACCTAACTCCCAGCTAATCCAAAAATGGGCAAAAAGGTTGAGCATAACTTTAAGCCTTAAACTTATTCTCAATGAGCGAGTTATATAAAGATTCAACCCTCATACAGTCGTCATGAGGGGATAAATTAGGTATAGTTATGCATATACCATTTTTTGTACCAGCTGTAAACATGTTTGTTTCTGTAGTAAAGTTGAACTTCTTAACATGGGCTCTTATGGGGATTGACTCGCCATTAGAGGAACTTAGCATTGGCTTCTATTTTTTAGCCCTAGTTTTGAACAGAAAAACACTGTCCCTTCAGCTTTTTTGCTGCTGCTGTGTAGTAAAATGTTTCGTTTTGAACAACTTTTCCTCCGTCCATCCATTCAGAGTGGAAGCTGAGGCCTGACTGGTACAAAATGCATCTGATATACAGATGATTAGTTGTTGATTCTGTAGGAGAAATACACTTTTCACACACAGTATTCACAGTATTTACATTAAATTCACACACTGTGAAATGTGGTTTAAAGCTATTTAAAGACCTTGAGTTATCATTTTTCTGTCAAAATGTGTGTGGCTGTGTGAGTCAGAGACTGTGAGATCTAGATCAGATTTGTTTGTGTTGCATTAGTCTGTATAAAAAAAGACCTGTCAATCAATTTGAGTCATACCAGGTTCTTGTGCTCTAATTTTCATGGTAGGGTTAGACCTTTTATTAGGCTTGTATGTTACAGACATGCAGACATACAATCACTTCCTGTATACAACTGTAAACATGTGACCTGACCGCTTAAACACCTCCTGTATCATATGCTGGTTCGTGTTCGCTGGAGGTTGTACAGGTGTGTAACACAGAACTGTGCTGCTTGGCAACCCATCTGTTATTCTATACCACTGAGGGATCCTACAACAACTGTAGAACTTCAAGTGTCACATTTCAGTCTGAGAGCTACACTGGCACCACAGATGACAAACACCATGTCCACGGACAGTCAGTCAATCAAAAGGCTCGCTACTACATCTGATGGTCTTCCCCAGATCTTTCTATGTTGCCACTTATATTATCACTCAAACACATGACCAAAGTTTCATGCTTCCATACTACATTCGGACTGGGGGAAATGGCTGTAAATAATATTGCAATATTTTTAGGTTATATTGCAATACACAATATATATCTCGATATTTGAAATCTTCTTAGAAGCACTTCATAAATGCTAAGACTGGGTGATAAAATCAGATATCACTATATTTTCATCAGATATAAAGTCAATATATTGCCATGCCCTGCTTGACAACTGAGCACACACTGTCCACCATCTATAGGATATAGTTTAAAGTTGAGATCAAGAATGAGCTTTCACACTTTCACACAGCATGCTCAAGTATGAAATCAAACTTTTCTTTTTTTATTATTTTTGATTTGTTGTGAAAGTTGCAATTCAAAATAACTAACACAGGTGGTGATAAATGCATAGTAATCACTAATTTTCCATAGTATCGATGCACCTGTACCAGCTACGCTTTCTCACGTTCTTCTCTCCAACAGTGTTGACACACACTCCACTGCAGTGTCCACACAGGCCCACCTCCTTTCACTCTTCTATCGTCAGAAGTAAACTGACTTGACATGCTGTCAGCTTATCACACAGTACAAAAGTTTTGTTATAGTTATCTTTTATTAAAATAAAAAAAAATGTTGCCCTCTGTGTTGTGTCAACAACTTTGACACTCTTCTGCTTCCATCTTTTCTCTCACTGTGTTAACCCCTGTGAAAGTGTTTCACATGCTACATGAGCCCACAGCAGTGTGGTGGGCCGCTTACCTGCAGCAGACAGTGGCCACAGCGGCGCTGCCGCAGGGACTTGGTGGTGGGTGGGATCATGTCCTGCTGCTCCTCAGTCACTCCCAGCGTGAACTGGCACAACACAAGAGACAAACTGGTCAAACATACCAAGGCCCACTTTCAGTTTGAGCTTTTACCTTTTTGTGTGCTTGCTTACATTCCTGCAAACACAGCATCCCACAATTTAATTCAGACTGTGTTTCCCACAGGCCTGATGTAAATATACCCTTCATCAGAACTTGTGTCTGATATAGTATGGTATGGTATAGTATGGTATGGTAATAGCTAAATATTCCATAAGTCCCATTCCTGGCATACATATGTACTGACTGCAAAACAGCAATGCATCAAACGGATGCATCACCTGCAACACAATACACCTGCAACGCCTGAGGAGGCAGTAAGAGATACTGTCAGCCGGAATCAATAAAGGTTTCTCAGGTCACGGAGACAATCCTTTTTTAAGGATAAATGAAAAGAAATGGCACCAAGACAACAAATAAAAGAGCATCATTTTTGTTTGGTAAAGAAAAATGGTTTCAGTGATTCATCTGAACCATTTTTACATCTTTCAACTTACACACAATTCTCCCAAAACACAAGTGTCCCAGACATCTTAACCTGCAACATCTATTAAACTGCCATTACTTATACTGACTTTTGAATACCAACCAACCATACACGTAATGACAGGGATATACATCAGGATCATTTATTACCTGTAGATCGCTGTCATCAGACAGGATGAAGCCTGGGTCCATCAGGGAAACAGCGAAATAGAGCAGCACCGACACCAGCACCAGCAGGACGAAGAGCACGGGCTGGACGAGCTGGCCTGTCTCCTCCTGCTTCCTCAGCTCTTCAACCAGAACACACACACAACCGAGACTATGCTTTAATTCTATATAGTACACCAAAGACTAGCTCCTGCACGGGCAAGTTTATTTTTCATACATCAGAACTATTAACCGGACAGTAACAGGAGAGTAGCTGTCTTCCACAACATCAGCATGTACTATCATTATGCATCAAGAATGAACACGTTATTCCACATATTCTAGTTATTAGTTTAAGCCTACAGCTCAACGCAATGAAGTGCTATGCTGTGGCAGTCTTACCTGTATCATGTAGGAAGAGTATCAACGTTATGACCCATGTCAGAATCACATGAGCTGTTCGCACCAGAAACCCTGAGCCGAACACATTTTTGAACATGGTCCTAGCATGTTAGAGCATCCGTCGCATTGTTCAGATGTTCGGACTGACAGCTGTCACTGACAGGACAGTCGCTGTGTGGTGTTAGCTGCAGGCTGCCCACAAGATGATATCCAGCGCGCAAAAACAAACCACAGAGGCTGACGTCAGCGCTCCTGAAGCATCGAGAGGCGCTGTGTCAGATCGTTCGTTAACGTCGTCAGAGAGCGGACGGTTACCGTTAGGTTAGGACCGTGCGCGCTAGCTTGCGGTCTTCAGCATTTGTTTCGCGTGACTGAGCCGAACATTATATTGCATTTAAGCACCACATACATAATAAACATAATATCTATTGTAAGCGCATTATATAGTATTTAATAACTACACGGAATGAGCTTCCGCAGCTAAAATACGATACAAACCGACCGCTTCGTTCACGGTTCCACTGCTAATTTTTTGTTGTTGTCCCTGTACCGTCTCAGCTGTGATTGGCCAGTCCCGGTCACGAGGAAATCCAGGATAGGGTGGCCGGGAGGGACAGAATTGCTCGGGACTGTCAGGACGAGTCTGCCTCCTGTAGAGCTCTGCTGTGTGACCTCATCGTCAACACGGTTTGATTTCACTCAGCGGGTGTAAGCAGGCAGACTGAGAGAAAGCAGGGGGACAATAATGCATTTATAATAAGAATGACAGAAAGATAATACTGAACCCTGACTGCGGTTGATAACGTAAACAGTATTCGTTACACTATGCTTACTTTGATTACATTTCTAAACGGTGTTGTTGATATCTGATTCTATGTATGGCTCTGTAGGTACAGTCACTGGACTCAAAGGTAAGTCAAGCTAATGAAGCACTATCTGAATATGTACATATGTCACAGTTAACTATTTCACATGGAGGACCCCTAAGCTGACACAAATTAGACCAAGGTCCCCCATTGAATAGAATTTTGTTGCATGGTCGATCTACCTACTAAGAATTTTAGTTTTTAATATTTTAGTAGAAAGTGTATAAGAGCCATGACCAACATGGACAAAAGTTGGTTTGACTTTAATACATTATCATTAAATTTAAGCCAAAAAAAAATCATGCTGTTTGGAAATTGTAACTCAAATAATCAAGTACAGGTTAAGATAGATGGTGTGAATATTGAAAGAGTGTATGTAAATAAATCTCTAGGTGTGATAATAGACCACAAATTGTGCTGGAAACCTCACATTTGAGGCGAAGGATCACAAATCACTGCACATTCTCTACTGTTGACTGGTCTGACCATATTTAAATGACTGTGTGGAGGTCTGAGGGGTGACACCTACAAAAGCTCACTGCAACCAATGTTCACACTTCAAAAAAGAGCCATAAGAACAGTTCATAAAGGAGGATATAATGATCACACCAACTTATGGTTTTTAAATTCCTGTGCGTCTAAGTTATTTGATCTGGTTGAATATCGAAGAAGTTTAACTTCAGATTCTTGCTGTAAGTGCATTTCAATCGGTGTTGTGAAACTGTGGAATGGTATGAGCACGGAGATAAAGCAATGTCCAACCATGATCCAGCTCAAAAAAAGGTACAAGGAGATGATTTTCAAAAGGTACAGGGACGAGGGAAGGCTTTAAAAATCACTAGGTGTTTTCATGGATGTATGCATGTTTGTGTGCATAAAATAGACATATATTATAAAATATGCATTTGTGGTAATAACTTCATTTTTATGATAAGATATAGAAATGTTGTCAACGTATATATATTATGCATATTATATTATAGGTTATGTATGTATATTTGTATGTATGTGTGAGTATCTAGCTACGTGGGTGTGTACACGTATGTGTATGTATATGTACATGTGTATAGCTGTGTATGTAAATATATTTATATACAATATGTTATATATTAATTGTCATTGTCATATAGCATATAGAATTGTATACAATTAGATGGGAGCGTATGAAAGTACACAGGTTCAGGAATGGAAGTAAATGAATTATGATTAATTACTGAGTTGTGGAGAAGAGGTAGGATTAAATAAGCGTTTACTTCTTCCTGCCCCTTTTCAGGCATGTCAGTGCTTGTTAATGGAATGTTATTTGTAACATACTTTCCATTTTATTATGCTTATTTGTTGAACTAATTTAACTTTTTTTGTTTTGTTTTCACGTCTGAAATACATTTGCATTCATTCAAAATAGTCATACATTCTGTCACTGTGTTATACATGGATGGGATTATAGTGAACTAAATTATTCCCATTGTTCTGTTTCATTTTTCATCTTTTTTTAATGAGCTGAAATATTCCTTTAAGCAACTCACTATACACCCAGTTAATTGCATTTCTTTTAAAATTATCAGATAACATTCTCATACATATCCTGAACTGTGAAATTATTATGAATTAACTGTAAAAATTAATTAAAGTAGAGTAGAATGAATTTCACAAAAAGAATGGGGGAAGACACAAAGTGAGGTATTTGGATAAGAATTTTTTATGTGTAAAAAAACAAACAAAGTTTATATAAATTCCCCAGAGTTGTTTTTCAAGTTCTTCCTCAACAAAGAGACAATTACATGAGATGAATGAACTGGCAGTTTGATATGATTATCTTCAGAAACAGTCAAAAAGTCATTTAAACAGTTGGGCTTTCTTGAACTGAAACCTCCCAAAAACATCCATCCAGGGTTCATCTCTGTTCTGTACTCCACTGTACTGGAATCTGTGCAGCCATCACTCGGTCCTTTATTAACAGAGACATGTTACTGAGCCTGCAGCTCTTTGGCCCTTTTTTCATCCAGAATGAAGGGAGATGGCAGTGTCCTCCCTTTCAGCAGTTTCTCCAGCCCCTGGCAGAGGAGGGAGATGAGGTTAAATTACAGCGCTGTGTTCAGTAAGAGTCAGTTAGGAAGGAATAATTCTCAAGATGTAACACTGAAAATGAAAGCAATGTATTCATTGTGCAAAATGATTTTAAATGCAAGCTGAGAACATTGAAAATGTATTATTAAATCAAGGAACTGCAAACTCAAGGTTTCCAGTTTAACACTACAACTAAACAATTAGATTTGGCCTATTTTTATAAAGTGAAACTTTTGGCCTCAATGTTTAAATTAATCTGTGGGCACATTCGTGTCCTCACCTCTCCAAAGTAGGAGACCAGTGGTGAAATCTCACATCGGGCTGCCTGATTGTCCCCTGCAGATACACTGGGAAGAAAAACACACGCACATTTTTAGATTTCAAGGACAGGTTCAGTTTTCAATCAACACTCACAAGCGTGTTAAGAGTTAGTTGTCACTGTGATCATATTTCTTTCTGTGTTATCCCTGTTCATTGGATCTCCTCAATGCCAGTGCGGGCTGAAAACAAAAAACTATCCTTAAATATCAAAGTAAACAGACCACCACATTATGTGGTATATGTAGTTCACATAAATTCAGTTTCATATTCTTATTTTTAAATTACTCTGAGACATGGGGAATTCTACTCGATGTATGAAAAGTGATTTTACAGTCAGATCTGCATTTTCCTCCATGCATTTCATGATATCCAATCACACACCTTTGCTCCATTATATCATTCTGCTAGCTACTATGATCCATGATGTAAGGACCTTATGTTTATATGTGATGGGAGGGGTTGACCGGTTGCCCCAAAGAATATTTGATTGGTGAAAATTGATGGATATGCTCGACAGGATGAGTACAAGTGTAACAGATAAGTGGTGTGTGTGGTTTGATTATGTTACGTAGCTAGTGCTGGAACTATTTCCTGAGCGTGCACACTGACTCCCAGGAGTCTTGTTGTCACCTTGAGGTTGCCGGACAACCAGCAGAGACTCGTGGAATTCACTACACCTGGCCATGAAATACCTCCAGCAGGTATCTCTCCATAAAACCACAAGTTGTCACTATTTCCATTTGTGTGCTCACCAAACAAACATTATTAAATGTGCAATATGTAAGAATTTGCAATCTGCTGAATTCACTCTCAATACAAAAAGGAGGCAGCATATCAAAGTAAAACCAACTGCTGCCAACTGTAACTGACGTTAGCTATGTAGCTCTGTGGACTGTACTGGGAGCTTGAAGCACCAGAGAAGTGTAGGTGTTTACACTACTAGCACAGGATGTTTGGACAGGCTGGCTGGTTAGCATGCTAACATGGTTTGTAACACAATACATAGATCGTCAAAACTTCTTCACATTCTGACGATAATTTCAGTTACATTGTTACTTTTTCAACGCAAATTTTTACATATTGCACCTTACAGAGAGCTAATTAGTGAGTTTTGGACAAAACCAGACTAGCTATTCCCCCGTCTTCTGAGCCTAAATACCATGCCCACCTTCACCACCCAAGGATATGTGGTTTTGTATGCACAGCATTGTAAAGCCCTGGAGGAAAATTAGTGATTTCCGACTATGTAGAGTAAATTAATTTTACTTGATTTTCTTCCTTTTTTCACAAATGTTAATGGTTCCATTTGTGCTTTTCCTGTCACCAATCAGAACGTCTGCCGTGAATAGTGTCTGATCTATTCCCCACCAATAGCAGGCCTTTTTGTTACTATTCTGAGCAGAGTTAGGGTTCAACAAAACGACATCACCCAAGTCAGAATGCTCACAATTCCATTCCCTCAATGCTTTCCCCTGCCCCCACCAGAGTCACATTTACTAATGTGACCCTGGTGGATTCCTGTCTAATCAGCCCCGGATCAAGCACAGACGAATCTGATAAAGCAACATGTGAAATGTATAGTTGTTAATAAAGTAGTGTCAATCGTATTCTGATGTGCACTGGAATATTGACTTTTTGGTCCACTGCAGTGTACCCAGCACCAGCTGGCACCAAGAAGAGAAGCACTGCTCTGTACGGGTTATCTTTTAGTCTTTTAGTTTTTTGACATTATCTGGTACTGCAGGGTGTATATAAGAACATTTTCCTCTGACCTAGCTGTAGGAGGTAGGGGATTCCCATGTTCATCCAACAGCGTGGCTCCTGCAGCTGTGGCCCAGCGACTGTGCTGCGCCAGCAGTGAGTTTCTGGCTGTGGTGGGGCTGTCAGTGGCTGCTCCATCGGCATTTTTCAGCGGGGAAAACTCATCCTCCCTCAACACCTCAAACACAACAAAGCTCCTTCCAAAGACAGAACAGAAAGTAAATGTGTTAACTTGCCGCAGAGACACTGTGGTAAGACTCAAAAAAACCCAGCAGATTTTAAAAGCTGAATACCTTGAGAATGGAAATACATCAAAAACAAATTTCTCCATCTTTATGCCATTGGGTTGGGTGGGTGTAACATGATTGCCGCACATGTCCACAAAGGGCACTTTCTTGAGTGCAACGTGTTGTCTCAGTTGGCCTTTAAATTTCCTGAAGGGTAAAAAATAAAAAAATAGCAAGGAATCAAAAGCAGTTTTTACAGGACCTAACAATGAAGGAACAAAGACAGATTACATATGAGCTTTGTGTTCTGCGGCCATATATTTCCACAGCTGTGTCACAGAAGTTTGGCCATTCATTTTTGTACCTCAGTCTGGTCAGTAGTTACTGTAGGTTATCACAACAATACGTACACATGTACCATTTCACACCATCTGGCAGAAATCAGTGCTCTGAAGGTCTCAGAGATTACTTGACTACATTTTGTGTATTGTCCCCTGATAACCCCATAGACATTCTGTATGAAAGTAAATAAACAACAAAATAATTGATTAAGCCTCAAACAAATTTGAATATCATTAATAAAACAACATGATTATTGCACAGATGTGCTTTGCATTGGTTACAATAAAAGGCCAGCTTCGGGGTATCTTTAACAGAAAACCCATATTTGTAACCCTAGTCATGTGCAGTCCATATTTCCGTACATAATAAATGTCTTTTGCAAGATAAAACTACACATTTTAGAGTGGCCTTTTATTGTGTCCAGTCTGAAGCACACCTGTGCACTAATCATGTCGTTTAATCAACATCTTGCTATGCCACAACTGTCAGGTGGATGGATTATCTTGGCAAAGGAAAAGAAAAATACGAGCAAAAAATAAAATTGTTTTGTTTATATATATTTTTGTAAAAATGTTTTGTAATTGACCACAAATCACATGAAAAACCAAAACCAACAGCTTAGTCCGTCTCTACTCTGTCTGTGACAAGCCCATTGGTTTCCTCTCAAGACGAAAACGAGTCACAAATATGGACTTTTATTTTATATTAAATCAGCAAAATGATTTCCCAAAACAGCTTCCCACTATAACTTTTAATAAACATTACTCAAATGGGCCAAACTAGTGCATATTTAGGGGACTATTTTCAGCTGCAGATTAATCCACACTTGGTTCCTTAGCTGCTAAATGTTCAAATGCTCACTCGAGCACCAAGTATTTTCCTCAGAAGTTGGTAGAAACCAAAACAGAGCTACAAGACAGTGACTACTGGCCAGAAACAGGGCTCCTAATAAGTGCTTATGTTTGTCTGTAACTGCTGGATTTGTAAATGAACAATTGATCGCAAAAAAATTTCACCATATCAAGTTTACATGACAATGTTCATGCAGGTTTAACTTAGATTCTAGCATGCAGATATGGTGAGTCCTATTCAACTTTGCAAATCAATATGTCAGTGTGTCGTTGTCAGATTGATCTCACTCGCTGTGCTTAGCGAACACTCTTACTCTGCGACATCCTGCAGGAAAGCCCTGGTAAAGAAGTGATTGCAGATGTTTCCAGCTCTGTACACCAGCTCTCCTCCAGGTCCTCGGAGCTCAGCAGTCTTTTGTTGGATCTCGCTGTACTCCACCACCTGGGCGACACCTCGCACCCTGCAAACCACGCCCACTGGCTCGGTAGGGTAGGCCTTCTCCACCACCTGACACGGGGAAACAGGAGTCGCAATATGGGCTTTTTCTACTGCTGGATATTTTATTTTTAATTTAAATGCACAATATGTCATTTCTGCCACTAGGGGTCTCTCAATAGCTTCTTTTTTTAGATATTTTTTTGGCTTTTAGCCTTCATCAGGTAGAACAGCTAAAGAGTGACTAGGGATGGGGAGAAAGAGGGGATGACATGCAGCAAAGGGCCACAGCTTGGAATTGAAACTAAGCACCACCCAGATGAGCCATCAGGGCGCCCCACACACAACGTTACCTCCAGTAAACTTAAGGATTTCACTGGTTTGAACATTGTTGGACACATTTGGGACAATGGAGGTGCACAACTCAACAACAAACGGAACAAAGGTCGAGTTTATGCAGAAATGTTACATCTTTAATTCTTCCTTTGAGATTAATTGTTACCAAAAATATTACATCGTTGGACTACTTTGAAGGGATGGCTTTTGTGTGGCAGAGGACATAAAGGTTTGTTTTGGAACCACAGTCCAGTCTGTTACAGCGTCTCACTGTTGAAACCAACTATTAGTTAGTAAAACTGATATGTCTGTTTTGAGAAACTGAATAGAAGTTGATCTTACTTGTTGTATCTCTCGACAGAGAACATTTAGGCGGCTTGTTCTACTAACTGAAGACTTTAAATGAAACACACTGTGGCTGTTTACAGATTGAGACGGTAATATGATCAGAGACATGAAGCTGGGACCTGTACGGTTCACTCTATTTATCTAACAGTTCTTAGCTGAAAATAAGAGACTGGCTGCATCTTTTTAATATTTACCATTTCTATAACATAACTATTCTTCTCTGCCTCTTTCTTCTTGTGTGGCCTGTGGCTCAGGAGCCACTTGGTGACACCTCAGCCTGCTCAGTCATCCTCCTGGATCCACACTCTTCACATATATTTTGTAATCTATTTGTAGCAGATATTTTATCATTGTAATCTGTATATACTGTGATTCTGTTCTGTTCATGTGACACCTTTTGCACATCTGTCTGTAATCTGTTAATCAAAAGGATGCCTCCCATCATCAACATTCTCAAATTTCTTTTTTCAACTCTCAGGAAAAAAGCATGTAAATCATTTTTATCTGTTGTATTACATTACATTACATTACATTACATTATATTACACTATATTATATTATAGTACTCTACCTTGGCTCCACAGTCGGCCCCTTTGCTCACACAGAACCCGATAAACACTGGGTCGGCCATCTTGACCAGGATGTTGTCCACACAGTAGACATGCAGGTACTCCACTCCCCTCTTCTTCATGTCCTCCAGCACCTTGTTGTCCACCAACGCCTGGTACAGACCACCATTCCCATCTGACAGCGGGGAGAGAGGTCTTGAAACATGACTCATTTGCTCAAACTATCCAAAGCACACATCAGTAGCAATAGATAAAACCAAAGAGATTTCATGGATATTTGTGTGTTCTGAAGGAGCTGATGTGCACCTACCTGGGGCCATGGCTATCTTTCCTTTACCCTGCAGGATGACCTTTTCATCAAAGTCCACTGCTGGGATCATCCTTTGCTCAAACATGACAATGTTTGATGACTCCAGACCAAAAAAGTTGTTCTCCTTGAAGAACTTCTCAGTAGGAGCCAGAGTGAACTCACTGGTCATTATGTACCTGAAGAGTAGCAGCAGCACAGACAAGAGGTCTAAATGTTCAAATGTATATTTATATTTCATCTCTATGATCTTAATGACATTATTAATCCTAAAAGTTCTCCAAGCATAAAGCAACAAGTCACTTTTTCACCTTAAACTAACTCACTAGCTTCAGAATCATGTTGACTCTGGTACAGACCACATACACTGTACAGTGTCTTGTAACAGGGTGAATGGTGTCTCTGTCACTTGTTTCTGCTCTATGTAACTTCAGTGAGACTGAAACTGTTACACACCTGGGATTTGTATTTACCACAGAGGTGTTGCACTCAGATCACACAGAATGACAATTTCTACATAATGTTGCTTTAACTGCAGAGCTGAAAAGTCATGTTTGTGTCACTTAACATTTCTTTAAGACGCTATAATCAATACTTTTGTAAAAACAATTAATAACATGACTACTTATATGTGATAGATGTCACTCGTCGCAACAAACCCACAAATAATAATTATCATTAAATCTAGTTTCCCTCAGCTCCACAGAACTCTGAAGCATCAGCTAACTGTTCTGGTTCAGTCTCACAGCTCTTATCAGCGTTGTTTCCAGAGCAACAGGCTGCTGATGAAAACATCCAGTGTACACTGCCTGCTCAGCACCAAACAGCAGACAGACAAAGTAAGCGTCTAGCTGGTGAACAAAGTGATAACCCCCGAGATCCCAAATTCATTTGAAAAGACTTCATTTACACCCGTGACATGTGGCCGAGTTTGATGGGGTGTGTGCGGTGACACGATTTCGGCTTTAAAAAGGGGTTTTAAATAACGTGTTTCAATTTTAGATCTCGGGGCTTCTGGAGACTTGGATTACTGCAGACAAGATGTATGGAGCCATTGGGTGTTCTTTCTGTAGTTTTTTCCATTTCAAAACAAGTCTCCAGCTACTTCAGTTGTTTAGCAGAATGCTGCAACGCCGTTTTGCTGTGAAGCTCCAAAAATGTTTTGTGGACTACGAAATTTCACCTGACTTTCCATCAGCATGGAGGGAGGAGATGATGACTGAGTTTTCATTTTTGGGTGAACTGTTTCTTTAAAGGTGCAAACATATAATCATGAGTTAACAGCAGGTTTCAGCTGCACCCACGTGGCAAGAAATGATCATTTAATGCCAGCTTAACAGTAGCTGTGTTTCTGAGTTTGATAGTTTATGATACTCAAATGTCTGGGAGCTTATATCACCTTGTCAGCAGGAGCCTACACATGATCAGAGTAGTGGAAGAAGGTCCATCATATTATCTTACCATGGAACAGTGCATTTTGAGCCATGCTTTCTGTCTGACAGCTCCTGGATCTTGCGAATACGCTCTGCCTGGATCTGATACAGGGTTTTGCTGCTTGGTAGCCCAACGTTATACATCCCTTTGGGATACTGAACACCAAGACGGGTCCCCTGACCGCCGGCCAACAGCAGGACTCCCACACGATTCTCTGAGATTTTCAACAGCCCTGTCAAAATAGATTGGTGACATGAGCAGCGGCAGGATGTATATGAGTAAACTTTACTCAATTGTAATCTAGGCCTTTAAACTTCGCAACACTCAGCATACATACACCACACCTTTTGTCATATTGTATTAGTGAAAATTCTCAAAAACTTTAGAAACTGGCATTTAATCTTTAACATCTTACTGTTACTTTAACATGTTTCATAATGTACTGTAATAGCTGAATGTTCAAGATCAGCAGTTTCGAAACAATGTTGGCACACAACCCCTTGTACCAGGTCACGAGTCAAGGGCAGTTCATAAGCTCTCAGATCGTTTCATTTTAATCATTTCAAGAGTCATGAAGACGCATGTCTCTGCCATTTCACAAGAAAGAGCAATGATTTAAGAAAGTCATTAAAAAATCTACGTAGTAGAATTTCTTTTCTTCTTTTTTACTTTCTTGTTATCTTGTGCCCCTTGGATTTAGCCTGAGCCCCAGGTTGGGGCCGACTCTTTCAGCCCATTTTGCTTACCATTTTTAAAAGCAAGAAAAAGCTTGCACATTAGAGGAGTCTAGAGAGTGTCCAGTATTTGTATGTGGCTGCTCATCCAGTAACTGTGTTAAACTTTCCTTCTTTTTTGGAGGTTTTTCTCCTTCTATACCCACACAGGTGTCTTCACTGACAGTGCCAGATTAGATCTCTTCTCGGGACAGTGTGGTCGTGTGCACACTGAACATGATTGACACTCTGCTGCTAGCTTTTAGCACCTGTGTTAGGACGAGACAAATAGACCCTTTTCACAGCAGACCTTTTACCTGTCAGAGCTTCAGAGATTTTCTGAATCTGTTGTGTCAGTGTTTCTATTGGATTCTACACTGCCTGGTCAGGTCAGCACCTGGATTTAACTAAGCAATTGGTAAGAACCATCCACTGGATAATTACTGCAGTGATTAATATGTTTCAGCAGGCAACAAGTTATTTAAAGGAGCTATTTGTAATTTCCAACCACCTGCATTTACCAATAGGGGGCAGTATTTCCCCCTTTCTCAAGGTTTAGTTCAAACCCTTTTTTGCCATTTATCTTATGTATTTCATTTGTTTCTTTGCAAATTCATTATTGCGAGTACCCATATATTCAACATTGCTCAGTTGCAGTCTTGTGTTACACAATTAGTACTAAGTAAAACTTTTGGAGGTATACATTGATACTAAATTCTGAGAACAGCTCATTCTGTTGGTGTAACAACAGGTCTGTGTAAGCAGGCATACTACACAACCACGGCAACCTACATTTGAGTAAAGCTGGCACAAAAGCCTTTCCAGCAGGTTGGAATGTTTCATTTCAGTTATTGTCAACACAAACAGCCTTTCATGTTCTCACATTTATTACAAAGTTTACAACATTCACAAAAATATCAGTGCAATGGTGGACGATAAAATGCCACTCCTTTTTTAGAGGAAGGAATTTGCTGTGGTGTCTGGTGCATAAGAAATGTAGGGTTAATTACTGCAACAGTCAGGACCATAAATATATAACACAAAAAGGACTGTACAGTTTTGTGCAAACCTCTTCATCATGCGATGTGCAAACGTTCACAGTATAGAGAGTATGTGTCATGGGATGATGGTCAAAGATGTCAGCTGTAGTAATGTATAGAGACAGACGTCCACTGGGGGGGCTTGTTGATGAGAGCAGCTGCAGATGAGAATAAAGGGCCAGGTGGTAATTCATCACTCATTCATTACTACTGGGTCCATACAATCGCAATTTACAGTCAGCTGATGCAAATAAAGGCAACTTATAAGTGACAGCAGAGCAAGAATACAGCAGGTCAAAATAAGACTGCTGTCGTATGATCTTCACGTGTAGCGTTTGTGTATACAGTACGTTTACATTACATCTGACTTAGCTCAGCTTTAGCAACGCCACAGTACTTAGAAAACAATGACATCACGCTGACCATTACAGTTTGTGTTGTCATTCGTTAACTAAAGACATGTTTCATTAAACAGACAAAGTTAGATTTTACTTACCGGTCTAAAGAACCGTTGTGAGTTCATCTTTTAGCGTGTGTTAGAAAGTCCTGACTAAATGTACTCCTGTTTAGCTTCTTTTTACGTCGCTTCTTTTCTCTGCTGTGGCTGGGTGTCTTTTCAGGAGCTGTTGTCTGAGATGATGATAAAAGTTGCTTTTTTGGAGCCTCTGCATCTTTGTGTTTACTGAAGAACTTCCTGAGGCTGTTCCATCTACTCTGGGGTCGTTCCCTCCAGCCGGCTCCACTTCTTTATATTCTCCTGTGGCGCGCTAGAGGCTACAGTGACTCACTATCACCCCCCAGGCCAGACAGACAAACTTATTACAAAAAGAGACGGCCCGTCCTTTGGCTGTTTAGCAGTGGATATCTCTGCAATACAGTACATAGGCATCTTGGACATAACGCCAGATCTGTTACCTCTTCACACTGTGTTGATAGGGTAAGTTCAGTTTTTGAATGTTTTAAACTTCAATTATGTCCAGATCTTAAAAAATGCACATTTAACCCTAACTGATGCATTGAGTAGCTTCTCATTTCTTACACAACCATGTCTGAAGACATATCCTGTGGTTGTGGAAGAGATGTTACTCTGTTTGAGAAGGGTCAAATTATTGGCCTGCATCAAGCAAAGAAAACAACTAAGGAGATGCTGAAACTACTAAAATTGGGTTAAGAACTGTCCAACGCATTAAAACCTTATCTTAAAATAAATTGAATTTAAAAAATTCATGTTTGGTGAAATCAAATGGTATAAAAATAAGGTAGAACTCACGGCTATGATTAATAGTGAAAGTAAGAGCATTTCCACACTCACAGTGTGAAGAGAACTCAAGGGATTTGGACTAAACAGCTGTGTAGCCTTAGGAAAACCACTTATCAGTGAGGCTAATCTGAAAAAAAGGCTTCAGTTTGCTAGGGAGCACAAAGATTGGACTCTGGAGCGAAGGAAAAACGTCATGTGGTCTGATGAGTCCAGATTTACTCTGTTCCACAGTGATGGGCCCATCAGGGTAAGAAGAGAGGTGGATGAAGTGATGCTCCCATCATGCCTAGTGCCTCCCGTACAAGCCTGTGGGGGCAGTGTTATGATCTGGGGTTGATTAGGTTGGTCAGGTCTAGGTTCAGCAACGATATGTGCCCAAAAATGAGGTCAGCTGACGACCTGAATATATATATTTTTTCCTCCCTGATGGCGCGGGCATATTCCAAGATGAGAGTCCAGACCTGAACCCCACTGAGAATCTTTGGGATGTGCTGGAGAAGACTTTACACAGTGTATTTTGCCCACATTTTGTTGACACTTAGAGAATGGGATATCATCAGTCAGAAATTTCCAATGTCTCTGACCCTGAATAGCAGGAATAATAAGTTGGCTGATGTGAGTGTTTTCACCTCAGCTGCTCCCAGAACAGCTCAGCTCAACCTGAGCAGAGGTCTAATAAGCCACTGGTTGAAAACACCTGTGTGGATGTGCATGGCCATTAAATAGAAATAAATGCATAATAACTTCTCATAGACTGGAATATTGACATTAAGCATCACTGCACCCTGTAATGGGACTGAGCAATTCTATATAGAGTATATCATTATTTATATTTGATGTATTCTTGGTTTTTTATTCTGTTTTAAATCAAGTCCCCATCTGTGAAGCTCCAGAAATGTTTTGTGGGCTACCAAACTTTCCATCAGCATGGGGGGAGGAGATGATGACTGAATAGGCATTTTTTGAGTGACCTTTAAACAGCTATAGCAATGAAACCATCTTAAAAGTTGACAGGAGAAATGTTTCTTGTCGAGAAGGGGCCCCAACCACACACTGCCTTTTTGTGAGGGGCCACAAGCCAAAGAGATTGTGAACCTCTGCTTTAATATTGAACTATACAGTATATGACATAGTACGATGTTTCCCTCTGAAATGTATTGAAGTAGAAAGTAACATAAATGAAATGCTTAAGAAAAGTACAAATACCTCAAAACTGTACTTTGGTAGTACTTGAGTGTAGCATGTACTGTGTTACTTTCTGCAGGAGTAGTGCAGTGACTGATCAGGATTATTCATGTATTTTAGGTGCTTTATGGGGACACTGCAGGCAGCCATTGTTAATATGTCCCTCACATCTAGAGGTGCATAGCAGAGACACACTCCATGTTGTTTTCCTCCTGGCACCAGCTCTTTCTTCTCTGACTGTACCCACTTCCCTCAGTGTTCACAGATTACCGTAATCCCCCTAATCACTGCGCCACTGTTGTTGGTACTCACCTTCATTTTCCCACTCCTCCAGAGCACTTTGGTCACTTTTCTTCACGCTGCCGATGAACTCTGGAGGGACCGGCTCCATGTGTTCGTCCAGCTTGCTTGGCAGGGAGGCTGCAGACCTTGCGGGGCTTTCACAGTGATCCTTCAGCCCGTCCAGGTCCAGCTGAGACAGCTCCTGGAGGAAACTGTCCCTCTCCTCTTCACTCAGCTCCGACCAGAACTGCAGGACATGAGACTGTCCCGCGCTCTCTAAACCCTGCCTCACTTGCTCCAAGGAAAGCATAATGCGTCTCGGTAACAAGGCAAACCGTGGAGAAGTGTGCACGCATCCAAGCTCCTTGTCTGAGCAGGCTGCAGGAGTGTGGTAATAGTCCACAGGAAATGACTTGTGTGTCTGGGACAACTCGTGACTGCAGCTCTCGGATCCCAACACGGATCCTGTGGTGAGCACACTAAAATAACACGACCTGCCGCTGCAGCCGAATGACAGACGTCTTTATGCTGCTTCAGGATCACTGAAGCAAAACAAGTCTGAAATAGTTCCCTGAAAAACCACTTTGTGTCAGTCAGCAACAAGTTGAGGCTGTGTTGACTCAGTGTCAGCTGACCGAACCGCCTGATGCTGCAGGGAGCACTGCGATCAGCTCACCTACACAGGCTGTATGAAGCACACCGCTGATGTGTGTGTTCACAGGACGTGGTTCTGTTTAGAGTTTTCAGATTTACTCCTTTTAGCAGACCTCTAAACTGTGTCTTGTTTTGTGTGTTGATGTTTGTGGACCACAATTCTGAACTTGTATGTATGTAAAGTTCTTGAATAACAAGAGAGAAATAAAAAGACATCTGAGCAGATTTCTTCTACGGTTCTTAGCAGTTTTGAGCCACTTTGGTGAGCTGCCTAGGGACCTCACCCAAAAATTACTAAACATTTTAATTAAAAAATAATTAGTAGTTTGGACCAAGGAGATTACATTAAACCTGGACACTGTTGGAGGCAGAGCCCTGATAATTCCTATGAAAACTGCTCAGTGGCACTTTTAAGCCAAAACAGCTCGACTGCCCAGGTATGAAAATACCCGGATCTTCCATGTTGTTGGGCCCATAGAGCGCACACTAGAGCCCCTTCTTACCCCTCTTTAATATATCTAATAGGCCTATAGCCTATACATCTACACATCTAAAATGAATTGACAGATGTTAAGTCTCATTGGTTTTGAACTTTGAACAACTTCCACACTTTCACTTCCATCACACTGTACTTTAATATAACCGCCATGTCACATGCATGTCACACTTGTTACTGGTATCAGCTCTCTGCCCACTGAGTCTTTCAACCTTTGTGAACAAGCCTGTACAATTAAAGTGACGGTTAACTTTCTGCCATCCAGCAGAGTGGCTGTAGCTGTTCCTTGTGCCTGTCCCTGTCCCACCTTGCTTCATACTGGGTGCCCTGTCATGAATGCAGACTCAAAGCTGTTGGTTGATTATAAGCCACTGAATGTTATCTGCTTTTAACTTTTGACTCTATTTGAAAATGTTTTTAATGGTCGCAACATAACTTCACATTTGCAAGGCTTTTGGAGAATGATCAACAGGACACCCATGTTAAATCCTTGTGTTCATCATTCTGCCTCCTGCCACCACTGAAATGTGGTGAACGTCTTTTCCAGGTGATGAATATCACAGTGAGATGTTTGAGGGTTGAAGACGAGAGCACACAAAATGAGAAAGGATAATAATGGCGCTGGCTAGAAGATGTGTCTCAATGTTGATTTTTTATTACAGTGACATAAACAACATTTGTCATGTGGTGCAAACTCAGGTGGGATTTCAGTTGTCTAGTTGAATATCAAATGAGCCCAAATCAAAACACTGCTGAACTAGTTTATTTAACAGTTGAGATATACAAGCATCAATATTGTTTTCACCATAACATTCTTTCAACAGATGCATCTACAAACAAACCACGACTGTACAAGAGCTCACATACTCATTCTGGCATCTCAGTCACGTACAGCTAGCATAATAAAATAAAATAGAAATATATATATATGTGTATATGTATATATATATATATACTGAATACACTTTGTAAACTATGCCACCATTTATCAATATATATTGGAGCCTTCGGTTTGTATAGTGTAGTAGTTCCTGTATATTTCAAGTTCTACTGGCGATCTTCCTGTTGGTCAGTACAACATAGTTAGGGCTACTTTTAAGACATTTGAGCATGTAACATTTACATGCAGCCACATAGTGACATCATTCTGTGTCACCATTTTATGTATACATGATATCAGAGCGAGGCATCAGACACACACTGGTGGAGCCAGAGGAAGAGGAGGAAAGAGAGACGGACTGAGACATTTGCGTCTCAGCCTGTGAATGAGGATCAATAATCACATGAGCAGATATAAGGCCATCATCTCTTCTCCACCTGCTACAAAGACACAGCGTGGTTTCAAAAGCAGACGTGGTGCTGAAGTAAGGCGGCTGACAAAAGCAGCGTGGCATTCTGAAGGTTTAAGCAGAAACACACAGATTGGACAGAGTGCCGGTTTGTACAGCAGGGGAGCTGCTCTTTAAATGGACACATCCTTCCTCTTGTTGCATTAATTCCCACAACATACTCTTAATTCAATTTGATGAGATCATGTTCAGAATGTGTCTCTGCTGCCCAGAACGTGTTTAGTCTTCATGACAGTCAGCTGGGCTTTTGCCTGAGAGCTGTTTGCAGCTGAAATGGAGGATTTTCATCTTTCTGTTTATCGCCATAATAAACTGCTCCTGCTGCTGACAAATCAGTGGACTCTTTGTATGGAGGCTCCAAAGTGTTCAATAGCAAATAATAATAAAAAATAAATAACTTTAAAATATACAGTAATATGAATACATTCTGCAAAACATATGCATGATATTTTTTTAAATTCAACTCATTATGCAATATTTTGTCATCTTATTTTCAGAATTTGGTGAAGAAATGGCCAGAGTTCAGAAGTAGCTCCACCAATATAGGAGGCAGCATAACTGCTGGCTGCTGCTCGCTATACTCTTTGGCTGTCGTGACTAGCCACCGTTAGCAAATAGCCATGGAGCTCTACTCCCAGTGAACACAGCTGGACACCAGACTGTGGTGACTGATGATGACTCTGGGATCAGAAGAAATGGCATGAGAGGACAGGAGAGGCATGAAGTGGCTGAAGGTAGAGGGAGAGTTTGGCATCAACAGCAGGTGAAAACAAATGTAGAGACGGAATATTTTCACATCTTACTCTGTGAATTTTCTATTTTCTATTTTGACTAAACCTGTGGAAAGAGCTGAAATGATAGGGGCTGTCAGACTGTTGTCATTTTCCTCAACAACACCTGTTGTGCATGTATGGCACATAATATCATTCTGCCACTATAATGTCAGCGGTGTTGTCATCATCCACTCTCTCACCTTTGAGCCAATCACATGCCTCCTGCCTCTTAAGCTAGTAAGCTCAACCACTATGAAATCTAGCCATTTAGCACCTGTTAGCTAGAGCAACAACAATGCTAAAGTAATTCTGAGTCAACCAACTAGAGGTTTCTGCTGGAAATAAACAAAATACACAGGCAGAGTCACAGATCTCTTCTTCTTAAAAAAAAAAAAAAAAAAAAAAAATTAGCTCAACAATGCAGTTCATGCTAGCAGGTCAACTCAGTTTCTTCTGACACATTTTGATTCTAAAGATTTCCTTTAGAGAAAGACACAACTATGTGAAGAGCAGAAAGACAGACGTTTTTCTCTGTGGTTGCTCTATACAACATAATGTATTTCTATAATTATTTATTAAGTATTGAACACTTTGTGGTTCCATATAATTGACGCTTTGAAATTCAAACCACATCAGTCGCTCTATCACCCAAAACAAACCATGAGTCTCAGTTTTTTTCACCAAGACCACAGATGACCCTAAAAGCTAAAAGCCACCTGAAAATTATTCACTCAGCACAACCAACAGATCACAAATTCACTCATTAATCGTTTTTGTAAAAATAAATACATAAATACAGTAATAAATAAAAACAGGAATTAAAGCAGAGTACCTTAAAGTGCATTCAATGTTCCACAGACTCCTCCTCTGATAGTGTTTAGGTACATTTACATAAGAGAGGCTTGGCACGCAAGGCACTCATGGGAATCTGTGACCATTTAACACAGGCATCAGTCAGGTTGGGAGTGCTGCCTCTGCTCGGTTGTCCTGCCATGTCACTTAAAGGAGTATTTATTTACAGCGTACAAGAATGGAGATGTTAAGCCGACAAGCAGGTTAAATCTACCTTAGAGATCTCCTACCTACCGACAACATCTTAAAAAATATTAACAGGAATTAAACCTGTAAATCCTTGTCAGAAAGTTACTCCTGTGACTAACACAACTACATTTTCCCCTGATGACTCATGTTAAATCGGTGGAAAGGGAAACTCAGAAACTAGGGGTGAATGTATGATAACTGATATTTTGTACAGGAATAAGGGAGGAATGGAGGCATATCTCAAAGAGGCTCCTATGAAGCTTCTGTGCACAGTTTAACCTAACCTCACAGCATTATACTGTTAGTGCTGAACGATTGACATCACCAAAGCAAAACAGGCATCTATCTATCTATCTATCTATCTATCTATCTATCTATCTATCTATCTATCTATCTATCTATCTATCTATCTATCTATCTATCTATCTATCTATCTATCTCATATTCATTTTAATCTAATTGAAACTTCATTATGTAGATGAAGCCATGTACTGATACCTGTTATGAGTATTGACAGAATGTGCCATGTTGACTAAATAAGATAGTTAAACACAAAGTGAAGTTTAATCACTTGTGTTTTATAAAACCAGGATCAACTGGGTCTAAAGATGAAGATATTATTTTCTCTTTTACATGCTGTAGCTTCAGTAAAATAAGAACATGTGTAGCCTTCCAGAATAGCACTTCAACTGACCTGGTTTGAAAACATAAATGCTGCTTTGCTGAATTGTACATTTCTACAATTATGACAGGAATGATAGATAGTGTAAAGGTTCCCAGCACTTCACAGGGACCTTAGTGTGGACATCCACAGCATCTGAAAGCAGGCAAGCTGCTCTTTGGGTTATTCATCCTGATCTCTTTTGTCACTGACTACCGCTGCTTATAATCCTTTCTCATCCACAAGGCCCACCTCTAATAGTAGCCACTTAGCTTCTTTGTTTACTGCTTGTGGTCACATTTGCTGTTTAAAGCAACAGGCTGAAGCCCCTTTTACTTTAAACATAGTAACAACTGTGTCATTCCTGGATCCTTACTAGAAGTGGGGTTATAAACATAAGGGTAGCGCTAGAGGAAAGGGGTAAGTTAAATATCAGGACTCATGTCTTTGGAAGCATTAATGTGTTTGGGGAATGTTTACAGGAACAGGCCTGAAGGGGGATGTTGGACTGTCAGTAATGGAAAGGTTGAACCTCTGGGCAGAGTGAAGGAGGAATGAATGACTGTCACAGATCACCAACATAATACTGCATGTTTCTCAATCCACAGCAATGTTGGTAGATGTAGAAAAACAAGCTCTTGAGCTGCTGAGAGCCGGCTGTAGCTGAATATATTTTCACTAACTTCATTCAATTACTGAGGTCTTGTTTGACCAATGATCACCTTGTATCACAGAACAAGGCTGTGGGTCCCATCTAGATCAACATAAAGGAGCACATTTCATACCTGGTGAGGTTATATCCACATGGGTTTTGTGCACAGTCAGAGTACTTTTGCAGATTTCTAGTGTTCAAGTCTTCCAGTTGGGAGAAAAATACTTAAGTGATATGCCTTAGAAAAGCCCTTCAAGACATAGAGTCTTCCTTTTCAGCAGAGCTGCTCCTGCCACATCAGTGTCAGTGCCCAAAACAAACAGGTACATTTTACTGGTACACCAGTAAACCACTCAATTAATTCAATGTAAACTTGTGTCTTCCTAAATTAAGATTAACAGGACTTGAAGTACTGCTGGATTGCTCAAAGAAAGATTTAAATACCTGCAACGAACAGACATTGTGTCAGTCAAGCTTCCCTAAATGTAAAGTCTTCATTAGCCCCTCTACTTTCAAGTTATCCTTTAAACCCTGGGATTTGATTGGTGATTTAAATATGCAGAATGCCAGCTGCTTCTTCCTTAGAGCCAAACACAGTCAATCTTCAGCTCAACAGAAAAGCAAAGAAAATCTTTGGTTTTCTCTTGTTCTCTCTCTGCCTCCCACTTCACTTTGACTGGACCCCCAGCGTCATCTTTAGGTGCTCGTAGACCACATAGCTGATGCTGACAGATGGAATGACCTTCATGAAGTTGGGTGCCAGGCCTCTGTACAGTCCCGTTACCCCCTCGGTCCTAATGATGTGTCTGAACAGGCCTGACATGCTCATCTGAGGGCCTCCCTCCATGGTAGCTGAAGAAACAGAGGGAGGAAAGACTCAGCAAACACTGCAGCAAACACAGAGCTACTCGCTTGTTGCCCTCTGGAGGCTAAACATATGAATAGGTCCATCATACATAAACAGACATATAAACATCACACACCATGTCCATTAAAGATGCTCTCATCTGGACTTTTAAGTCACAATAAAATCATCTCACATTAGAACTCTATTGATACTTTAGGAGGTGGTTGCTCCTAGCAGTGGGGAGTGAGAGGAGCTGCAGCTCTCACCACCTTGCATGTCTATTGACCTCTGCCATCTGAGTCGATGATGAAAGTAATGTGACCATGGCAACAGAGAAACCACACTTAGGGAAATGATGAAGGAGCTCATTTTCCTATCTGATTTTCCTGAACTAAACATACACCTTAAACAGACTAACCTATTTAAACAAAGCTGTCTGCAGCAACATCAGCCTCAAGGTTTGATTATGTGGCCAATAAACAATATTTATGATATCAGTTAAACTTGCAATATTAATGGTGTTAAACTGCTCAACATTCCCATGTTTTACATGATGACGTTATAGTACTGAGGGCGGCAGCAACCTCGCACTGCAGTACGGTGTCAGCTACTGGGCAACAAAGAGGTAATCAGACACATTCAGAAAATATCTCCATGTGTCAGCTCAAAAACACTGAGTTCACCAAGAATCAGCTCAATAATAAACTTGAATCATTTACTCACTCGTTGGTTTTTAGAAGCAAAGACAGTTTTAGTCAAACATTTTCACATTTTCCAGCTCATATATTGTCGGTGCTGTCCAATTGTATTCCACTCTTGGAACTGAATGTCGGCAGAAAATCATTTTGGCAGTTGTTCTGTAGTGTTGTGAAACAAACAACTTGTGGCATTTTAAATTTTCTTTCAGGTAGCAATTAAATTTACCACTGCTGACATTTTTTTGAATGGAACTTGCCCATGAAAAAGGAGCTTTATAGTAATTTTTTATGGTAATGAGCAAATCTCATTCATCAGTTTAAAACAAGCAATTTAAGAGTATTTTGTGCAGTTACACGTTTGCTGAATCTGACTCGGAACACTTGTACGAGCAAACCTCAATCAATTAATCTACTGAGTTGATTCTGAGATTCTGAAAATCATTTCTTCATATCATTCTAACAGATAGTTCTACAGTGACTGACCTTGTCCCTGCATTCGAGTCCTGACCAGGGCCAGTGGGTAGCTGGACAGCTGGCCACATGTGCTGGAGGTAGTGCCACAAGCCAGGAGCACAAATACTCCCGGATCAGCGCTGTCTGTGGCGAAGCGCTGCAGCCAGGAATTCTTCAGAGTCTGACAGAGAAGAGCAGAGCAAAGCAGTCAGATTGAACTAAAAAGCAATAAACAAAAAAAGATGTCATCCCTCGACAATAACCACACACCTCATAGACAGCCAGGTCGATGCCAGCATAGGGTATGATGCCCAGCATGTTGGGGACGTAGCCCTTGTAGAAAGCAGCCACACCCTCCTTCTTGAAGATATGTTTGGCACAATTCAAGATGCCGGAGTACTGACCAGTCTTCCTCAGGGCTAATCGTGTCTTCAGGACCTGAAAGGACAGGAAGTGATGTCAGGCCTCCTGAGAGGTGAGACAAACCTACACTTTGTTGTCCAAGAATTGTAGAAAATCTTTCAGAATTGAACAAACATGGATTAACATATATATGCTGTGCATCATCTTTCATATGAAAAATGAGTTGCGTGTTATGAACCTCGTTTACATAAATTACTTGCTCACACTTTGTGCATAACTGAAGGTCTGTGAGTCTGAGTGTGAAGGTGTGTTTTCCTCCTGATAAGAGGTCACAGTACAGTTTCACATGATGGTTGAAGGCTAAAAGTTAAAATGGGCAGTCAGTCACAAGACAAACAGAATCCACTTGGATATTTCTGCATACAAACTAGGGATGTCACGATTTTGATTCCAAACTGAAAAATTAATTAAAAAAGGTATAATACTATCAAAATAATATGACAAATGAAATGAAAACACCGTAACTCTAAGATAAATGAAAATGGGTTTAAAATAAGTTTAGCCTTAACTGTATTTTTGTTTGCTCAAATGAAATTATGTTTTGCTTGTGCATAATTTCTCTTCAAAATATAATTTATGTGCTTGCAAGATATATTTTTCTGTGCTCAAAATCCCCCATTGCTCCTTCACGAATGTGGCACAAATATCATGGCATAGTTTAAGGGCCAGTTCTAGTGCTACCTCTTTGCACAGTGTGATTGTGGCTGACAAGTCAACAATAAATAATATTCCTATTGGGAATAACTTCAACTCCTGTTTGAACTACATTTAGTTGAATAGGGTTGCCTAATTCTACTACTGTATTTTTACATGGGTCATAATGGTGGTACTTGGAGAGCCGGATATTTTCTGAGGTCGTACAGGGTGTAAAAAGTTTGAGAACCACTGCTCTAAACTATATTTTTAAAGAAGAATTTGACAATGTAAATGACAGTTGTCAGGGCATAAAACCAGTGATGAAAAATCCAGAAGTGATTGCCACAGCCATCAATGTTGGAAAAAAGAAGTTTATCTTAAATTCAATCATGGATTTGGAGATTTGTGACTTCCCTAATATAAACATAATGAGTCATGAGCGCTACAGTACAATAACAGAATGAATACAATCTTAAACAATTGTCTGGTGTTTCTGAAACAAGTTCTTGCTTGATAAAATGGCTTCACTCTGTCTGTGTTCATTAGTCTCTCACCTCCATGGGGTAGATGCTGCTCTGAGCGATGGCTCCAGCCAGAGAGCCTGCCACCAGTCTCTCTGAGATGCCCAACGTCTCCTGGTTGCTTCCAATTAATCGCTTAATCTGTCAGACAGGTCATCCTTTTGTTACGCATCAACACGACATGTGACAGAAATATGTGGCTTATTGGAGCTGTACTGTTGCATACCTGTTCATATGCCATGAACTTAATAGCAGACTCAGGGGCGATTTTGATGACATTGATTCCGTTGCCTCGCCACAGTGACCTCACACCGCCCTCACGGATCATCTGAGTAAAGCCCCCACTGATATGCATGCTGTTGCTCTTGGAGCCATGAACCTGGGGAGGCCAAGACCAGGACAAACAGTCAGCATATATTCACACTGAGATCATTAATCCACTTCCCTTTGTGCAGTTTGCCGAGAATATCACACTCCCTCATCCATCAGCTGAGTGTTGTGTTTTACCTGCATGAGGACTTTGAGCCTGTCCAGTGGTGCTGTGCAGGTTCGAGACACGGCACCAGCTCCTCCTCCAGCTACTAAGTGTCTCCACCACATTCCTGTTTGCTTCTCTTCTGCAGTGAACTCATCTGGCACCATCAAACTCTCCCCAACATCAAAGATCTGAGGAGGAAGCAGAGGGATTGAGCCTGTTGACACACCGATTCAGTAAACTTGTTTTGAATACCCAAACGTATTGACATGAAATAACAAGTCAGGGCATTGTGTAGTATTATTATTATCATTACTGTTATTATTATTATTATTATTGTTATTATTGTTATTATTATTGTTATTATTATCATTGATATCATTATTATTATTATTATTATTATTATTATCATCATCATAAGTGCAGAAGATCTGGTGTGATACAGAGAAAAGTGCTGTATGTGTGTATGAATATGTGTGTGTTGTTTTTTTTTAATGGGTTGCGGTCTACTCTTTTCCTGATGCAGACAGAAAAAATAGAATATTATCACTCAGTAATTTCAGGATGGCAACAATAATGGTTAATTGTGACATCCCATTTGGACTTGATTAATATTACAGGACACATGCAGTCACTGGAGACTTTCCCTGCTCCTCTGTTATCAAACTCATCGTCCCAGGAGGCAAATTAGTCTTTAGCAAATTACAGGAACTGGTTCTGTTGGAAAATCGTGTGACCCTCATCATCATCTGGCTTATCAATTTATTCAGTATTATTACTGATATTAGTACTATTTAAATATTTACCAGTAATATAATTACTTATACATACAGTAATAGACTAATCCCATCCACATGCTCTAACAATAAGAGGGACTGGTATCAGAGTTAACATTGTGTCCTTTTGAAGGTTTTGCAAATGATAAAGGCATTAAAAGACTAATGTTCACACATAACGTGACTTTAACATTAAACCTATGGGAGTGTATTTCTGCCACAATGACAAAAAATCATCTCTTTATAATGAGAAACTTTTCTTGCTTTTACCTTTTTACATTATAACAACTTACATATACAATGTATTCCTGTTATATTATTATTTTCTCCTTATTATTAAAGACCAATTATTAAATTTTTCTTTCTTTCTTTTTACAGCAACATATTTCTTTATGTTATTATTATTATTGTTACAAAACTTTTTTGTTACAACACAAAACTAACTCAGTGTAGCTCAATATGCATTACCATTAAGTGACAAATAGAACAGTTTGAATATACTCCTTTCTGACCCAAACTGTGCCAGTTCTTGTCCTTTGCATGTACTTTGCAACTGTACGCTGTATCACAGGACCTCTTATTCAAAGCTTTCTCCTCCTTGGAGTGGTAGATGGGGAAAGTTCTCAGTTGGGTGTTTTTGACTTTGAAAACAGAAAAGATAACCTCCAGCATTTACTCTAACTGCATGCACCTAGCATCAATCAGTGTTGTTTTATGTTTCTTTGGTAGCGCCATCATTTAACGTAACACTGTGGGAACCGTGTTCAACACTTAAAGTCCCTCTGTCGAAGACATCGTCCCCACAATAACATTTCAGTAGAAAAGTTTCATGTGTGCTTTTCATGTTTGCTGCTCTTGCTGTGGAGTAGAGAGGAAGAGTGTGTACCGTGGAGTGTTTCCAGTGAAGTATGATCTCAGGAATGTTGTCAGCTGGATGCAGGAGGTGGTAATCCCGCCACTCATTCCAGTCGATTGTCATTGTGCCATTTTTATCCATACTGAGGACGTGAAATAACACAGACTGTTAGAAATTTGACAGATTTAGACAGCAGAGAGAACAAGTTATCTGTTCACATGCACTGTTACTTCTCAGTAATGATAACATTTGTTCTTTTGGCTTCCTTTACAAGTACAAGTGCATTCTGTTGTAGCAGGATGCTTTACTTGAGCGCCCTGTGCCACAACTGAATCACCATATTATCACAGTATTTCTTTGTGTTACCGAAGTGATATTTGTTGCAAATCACTGAAGAAAGCAGCTGGTAGATGAATAAGACAGAGACTATGCAGCGGTGATCAGTGCAGCAAGGAGACTATAGAAGCTACTACTTACTACAAGATAGGGGCCCAGATATGACCCCTCCTTATTCTGAGACCAGCCAGAGAGGAGAAGAGACAGACAGACACACAGACAGGAGATTAGAAGAACCAGACAAGGATCACACTGAGCCATAACAACATGAGCCAGTTGCTGCTACATAAACAGAACAACTAGACCATGGCTGAGCAGACTAAAGCCCTTTGTAGACGTGGAACATGCATCTGTTCATGGCCGCTCTGTGTACGAGGCTATGGGCTCACATTAAAACCTTACAGAAGTCCTGATAGCTCGTTCGATCTGGCTTTTGTGCGCAATGGGAATGTGTACACTCTGCATTTACACCTGGTTCAACTGACTCTGCAGCAGACAAAGGTTTTTATCACCTCTGCTCGGCTGGGTTTTGATCTAAACGTAAGACTCCGGTGAACACACTAAATTCCGCCATGTGAAGTGATGATGTGTTATCAACATCCGGTGGTGGCGGGTAAATAAGGAAGGAATTTGGGATGCATCTATCCAAAGACGTTTTATTACTGGACACAGTGTTGGAGGTGGAGCCCCGTTCATTCCTATGAAAGCTGCTCAGTGGTGTTTAGAAGCCAAAAACGCTCGACTTCCCGCATGTAAAAATACCTGAATCGCTATAATTTAAACTTTGCAAATGTTATTGGACCAAATGGCTGAAATTATGATAGAGAAACACATTCATGACATGAAACCTGACGTCAGTGACGTACAACGTAATGCTTCAGATAAAAATCACAGACGGGCTGCCTTGCCTGCGGGAAGTGGGAATGGGGTCAATACGCGATTTTTAGCATTTAAAAACCTGTGTAGACACGCTTATTTTGGTGGAATAGTGGTATAAGTTTCTAGAATATAGGACCATTAAAAGTTAAAGGACATCCATTTGCTTTTATGTGTTATTTAAAGCACTTTACTGGAAATGTATTAATTCATTCTTGCAGTTGGCAAGGATGATTAAGTATCAGGATGGCGGCCTGATGATTTCTTTTTAAGTTTACCAGTTTGTTCCTCACAGTGAAGGGAAAAACTGCTCTGACATGAGGTGAATCTCCTAAACAATGTAAAATCAGCTCATTCAAAGTGTTTTCTGGTTTATCTAACTGAGGAGACGAGATGATAATCACGTGATACATTTACTACTGTACCCTTAAAAAGTGGAACTAGATAAGCATTTAATCTCTGTGTATTTGATCCTCCTTGGTGATCTCAATTCAGACTGGTTAACCTCAGCATCAAATAATCCAATTATTTGCACAAGAAATGTGAAATGGAGGAAAACTTATTCAGTGGTCAGAAGAAATGGACCACAACATTTTTTAATGAACAGGCTTTTGTGTACCACCTCTACTCAAGTTCTATTACTGACACACTCAAAATCCCTGACCCTGATTTAGCTTTAAGTTATTTTACCAATGTTTTTAACTCAGTTTTAGATAAGCATGTCCCTTTTAAAAAGACAAGGAGAAAATGTAGCTCCACTCTGTAGTTCTCTGCTGAGCTTTCTACCTTAATTTAAACCAGAAATAAAGCATGGGCTCTGGCTAGGCACACAAAAGACCCATGTCACTGGCTTGTCTTTTACACAGACTTTCTTCTTTGGGGTTGATAACGTTTGATGTTATCAGAATTATCTCTCAGACAAATTACAGTGTGTTAAATTAGGAAATGTCCAGTTCTCCTTTCTCCACATTACAAAGGGAGTTCCACAAGGCTCAGTGGTTGGAGCAATCTTATTTACCATTTACATAATGATATTACTGGCTCTTTACACAATTACCATTGTACCTGCTCACAGACATGGCTCACCCTGCATGTTCCAAAAATTCATACTGAGTTAGGATAAATTGCTCACTTGCTTGTTATTACGGTCATCAGTATTGGAATTTGCTTCAAAAAGATTTTGAGTTGAGGTCTTTAAAACCAGTTGGACAATTCAAAGGTTTAATTGCAAAGTTTATTGAATATAAGTCATTTTTTAAAATTTTTAATTGCTTTTATGGTTTTACTAGGTCTGACCTCGTCGGATTATTATCAGGACTTTTACATAAAAGTCTTTTTTTACCTGTAGTTATTAGGAGGACGTATACAATAGCTACTCAGATTCCAATCCCATGTGTAAAGATGTGACATATTACAGAACAAAAAAAACTGGACACATCACAGATACACACACAATCACACACACACACACACACACACACACACACACACACACACACACACACACACACACACACACACACAAAAACACACACAAACACACAGAGGGAGTAAGCAGATTTGTCATTGTGGAATGTCACCTTTTGAGAATCTTGTCCGCCTGTTCCTCAGAGATGTTCACTCCCAGGTCACGAAGAGACTGCATGATTTCTTGGGAGTCTATCCGACCTGCACCAAAGAGATACAATAGTTCTTTATTATACACAGTTTTGTCTGCCATGGGCACAAGGTCACCCAGGAAAAGGAAGGTTAACTGGTGATTTATTTCTATTATAGACTAAATGATTGAGAAAACTCAAGTTTTATCCTGTGTTGTTGGTATTTTTGACTCTAATGAAAACAACAATAATACCACTTGGAAACACTAAGGGGGAAAGGTGCCTGTTGACACTTTTAAGGTGAAGGTAAAGTTAAGGTGAGCTCCACTGATGTTTTCATACAGGTCAATTTACTAGTCACAGTGAGCAACACTCAGCCTGTAAACAGAGTTGTATAATGCCCTTGAATCTTTGGAGGAGGTCTATCAAGTCTTATGAAGAGACACCATTTCTTGAATTATGGGAATAGTAGGATTCAGAGTTTTTTGGAACTCTGGAATCAAGAGATCATTGACACTGCTGCTTTTTGAACACTCTTCTTTTTTCCGTCTCTTCTGAGTGCTCCAAGTTTAAGGAAATGCAATACCAAATCACTGGAGAAACCCATTTTTTGTGATACTGTATCAGTCCTGTCTAGGGCTGTGCGATATGAGCAAAATCTGACTAAAATCTCATATAGGCGACCAAAACAAAATAAATGATAGAACATGATATGAAATGACAAATGATTTCCTATGCTACACAGTATATATCGTCATATCACACTGCCTTAGTCCTGTCTGTTCTTAATAACCTAGCAGCAATGAGTCACTAGTTGTAATGAGACTCCTTACCATCATTCTTCTTGTCTAGACTCTTGAAGACCAGCCGGAGTTTCTTCTCGTGGTCTCTGAGATAATGAACAAACTCCTCAAAGTCTAACTGTCCGTCCAGGTCTTTGTCTCCAGCTTTCACTATTTTCTGTAAGGAGAGAAGAGACACGAGGAACCTTTGAGGGACTTGTGTCCATTGAGAAACAAACACGAGGGGGACAGGGAACAGCAGCTCTTATTTTTGTATTTAAGTGATGTCAACATGTTTCAGATGACTGTATTTACAGTAGCATTATCGGTAAAGGATATTAATTTGAACTCAATGGCCGCTGTTATAAAAGACAGCTGTATTGCTTTGTGGACAAAGTGATGTGACAAACAGCAGCAGAGGTCAGAGTGAGGAAGCTTCCACCATCTCCTACCATCTGTGCTCTGTTGACTCAGCCAACAGTTAAGACCACTTTACAGCCACCACACATATCAGGTTATCAGACAGTTCACAGCACTTTCTGCCAATACATCCTGCCAAGCCAACTGGAAGGATTTCTACTAGGAATCAAAGTTAGCTGGAACATGAATAGACACGTACCAGCAGGAAATGGCTACCTAAGAGAAGGAACAGCAGGGTGTGCAGGCCAGCGAATAAATCCACATGTTTGTCTCTGTCAAGATAACCCTGAGCAATACTTTGCCAAATGATTTGCTCTGAGCTGACTTGAGCATGAGAAAAAAACAAAAAAACAAAGTGCATCACTGGACTCACAAGATGGAGACCAGTCCAGACGCCAATGTTTGAGGGACTGGATGTGTTTTTATAATTCACCCTTTCATGAAATAAAACTAGCATACTGATCAGATTAAAGCAGTATTTTTGCATGTTTTAGCCCTTTACATCTGTTTCTTTTTATCTTTTAAAGTTAGGCATGATAATGCAACTGCAGCAGTGGAAGAAGTGTTGAAATCCTTTACTTAAAGCTACCAAAATTAACTTTAATTTTTGTGGATTTTAGCAGCCTCTGTGAGCAAAAGATAATGAGGGTGAAACTTTATTTTAGTGCCGTACCACCAGACTACAGAGCAGCATCTGTCCTCTGGCTGTGAGACTCCTCAGTTCATCCTCAGCACTCAGCCACAAAAAATAGTTCTCATTTTATTACTTATCCAACCCAGGTAAGTTGAAACTACGATGATTATATAGAAACAGCCAATCTTCTCACTGATGGTCTCGTTTGCTTATGCAGGTCATATAGGGGCATCAGTATTAAAATGAGACTGTTTCATAACCAGTTAAAACGCCTTGTAGTACATTTAAGCAAAACTTGCCTTACCACAATGTATAAATACACCTTTAAAAGTAAAAGTCCTGCATACAAAACACAAGTATTAACAGCAAGATGTATATAAAGTTTCAAAAGCAAAAGTATGAATGATGGACCCCGTCAATTACATGATCATATTGTATTATTATCATAACTATTTTAAGGCACATAGTCATGTACACTGATGTACACTGCTGCTACACAGACACCATCATTTAGTCATTCTCTTTTAATGAAAATTGACAGTTATCATACCATGTACATGTGCTTATCTATGTTTTTTAATTATACTGTATTACTGTTCTTAAAATATACATACATTGCAGGTTTACAAGTTGCAAGTTTTATGTCTATCAAAACATGAAATGTTAATATTATAAAATTATAATAACGCTTTTGTAATTTGTCTATTTTAATTACGTTAAGGGTCATTGTAACTGACAATGATATTAATAAATGTGCAATACTGTGCAATTTACATTTGTTAAGCAAAAATGTTCAAGATTCAAGATTCTTGAACATTTTGAACATTTTTGCTTAAAAAAATGTCAAACATTCGCTGGCTCAAGCTTCTTAAATGCGAGGATTTGCTGCTTTTCTTTGTCATTTAGGACAGTAAATGAAGAGTCTTTGGGATTTGGACTGTTTGTTGGACAAAAGAAGCAATGTGAAGACGTCATTTTGGGCTCTGGGAAATTATGATGAGCATTTTTCACATTTTCTTCTATATTTTATGGACTAAACAATAAATCTATTAATTTTGAAAATTACCTGCAGCTTGATGGATAATGAAAATAATCATTAGTTGTTTGCAGCCCTACCTCTAATTCTATTTAACTTATTGACTTATTTAGACATGCTCAATAAGCGGTTACTTTACTAATAATAATCTAATTGGCATAAGTTGTTGTCACTGGGAAAGTATCTGATCCCTAACAACTATGACTAGAAAATATAATGCAAATACATGATGGCACATTAAAAAATGTATACTTCCACTGAAACCAAAGGCAATAAGTAAATACAGGTCACCATTATTACACTGACACAGATCATCTACACAACACAAAAATAAAGTCAACTGTGCCCCCAATCCAGCAAATTCTTAAAATTACAGTACTAGAATGTTTTCATTCATACCTTTTTCCACGTACGATATGTCATCAATTCATGCGAAGGGAGAAATAAACTCAACTTGAACACTGACTTTATTCCACTTGGTAATCCATTTGATTCAAAACACTCAAATTCATTGTGGTCCATATTGGACATGGAGACATAGAGATACAGACACATCAGGTTTCCTCTACTGTCTAAGTCAAAGAATGAAGAGGTAAATGGACTAAACACAAATAGAGTGTTTGCTCTTTGTGGAATATTCCCTAAAAAACAGTGTGATTAGAGCCCATATATGAAGCATATAAAGAGCTCTACACCCACCCACCAGGACATCAGCCTGCCTCTCATTGGATCATCAACTGTTAACATAGTAAATAGGCTTCATCTCACAGAGAACAAGTGACGCCATCATTTCCCATCGCTTACTGAGTGGTCATACCACATAA
Source organism: Pagrus major (assembly GCF_040436345.1). NCBI lineage: Eukaryota > Metazoa > Chordata > Actinopteri > Spariformes > Sparidae > Pagrus > Pagrus major. The sequence goes on from NC_133226.1 coordinate 3,930,881, forward strand.
AGTGAAACATGATAAAACTGATCACAACAGTTTCAAACTGAATGAAGCACACTTTTCTGTGTCTTGTGTTTGACTGCACAGACCTGACTATAAAAAAAGTTACCATGTGCTGATAGTCACTGTAAATATTTATCTTGGTGAAACAACTTTGTATAACTGTACTTTTATCTAAAATGTGTCAGTTAAAGTTACAGTTGAAAGTATAGTTTTACTTTTTTCTAATATTTGGATGCAATGGCCAGAAATGAACACAAGGTGGAGCACTCCTACACACTAGCAGTCAGTAAATGAATGGACTGCAAGAACCCTGAGTTACCCTTGAGGGGCACATGCTCCATCCAGCAGTGCTGCTCAGTTGTCAAAAGACCAGAGTGTGGTTGTACTGCTAAGTGTAAATGTTTGAGTGAGGAGCAGTGTGTTGAATAACGAATAATGTGTCCTTTAGCTCAGTGAACCAACACTGGGCAAGTAGAGGTTAACCAGGCTGAGAGTCAGCCATGCATAGCGGCTCTGTCAGGCTATACTTAGGCACAGTGTTACCTAATAGCGACATGTCAACATGCAAATGCTAACATTCTGATGTTTCGCAGTTATGTTAACCATGTTTTATCAGGTTTTGCAGATATTTGGCCAAAACCGTATTGGACAAATTAAACTTTTTGATCAAGAGATAATCAAAGTTAATTCATCTAGCTGAAAAGATCAGGGGGTCATCAATGTTCAACCAATGGTTAACCAGGATAGAAGGAGGGGGTAGGGTGAATATACCATGTCTGCACCATATTCTGTGCGAATCTGTAAATGTTGATATTTTACAGGACAATTTAAAACTCTGACCTGATGGTGGTGGTGGATAAAACAGTCACTAGTATGTAGGTACTTGATATCTGTACCAAATGTTCACAGTTTTACTGAAATTTCACTCTAACTCAAAGCAGTGGACCGACAGTGCGTGAATTTCACATACAGAGCAGAAAAGAACCTAATATGAATTTCATTTAGACTTCAATTCAAAAATAGCATAACTAATTTGTAATTTTCTGTAAAGATGAGAGATGGTTAAATTATTCGTAGTGAAAAGGTTACTTCTAGTCCTCGTTTTATGTCTATCAGTAGTTCACTTAACAGTAATTATCCTGCGGCTGGGATGCAGTGGAAAACAGGCCTACATCTGCCCACTCACTAAATTTAAATCCAACATATTGCCAGACAGGCGCTTTTCACTTTGACAACAAATCAGTCAGCTCCTCTAACTCTCTCCACACTAAAAGTTGAATGTGACTCCTGTTACTTTGTACTGCGACTCTGCTGCTGGCCACTCTGCTATATTACTACGATGGGTAAGTAATATAATTGGTGTAAGCCTGACTACCGTGTAACACCAGGAACACTGATTACTGTGGCAAGCCTAGTGCAAGGTTTAAATAAGTGATTCATAAGGAAAAAAGATTTGCACTGTTAAAAACTAATGTGCATACAGATGTTTACTTCTGTTTGCATTTTTTTTTTCATAAAAATGAAGAAAATATGAGCAGAAGTGCTGCCAGGTGTCTGGCGTGAAATAAAGTTCAAAAGTATTTCAGTGCAGAGTTTCAATAAGTTATTTAAGAATAGGAAAAAGATCTGCACTAACTGTTAAAAACAAATCATATAATAATGTATACAAATTGTGTTATTAAGGGAAATAAAATCAAAATTTTCTGAAATATTGTGCTTTCTTGTAGTACTTGAACGGTCTAGCAGCTCTCCTACGAGATGACAACACCAGCAGTGACCCCAAGCTAATTTGTGTTTGTGACCTTGTCTGAGATGTAAAGCTGGCCTTGATCTACAGTACATTACTGTAAGAAGGAAAAGATAATACAGCCTACTGCTTTATCCTACCTGTTGAAGATCTGTAGGTGGTGCCACCATGATTAATATTGTGGTCTTCTTCGGAGTAACATTACTCCTGCTGCTGTCTTTAATGTCAGATGAGTGCGCATTTGCTTGCAGCTCTCTGCAGTTCCCAGTAGCCTCGGTGTCTTTCTCCTCTTGCACCTGAGTATCAGCAGGTACACACTGTGTCATGCCAAAAAGGCTCCGGCACAGGTAACTCAGCATGTCGTGCAGCATCCTCAAACTGGGGCTTAGTGTGTCTGGGTGACTGCCCTCTACTCAAACACAATGAAGACACTTAACTGTGTTTGCTGGCTGAAAGAAAAGAGTTGAAATAGTAGAAGCAGTGTAGGAAGGTCAGCTGAGGACAGCCTGGAACTGCAGAGAGGGCTCCTCCACTTTCTTCCACTTCACAGCTTCAGCTCAGTGTCTCCGTGTCTCATCTTACTGGATCTTTTTCCCAATAAAATCGCTTCCCTGACAGATGTCCAAGTTCAGGTCCGTAAGCATCAAAGGCAGCAGGATAAAATGAAACGCTCCGCGCTAACTCCTGCCATATAACTTAAGTAAGTAAGTGAAGCATCATGAGTTCGCCATTCATAAATTCTACAATTTCACACTGTAAATATTTCATGTTGAGAATGATTAAATGATGGCAGCAGCAGACACTGCCACTGAACCGGCTTCAGTACCAGCAGGCAGAGAAATGCAGCAGAGAGAGCCTCCAGAAAGCTGCATCCTCACTGCAGCTGAGCCTGACCAATCACTGCAGCCCATACTCACAAGTCTGACTGTCAAGGATGGAACAGGCCAATGGAGGACAGGATAGCAGCATGGAAATTACTTTATGCCTCCAATGGTTAACCAGTGTAGAAGGAGGGGGTAGGGTGAAGCTGCAGGGTTTCCCCTCATTTAGTACCCCATCACAGCAGAAAATCTGCTGAGTGATGCCTCCCTCCTCCCTCCTTCACTATCCTCCTACGCTCCCTCTGAGTCATTCCAAACACACAGTTAGTATTCAGTGGGCTATCCCATCCACCCGACAGCCAAGCTCTGCCGCATTTAAATTCTCAATGTACTGGGTTCTTCCTGCTGGGAGAACTAAGTGTGACGCAGCAGAGTAGATCCATCTCTTCATAAAATCCTCAATACTTCAGCAGCTTTCTGCAGTTCCATCTTACTGACCGACTGCTTGGAGAGTACACTGATCCAAGTGTAACTGATTACTGACTGTAACGAGAGCCGTCTGAATAAAATATGTCAACCATAAAACCTGCAATAACTCCTGCTGCCGAATACTATAACAAGTCTCTCCCCACTAGCATGAAGGATTTTCGAAGTTTAGCAAAGAAAAGTCTTTACTTACTAAAGGATAAGATTTGCAATTGTTCCATATTTTACTTATCATTTACCAGGGGTTGAGATCTGAAGACATACATCTTTTGTAAAAATAGCCTAAAAAATATATAGTTTCATTTTTAATAAGGCTCAGTAATTTCCTAATCCAGCTGGCCACCACATTTAGAGCTCTTGCGAGTATTGTGATGGGCAGCAGGACTGTGTATGTGTGACGGAGTCAAAACAAACTACAGTGTTTGTGTTCGTGATAATAAAGGAACATGTCACGCGGTGCAATAGTGTGTTTTAATAGTTTTTGCACTTGGTCTGCACCATTGACATATATACATGTAATGATGGACAACGTATCATCACTTCCTCCCACTGTACGAAGCTGTGTAGTCTTAATTATTTGGAGGTTTAAATGTTGTTAAACTGAATAAAAAAGACCACTGCATTATACTGTAGACGTGCATGCGAACACACCCACAAAAGGTCAAAATTGAACCAGGAAGTAGCTTTCAAAAATCCAATGTTTTTACTGAGATATATGATATTAAAGTTTTTGTTTTTCACTGTTGTATATGCCATTTTGTGACAAGATGGATATCTTGGAAGTTTTTAAAAGACCTTAGTCAAATTTGGTGGAACATTATTCAAATAGACAAGAGACTCTGGAGGAGAATTTCTCTACAGTTTTTATCATCAGAGTAACAGATTTAGTGGATATACAGTCTTGGCAGTGGCACATACAGTGTTTGTGTAATGTAACCTTGAATTTGTATTTGTTTGACAGCAGGATCTAATGTCTGCGTGTCTCCAGTAATGGCCTTTCTCTAAATGCACTTTCGTTTATTAATCTTAATTCATCTTCACTGGTCAGAAGTGAGTGGCTGTGTTGTTTGATAAAAGTGTAGGGGGACAAGCTGTTATCTGCAGTTTAGTGGCAGTGAGTCAGCGCTACATTATCAGCAAGTGGGGGGAAGCCTGTAGCTTCTTCATGAAGAGACGCCCGTTATCTCATTTTGAACTCACACCTCATATACACTGTATGACAGGAAGAGGAATTGTCACAATTCACTTAACTACTCTGACACTGCTTTTCTTGGAAGCAGAGTCCTTTGATTGTAAGGCTATTAAAGATGTGACCTTATTATGTTAACCATATAGTCTTTTAAGTCTATATGGTTAACAATTTACATATCTAGCAGATACAGAGCAAAATTATCATTGTCATCATTAGCAAAAAAAGCAATGCTGAATGTGGTCAAAAAAACGGACTGCATCAGCAAAGTTTCAGACAGGAGGCTTCTATCTGCACTGGCCAATCAGGCTCTATAGAAACACTGTGAAAGTATCAAAACACACAATCCATGAAGAGACGTACGTATTCCGTATTCATAAACTTAAATACGAGCTGTCAGAACATCATTAAGGTTGTGTTGTCACAACTTTACAGTCAACACCCTCAGTCAACACCCTCAGTCAACACCCTCAGTGCTTGCAAAAACACCAGTGGTATTTTTCAATTACTTGGAAACTGGCTCTACTCGGTTTGACTTGGCACGTCAGGCCAGCACAGCAGGGATTTGCATTCTCATTTCAACAGGGCTACCTACTTGAAGGTGGGTCTTTAACTGATGACATAATTAGCTTGTGTTGTGGTCAGTGGAGCGGCTATAAACACTCTTCCTCCCTGATGCACGATTGAAAAAAGCTGCTAATGAAGCTCAATTAATTCAGTGGCAAACACGTATAAATTCTTCACAATAAAACTCAGCTGTTATTTTGTTCTTTAAAAGCTTTTATTATGAAGGAACACAACTAGGAAATGAGTTTTCACCAGCAGTAATTTAATACAACTCCTGAAACAGCTGAAGGTGAACAGATGAAACAGTAGAATACAACAGATATCTGAAAGTACGACTAGGGACGCTGGAGATAAACTAAACTAAAAATGTCTTTCTCAACTGCTTTGCTCAACTCAGCACGGTAAAATTGGTGATGGTAATGCAACTCAGCATGGCCCGGTTTGACTCAGCGCAACCAAAAGTGCCAGTGGAAAAGCCCCACAGCAGAGCTGATTCAGGAACAAGTTTGGCAGTGCCTGCTCAGGCCTGTGAAAGCTGACCAATCAGTGCAGAATAGGCTTTTCGAGAGGGGGGCCATCAAGAGACAGGCACTAAAACGGAGCGTTGAAATAGACTGTGAAAAGGTTGTGATTTTAATGTTGGTAAAGGAGAGAGACGCAAACTGCAACCAATGAGCCAATATGTCTCCTTTTTCCTCCATGGAAAAATACCTGAACAGATGTAGGCCTGCCGAAGGAGGCTTTGGGGTTTGAGAGAAGAGCCATGGGATAATAGAAAGAAAAGGGGACATTTGGCTAAAAATGCAACCAGTTTGATCCGAAAGTTAAGTGCTCAGAGTAGTTTTTAATAGTCAGGTCTCTCTCTTAATGGGTATATATCTTGTACATAAGGATATTCTGTCAATAAGTTTATGCTGTAAAACGGTTGTTAAAATACAGCAAGTTTTATAATGATGTTTTGTGGTGATATGAATGTGTTTTGGTCCGTGCTACTGTAACAAATACCTTATGATCGATTCTTTTACTAATTTATAATGTGAATAAACCAAATCGGCAAAATACTACTGAGCATTTTAAGACATTTCACTTGGCAATTAGATTTTGCAAGGCCCTACAGGTTATGTTTTGTTGTGTTTTCTGAGAATCAGTCAAGTACCAAACAGTATGTTATCAGGATATAATCTTCATCTTTATATGAGACTGTATGTTTGGTACTGCATTTGGATATTGCTATAACCTGCTAGATTCCAGAGAGGGTTTGAAGAGACATTCATGACCCTGGACTGTGGCCTGGAGAGGTTAATGCATCTGTGGGCCTCCTCTGCGTTAATTTACAGACTGAGCAGACACCGCCATTTCTGAACACACCAGCAAAGTTCTACAACATTTACACAAATCAGCCAGAATTCATGTGGATGCTATTTGACAAGCACAATGTACTAAAACACTGTTGCAGACCAAGTACACATACAAAAACTGCTCAGGAATAACTGTCCAATCCATGGAGGCCCCACCTCGCAGTCTACAGACCTCTTTTCATGTTTATGAAATTCAAGCAAAAAAAACCTCACTCTCTGTTGACACTCAAATGTCATACAAGTCAAACTTAAATGATGTTTATCAAAAGGCCCAGAAGGGGCATAGCAGAAAACAACCTCATTACATCTTACTGATGTCCCTCACCTTAGTATAAAATGTGAATACATAAGATTTAACTGGGTGAAAGTTTCTCCACGCCAATTTATTACCACCGTTGCCTATAATTAGGGCTGCAACTAAGGATCATTTTCACTGTCAGTTAATCCATCAATTATTTTCTCAATTAATTGATTAATTGTTCTGTCTATAAAATGTCAGAAAATGGTGAAAAAAGTCGACCAGTTTTTCCCAAAGGCCAAGACAACGTCCTCATATGTCTTGTTTTGTCCACAACCCAAAGATATTCACTTTGCTGTCATAGAAGAAAATATTCTAATTAGGAAGCTGGAATCAGGGGCGCCCATTAGCTCAGTTGGTAGAGGGGGCGTCCCATATGCAGAGGCCTTGCCCTCGCTGCCAGTGGCAAGGCTGATTGATGTTGGGCTGATTAGCACATTTATATTTGTTGGTTTGGGAACTCCTCTTCTCTGAAGTCAATCTCTGTCAATCTGTGCAATCTCATTATCCCAATGTCCAATTTCTGGGTCTCAATGTGCAATGGTGTAAATATTTTCGTCAGTGTGCAATAGTGTAAATATTTTTGGAGTTTTAGTTTCTTATTTATATTTTTTCTACTGCTTTTTTACTTACATTTGTATATATTTTTTACTTGTTTATTACTACTGTTTTAATTGATGCTCTCTATTTTTGCTATCCCCTTTGCTGCTGTAATATTGCAAATTTCCCTGTTGTGGGACTAATAAAGGATTATCTTATCTTTTAACTGCTACATTTGAATCTTGATTCTGATTGTGCTGCTGGCCTTTCTTGGGAGTGGGAAGAGTGGGGAGTCACAGCATGCTTTGTCCTGGTTCTTCTAAACCAGACGTAACAGGTGGCACAGTTGCAGTCTTCGTTTACAGGACATCGAAGATGGCAGACGAGGCTACTGACTCATCCATAATCATGACTGTTTTCTCTTCAATATCATTACTACATGTTTTCATACTTAATGTCAACGAAAGAGTGGAAAGCAATATATAAGCAAGAGAAAAGAGCACAAGGCAGCTACACAAGCGGACTCACTTGCTGTGAATTCTTTAGACGATGACCTGCTCTATTCACACATGGGCTCAAATGGACATTAAACAGACTTTATCTAGGGAGTCGGCAGGGTAAAGTTCGGGCCAAATGATTCAGACATTTGCGTTCGTACATACAGCTTGGTTGGGTGATGTCTGCAGAGTTTCAGGGTAGCATGGCATGTGTGAATGGGGCCTATGCCTGCCACCAACTTGATGTTCAGCCACTGACATAATGCATCTTGCCCATTTTAATGTTTGGCCAAACAGTAACTCAACCCTTCTGACTTTTCTTATATTGACTGAAGGTCAAGGGTTAAAAAAAACAAATGCCCTCTACAGGAAGGGACAGAGTCGTCTCTATTTTCTGAGACGATTGAGGTCATTCAACATCTGCCGGACTATGCTCAGGATGTTTTATGAGTCTGTGGTGGCCAGTGCTATACTCTATGCTGTTGTGTGCCGGGGCAGCAGGCTGAGGGTAGCAGACGCAAAAAGGTTGAACAGACTGATCCGCAAGGCCAATGACGTTGTGGGAGTGGAGCTGGACTCTCTGACGGTGGTGTCAATGTCCCCTCGGGGATAATAAAGTATTTCTGATTCTGAAGGTAGCATGTTACTGTTTTTTTTAAAATTATTATTATTATGTTTTGGCTTTGGTATGGCTTTATTGATATGACAGCTTCAGAGAGATGACAGGAAACAGGGTGAGAGAGAGGGGCCGTGACATGCAGCAAAGGGCCCAGGCCGGACTCAAACCCTGGGCCGCTGCTGCGAGGGCAAAGCCTCTGCACATGGGACGCACGCTCTACCAACTGAGCTAATGGGTGCCCCAGCATGTTATTGTTTAATGGAACTGAAAAATATTAATGAACAGGTGTACAGTAACTTGTGTATATTCATTGCAAAAAGACACAGTTGTTAACAGTTCTCTTAAAGAAAAGCTCTAGCTGTGAATGATTCAGACTGAAGCCTGGCTGTGCCATGCTGTGTAGCTTGAAGTTGTGAATTGTAATTGGGGGTTAATCCTATGACGTATGTGGTCTTGGATAGTTGCCACAATGTCAAATAGCATGAAGAGAGAGATGTTCCTATCCTCAACAAAGAGAGACATTTCTAGAGAAGTAGGGATTTTCACAACTCTGATCTGCTGCCAGTCCAGACTGTCAAATGAGGTCAGGTGGGACTCTTACCCTGTGTCTGCAAAGTAGCAACTAAGATTGCACCATGATGAGTATAAAAACAAATAGGCATCATCCACCAACTCTCAGCAGAAATACCTTTGAAAAGGGGGTATCCTAGACAGCTACAAAACACTTACTTTTCAACCAATCTTTGTCAAACATCTAAATGTCTTTTGGACTGCAAATAACCTGATTGTTGCTTATTAGTAGGTTACTTACATATCTGATATAAATTGGAGTTTTTCCCAAAAAATGTCACCTGTGTTTTGTCAACAATGTACATTTGTCAACACTTGTTTCTGTTCTTTACAGTCTTGACTCTTTCCCTGCTGTTGTGCTATCCCCCTGTTGTCGTTTCATCGTCCCTTACTGTTCTTATCTAAATAACACTGCGTTATCTTATCATATATATATTATAAATATATATTATAAATACCTCTATAAGTTCTATAATCATTTCCACGTGTACAAAGTAAGACAAAATATCAACAGCAACAAAACCAGACGGACAGATTTACACAAAAGCACACACCTCATTCACTTGAGATAAAATATGTCCACCTACCATGAGCTCATGTTCAGTACGATGCACCCCTAATTTCTTCAGCCCAATGGTCAGGTCGTTGACACAAATGCCTCCGTCACCGTTCACATCCAGGACTTGGAACAGCACTTTCAGTCTATGCTCCTGCTCAGGCCCTCCACATATGTCACATGGATGCGCTGACTTGCCGGGGTCGGAGTGCCAGCCGCTGGCCACGGGCTGTCCGATGACTGGTTTAGATGGTGAAGCCGATGAGGTGTCCGCGGCTTGCCCACCTCCACCGCCAGGGTCCACCCCTGGGTGGGTCTCGGCGGACCGGCACTGGCAGAATACATCACTGAGCAAGGGGGGCATCAACGAGCCCTGCTGGTGCATGAATGAACAGGTTGACACACTCTCAGACAACCGGTCGAGAGCCAAGTCAAAGAGCACTTGGGACGACTGTTAGCTTATATCTCAATCCCCGACTACCACGTCACATGCCCCTCCATGTCAGCCGGTATCGAAAGGAAAAGCCACCAGCTGCCCGCTAACTTACAAACCCGACTATTCACCACCAATACATTTATAGAGATAATATGAGACGAAAATGGGTCCTCTCACCATTTCCCACTTGATAAATTAGCTCAGCTAGCTAGCGTTTCCAACGTAACCTGATGGAAGAGTTAGATGCCGGTAAAACGAGACGCGATGCTGCGATGAGAATCCTGAGCTGTCAGCGCATTGACCGTCTATAAAATGCCTTCACAGCACCGAAAGGTGCAGTCTATACTGACGGAGCTCGTCTATCACACATCACGAACAATACAAGCTCCTGTTAAAGACAATAAAATGTTTATTCCGACATTTAAGCGCCGTTAACTTGCCCACCGCTGAAGACCAGTGTATTTGGGACCGGGAGCCGGGTGCGCCAGAAGTCTCGCTGTACAACGCGAGATTACAGCGTGACCGCATCAAAGGTTAGGTTATCTGCTTATTTACTACCTGAGTGACAACTGGCATAGAGCCGGGACACCTGGGACATGATCCGAGAAGAACTTGAATGGGAAACGGAGAATATATCATAATAATGTGATAAAATGGAATACAAAACTGAGAATATTTAATTAAAATCTGAAATGCAATTAAACATACAAACACGCGCAACACATTGGCGCCATCTATTGTTTGGGACATGGCTGACTGTACAAGTCAGAGGTACACTGAAGCCTTTTCAAAGGAATATGCCAATTGGAAATTTGGTGGCAGCAATTTCATGATAAAAACACTTTAAACGATGGCCAGTGCTTGCACTTTTCAAAGCATCAAGGCCTGTCACCAGCACAGTTTATAATCTTCCCATTATTTACATTACATTACATTACATTATTATTATTAATACATTTAAAATGAACAAACAATTGATGTGAATAGTAAAATCCAGCTGTATAGCACATCACATATCTACAACAATTAAAACACAGTAACTTCAATGACACTGTAGGCCTACTGGAACATTAGATAAAGTTATTTATCACTTCAACACAGTGACTGTTTCTCCATTAAATGAGAATGTCCAGTTAGACATACTCTGAAGCTCTTTGGCAGTGCGTGACTGTAACTGCACTAAGTGAAGCTATTTAAAGATTAATGATATTTATACAATATATATTATTTTATATCATTATTTAAATGTAGAAATGCCTTAAGATGATGTGAAAAGATGGCAGTGTATCTTGGGTACACACACACACACACACACACACACACACACACACACACACACACACACACAATACACTTATTTTTTATTGTACATTACAATGTTTTATGGCACGTGCATGGTGTCTTACCCTCTCTATACAAATTTAAGTGTATTTCAAAAGAAATTGATTTTTTATAAATAACAACAAAGACTCATATTCACCAACTACGTCTGTACGATAAATTGAGATATCATAACGGTGAGAATTTCTATTTGGCTTTTGAAACCCATAGTTTGTTTGGCTTGTTGAGTGATTGGCGTTTGATTAAACCAATAGTAACAGAGACTGTAACATGACCGCGAGATATCTGACCAATTGGGTGTCAATGGGCGGGGCAACACGCCCCGCTAACGTAAGCGTTGCTAGTAGGAAGAAGAAGCCGATTCTGGAAGCCATTACGTTGCGCACATCAGTTGAGTAAATCCTACTATTTTTGCGTACAATACGCACAATTACCTCTCTAAAAGAGGAATTTCTGCAATTATGGCATCGGTCGCGAAAAAGAGAAAAATGAATTTTTCGGAGAGAGAGGTAGAAATTATTGTGGAAGAAATAGAGAAACAAAAGCACACACTGGTTAACCACTTCAATGCTGGAGTCACCCACATGGCAAAGAATAACGCGTGGGGGGATATCCTGAAAAAGGTGAACGCTGTCACCACCTGTCCCAGAGAGCTCCCCGAGGTGAAAAAGAAGTGGTCCGACATGAAGACGGAGGTCCGGCGCAAAGTGGCCCAGGCGCGGGCTGCTATAGAGGGGACCTCCGCTGACTGCACTCCAGTTCCCGTCATCCTCACTGCTATGCAGCAGAGGATCTGTAACCTCCTGGGGGAGGCCACCATCATCAGCTTACCTGCAGGAGACTCGGATGCTGAGATAACTTTACCTGTTACAGTGAACACCGCTACCACCGTGACACTAGCAGAAAGTAAGTTGGCAGAAGTTTTACAGTGAGCAGCAGACACAGGATACAGCGACAGTGTGTGGGAATATGATGTATGCTTTTGTAATAAGCAGAATAAGTTCAAGTGTCATGTGTGTAGAGCTCAGTGAGAAATGTTGCTCTTTAAGTAGACTGACAGGCTGAGACTGAGCATGTATTATACAAGATTAATACAACTGAATATTGAAGGGAAAATACTTCTGATTGTGGGGGACTTTAATTCATACAACATAACATTTCCCATTTCCACTGATTGAAGCAAACAGCAAATCCAGTTCTGCTCCTCTTGTATTGTCCGCTCACTCACCACACCACTGCTTCCTAGTTATTTCCTGAAAGCTGATGAGGACAAGTGGTAATGATGGAAAGACAAATAGGATGCACCTGCAGACTCTTTGACCCTGATGGCAGGGTTGCTCTTGGCTCACTGTAGATTTGTATCCCATCTCTCAGCCATTGAGATGGACTGTGGATGCATTCAAAAGTACTAAACATGAGTCCTACTATTCCTCCACTACCTCCTCCTTTTCTTCATGACACAGACACCACATTGGAACAAGCATATTACTTACTAATAGCCCGATTTCCACATCCAATGATTTACATTTGGCACTTGTAGGAGAACAATATTAAAGGGACAGTTCATCCCAAAATCAAAATACATACTTTTCCTCTTACCTGTAGTGTTATTTACCCATCTAGATTGTTTTGGTGTGAGATGCAGTGTTTTGGAGATATTGGCTGTTGAGATGTCTGTCTTCTCTCTAATATAATGGAACTAGATGGCACTCAACTTGTGGTGCTCAAAACACCAAAACATACATTTGAAAAACTCAAGGTAATCCACAGACCTTGTTGTGAGAAGTTTTGTGCAGGAACTACACGGATGAGAGGCTAGCTAACTAAGTTAGCTAACTAAACAACTCAGCCAAGGAGGACAACATTAGTGTCACAAGCACAAGCCTCTTGTCCATCAGTGGATGCACGCTTCCTTCTGCGCGGTGATACTGTTGGCAGGTGTAGTTCGGTAGAAAGAACATAGATGCCATATGAATCTTCTCACAACAGGCTCTGTGGATTATCTTGAGTAACCAGGTCATGATGTCTGGATAGAGACATTGCCGTGAGTTTTTCAATTGTATGTCTTTGAGCACCACAAGTTGAGTGCCATCTAGACATCTCTACAGCCAGTATCTACAAAACTAGCACTACAGGTGAGAGTAAAAAAATATTTTTGGTTCTGAGGTGAACTGTCACTTTAAGCGACATACGATTGTTTGTGTAGGTTTAAGTTTAATATTTGACTTGTATTTCATTGTTTTCAAATTTTCTCCCTTCTTTTTCTTTGACTGTTTGTTGTCATGTTTTCAGCATCATATTCTGTCTGTGCTGTTTCAGCTCTTCCAGCTGGCTCAGGTACAGTCTGCGATGAAGCGAAGCCACTGAATGGTAAGTGTTATTATCTGCAGTATCCCTCCATACCTGCATTTTACTTCATACCTGACATATACAGGGCAGTAAGAGTATTTCTTAGTTGAAAGGACACATATTTCCACATGCTACAAAGGAAGATTTCCATGCATTGAATTGATCATTGCAACATTTCTGGTCAGCATGAGCTTAGACAGCAGACACTTAAGCCTGAGACTTATACAGTACGTTTAAAGATAATATAGAAAATAGTAGAATATAGAAACTACTGTTTCCCTACTCATGGTATGGGCAAATATGACAGCACGACAAAAAATGGGATGATACCTTAAACAAATGAACTTGGTGGCAGCAGGGCTATAAGCACAAGAGGCTGGTTGTGTTTTTATCCCTTCCTTATTTTTTTCCTTTTCTGATATTCTAATAATGTTCCTCTTAAGGTAGCAGCCTGCATTCATTTCCAGAAGGCTTCACATCACCCTGCATTCACATCCATTAGTGCAAGATTGACTTCATCATCACCTAGATTGTGCTCTTTTTGTTTCACTGCTGTGTCTTATCACACTGTGTGCCTTTTTTATGTTTCTGCTTCTGCCTCAACAACAATAATGATGGCTGGTTGGCACAGACATATTAAGAACCAGTTGGTAGGACAAATGAAAACACATTTACATGTTCAGACAGAGTGTGTCCAACAAAGAGGCAGTGTTGCGGACTTCATTGTGACTTGGGCTGGAGTCGACTTGAGTCACTGTTTTAATGACTTGTAACTTGACTGGACAGAAAATAAATGACTCGAGACTCGACTTGGAAGTTAAAGACTTGTGACTAGACCTAACTTGAGACATGATGACTTGAATGACTTGTCTGTGTTCATTTTATATTTGGAGGGTAATATTATGAAGTAGCTTGCATATCCATGACTGTCAAATTAAAACCATTCAGACCTGAACTCCACCCCCCTGCTCCACCTTTGACCTCATTTCAATATACAGATTTCCCAAAATGTTGAAGTATTCCTTTAAGTGGTGCATTGAGTGACATAAGGATTAGTAGATCACAACTGTATTTTTTAGATTTGGGTTTTGAATGGAAAGCTGCAGACTCTATAGGCAGGGTAACTAACGAAACAGCTGTTCTGTCCTGTTTCCAGCTGAAACAACTTACCACACTCTGGAAGACGGCGGCGTGGTGGAGTACTGCACCACCACTGTAGGCGACTCCACTCCCACTGTGGTGGCGGCTGTTGAAGCTCCAGTGGAGATGCTCGCCTCATCCGCAGCATCCCCGCCTCCACCACAGGGTCAGGCCAAACCTCAGGAGCTAAAGAGCCGTATAGCCCTCAACTCGGCCCGCCTGCTACAGGAGCAGAGAGTCACCAATGTTCACATCCGACAGATCGCCCAGCACCTGGAGGGCCAGAACGAGCTGCTGCAGATGATGCGGCGCTCCCAGGAGGCTCAGGCATTCGCTCAGGAGAGACAGGCCCAGGCCCTGGAAGGTACCCAGGCTGCCCTGCTGGCATTAGTGCAGATGCTCAGGCCTGCTCTCAAAGACCTGCGCAAATTCCTGCAGAGTGGGACTGAGGTGGCAAACCCCAGCAGCTCAACAGCAGGAGCCACAGCTGACGGGGCAGGAACAGAGGAGCAGAGCAGGCCCAAAACACCTCCACCTCCACCACAGCAAGCCGAAGGGATACAGTAGACACTGTGTGTGTGTGGTGCTGCCTCCTGTCTGCATTTCACATAGAGGAGTCCATGCACACAGACTACAGAGAACAATATAAACTTGTCAAAAGTTGCCTTAGCATGTACAGAGTTTTACTTGTGTTTTATCATGTGGCCACTCACAGAAGCATCAAAAAGGTTTAGTTAAGAACATTTTACTGCCTGTCATTAATCATCTGTGACTTTATGTTATTTAATACATTGGATTTGATTTTGAGATTATGTTTTTAATGCAACGATGCAGAAGGTCATCATTCTGATGTGGAATGAACATTGAGTTCTTAGTTTTGTCATGTCATTTTTTTTGAGACCGGAGTCAGTTCGTCTGCACCATGTCTTTAGAACGGAATAAAATTAGAAGAAATATCAGCAGCCTGTCTTTTTCCTGCAGGGTGCATTACTACTAATCAACCAGAAGATGTCAGTGTGTGTAAGCCAATGTCATCACTGGTGGCACAGCAGATGATGACAGTTAAAAAGGGTATCTCCACCAGTGTTACACATTAAAGCGTGTTTACAGGTGTTGGGTAGTAGTTCTGCATATGTAAAAAAGCAGTCTAAAGCCTTCTTTGCTGCATGCAATCTAGACTGCCTCCAGTGATGTCACTCAGTTGCTCAGTTTGTTTGTGTATTGGTTTGTTTAAAACAGGACAGAAAATAACAATAATAATACAAATAAATTACAATGATACTTGTAAACAACACTAATAAATACACCAAATGAAAGGCATTATCAGACATTCATGAGAACAACTATTACTAACATTAGTTTTGAACTGGGCAAGACTGACAGTTTCTCTAATATTTGTAGGTATGACATTCTGTTGTTTTGTTGCTGTAAATGAACAGGCAGATTGAGCAAATTCTGTCAAGCAATGTTTAAGTTGCATTGTGGGTAATGTATGCATCATGTTTTGAAAAGCCGTCCACTGGTCTGCATTGCATTCCTATAACACTGTTTGACTCATGGAGAGGTTAAAAACACATGATCAAAATCAATACAGCAGAACAGAGATATCACCTGTTTTACTCCACACATTCTTCTTACTTTCCAAAACCTGGTGACTACATTACCCAAAATGCATTTGTAGACAATTCATCAGATGAAGTGCAGCTTCCCCTGGAGCCACAAAGGGCTTTAGACTACTTTTTTCACATAAGCAGTAGTGTGAAGTAGCAGAACCACATTTAAAGTTGTCATGTAAACCTGGAAATAATCAGAAAGTTTGAGAATGCAGAAAAAAAATGAAAGTGTCAGAGGTCAAATTGTTATGCTAAGCAGAGGGGCTTTCTCAGCATCATTAAGTGCTAAAAGTTTCCAAGGTGGCAGTGCATGAAAGTCTAAAACACTTTACAGAAACTGGATCAGTTGTATCCAAAGCACGATCAGGCAGAGCCAAAGTGGGCAAAAACAAGAAGCAGTCTGTGACATCACAAGAAGCAGTCTGTGAGACAGATGTCTGTCACATCATGCTGGGATAACACGAGTCAGCAGGTTTTACACTAACTTGTGGAGTCCATGCAGCTCGAGTGCATGCTGTCATTAAAGGGGCACTGTGTAGTTTTGGAGAATAAACTTAAATATTTAGTATTAATGAGGTAATGATACAAACTCAGAAATATGTATTTTTCCATAAGTGAATAAACAAGCTGTTCTCAGAGGAAAATAAGGTCCCAGAACACTGTTTGCTAGAGAGGTGGCAGGGTCCGCCACATATAAACAAAGTAAAACAGTATACATTGTGTTGTCCTTTCAGTGGCTCCTTCCTGTTTGTTTATTCAGTTTATTCAGTCATGGAAACAAAGAGAGTTTTCATTATGAAGATCTTTCTCTTCTCATTAACATCTCTTCACCTAAACTACAGACTGCTCCTTTAAAGCAAAAGGGTGACAAACAAAATACTGAGATATTCATTGACAGTTTCCAAAGTTTCAACTTTTCACTCAAACTGCTAAACTGATATGATCATTTGTAATGAAACAAATAGTATTACATTGGAGACAAATGCAAAGTAGAAGTATCTTGACTCCTGGTTGCAGACTCTTACATATATGAAAAAGTTGAATATTGAACAGTTGTATGTACTATATGATGGAGTAGAAGAGCTTTATCTATCTATCTTAGAAGAACCCATATGTGAACATCATACCGAATATATTACTGACACATATCTGCTTTTAATATGTAGCCTATTACAGATATATAGTTTGTCCATTCAAAAAAATTGTTCCAAATTGAAATATATTGATACCTATGATGACACTACGGTATATGTCATGTTCAAGCATATGGACATATTAAATATCATGTTCAGAGTCGCTCCTCTTCCTCACACGCCTCTGCTCAGACTTTGTGGACGGTCCCTAAGCGGCCCGGTGAGCTCGGAGACGTTCACGGAGCCGCTCGGCCTCGCTGTTGTTGAGCTCTGTTGTAGAGGGAAAAGTTGGTGATGATGCGCTGAAGAGGAGAAAACTGCCGAGTACACAACTGTGCTGTCTCACCGACTATGAGGAGCATCAGACCGACGGAACGGTAAGTTTGGAGGAGGTCTGGAGGGAGAGAGAGGAGCTGTGGTGAGTCGCTGAGCGGTGTCGGTGTTTGCGTGGCAGCTGTGTGCGCTGCAGAGCAGGAGCAGGCGAGAGAAAACCAGCAAACTTACATATTGTAGAGCTCGCATCTAACTGTGAAACTATTAGAAAACACCGGATTCATCAGACAGAACTGAGTGTGTGGGACGTTTTGTCTTCTGCAACGTAAAAACATACAGACAACACGATTCCCATCTGTCACTGCTGCAAGTACATTTACAAGCAGCTGGAAATGAAATGACTTCATCATGTTGTAGAACTTCAACAAGTGTTTTTATTGCAGGTCTAAACAATTCTTCTGGAATGATCAACCCTGAACCAAAGGAGGACTTTCAGCCCCCACACTGAAGCCAAACCCAGCAGGCTGCATTTATTGTATTCATTCATTGGTGTTCATCAGACCATGAGCACACTCCAGCAGCTGGGGACTATGTCTTTTCTGATGAAGAAGAAGAAGTTCAAGTTTCAAGTGCACTTCACATTGGAGGAGCTTACAGCAGTTCCTTTCGTCAATGGAGTGCTTTTCTGCAAGATCCGGCTGGTTGATGGTGGGGACTTTGCCACCTTGTCATCCAGGTATTTACAACA
Source organism: Pagrus major (assembly GCF_040436345.1). NCBI lineage: Eukaryota > Metazoa > Chordata > Actinopteri > Spariformes > Sparidae > Pagrus > Pagrus major. The sequence goes on from NC_133226.1 coordinate 3,949,159, forward strand.
CATCACTTCCTTGTTTTAAGACAATCTCTACCTGAGGTTAATCTGCTCCAGTCCAGAACTATGTCTTTTTTATTCTTCTCAATTGTTGACACTGTGCTGTTTTCTCCAAGCAGAGCAGCACTCGACTCTGGGTGGTTAATAGACTCTGTTTGTTGGTAGTTTTCCACCTCAGATAAGGGAAAGAAACTGGCATCAACCTTTAGTACAGTATGTGTTGTTTCACCCTCATGTCTCCTGGGAATTTTGCCTTCATGACGTTTCTCAGCTCCACCCTGGCTTCTCACACTGGGAACTGCCCAGCATTAACACAGCCTTCAAGATTAAGAAAACTTTATTGTCCGTTAATGCACGCAATAATGGAAATTTGTCTTTGGCTATTGTTGAAGACTCTCTGGCAAAGCGATTTAGGGAACATGAATCATCCACTCTCAAAATCTGATTACTGTGACGTCTGATGAGTATTTAGAGTAACTATGACAACAGGTCAACGAGTTAAAACATGGTCAGTTTCTGTTGTAATGGTCTGGGGGCAGAAATCTCTGCGACAGATTGCTCCAAACCAGGACGAATAAAATTTAACCCATTTTGATATCACTAATTGAGCAAATGTGATTTTTGTACTTTGGGTGAACATACCCTTTAATTATTTGCATACCAGTTATAAAGGCATCTGGGGGCCTCACACACACCCCCATCCTCCAGCTGTTGGTATATGCACTGCACTGGCATGACTTCAGTTAGACTCACACTAATTTCATCTGTTGCTCAATATGAGTAAGCTGTAGTGAAGTGTCATGACAGGTCTGTAGATTCAAAGAAGACAAACCTGCAAGGACCACACCAAGGTTTCTGCATGTTCTAACTCTTTTAGACCATAGTGGTTCAGGTTTTTCAAAATGTGTTTTCATTCTTTTCTCTATATTGAAGAAATCAGTTTGCAGAGACTTTAAACTTTGAGACAGTTGAAGAATAGTTCAGCATTAAATGTTGGATGTGGTCCGCATTTAAGTTTAAAATGCTCAAAAAATGAGCTAACATAATCAGCGGAATGTGGACAAACAAAAGTGTTGACGATATGTCAAAGAAGTTGATGTGTACTGAAGTTAGCATGCTAACCAGCTTTTACAATTTGTACCTCAAGAGGTGATAGTCTGATAGCCCCCGTAGTTTCACCTGGGAGATGTGAAAGAGGTGAGGTTTGCTACGTAATCGAATAAGTCGAGAAAATAAACTCCCAAAATGTTGAGAAATATTTTCCCACCTGTTTTCCTTACAAAGCAGAAAAAAACGCGCAGTGAGCGAGGAGCTGCTCACTTAGTTTGGCTGCCAGGTCCCAGATTGTTCACCTAGAAATACATGTAGGATGTCACGCTCCCTAACACCACGAATCATCCCTTTTACTGTTACTGTAGAGGTAAGTTAAATACTGAAATCTAGAGGTGTTTCTACCTTCTGTGGTACACTTTGAACAGAGCAAAGCTAACCTTTTCGCCCTGCTTTAATCTTAATGCTAAGCTGGGCTAATCGCCACACAGCCCCAGCTCTGCGCAGAAATGAGACTGATATTGATGTTAGTTGCTCGACTATTCCTTTAAAGCAGATTTAATGTAAAAGTTAGTGCAAGTTGATTTTCATATTCTAGTGAAAAGAATGGAAACCAGCAGCTGTCTGGCAAATATGGTTAATAGAAATATGAAATCTATGTGAATTGTAGTACAATTCAACAAACGTGCAAAAACACTGCTATGGTCCTTAAACTGTAAACTTTATTTATATAAGCAAACTAAGGAAAGAAATAAACAGTTAAAAAATAGAACAATTAATTGAAATGGTAAAATACACGTAATAGAGGGTGAGACAAACAGATTAAATAACAGAAGAGGCAACACATTGGAATGAAAGCAGATTTTGAGGACTTTGAAACTGTCTCAGACTCTCCTGAGGCCAGCTGCAGAGTAGAAGCCCTGTGACCTTTAACCTTTCCGCTGGGCACAGGAGCTGTCAGGAAGTTCCTGTTGAGGATCACACAGATAAATGAGCTGAGCAGAGCCAAAACTCAATGCTAAAATGAACAGACAAGTAGCAGATATGGTTCATTTGCCTGCATGCAAATAACTCAGTGACCGTGAACACCAGGTATTAATGGCTGACAGCTGCCTAACTTTCCTGTAGTTTCCATGAAATATTGGTTAATGACATGGAGTTAGTGTGTTTTTAAAAATGGGAAGCTCACTCTGATTTTAAGGTGATAAGCAATAGGCCACCTGAGGGCAAAAACACCAAAATGCATCCCCCTTGTTAACCTGCCACCCCCTTCTCCACCCACTAGCAGCAGATAGAGCTCAGCGGCAGAGGGTTTGTTATGTCTTGGCCCCACGACTTTCATAGTTGTCAGGTCGATGTGCTGCTCACAATACACAACCTTCTGTCTTGTAATCTGGAGTCTTGCAGTCTTTGCACACTACATGACTGTTTAGCACACATTACAATATCACACACACTGAATGATGACAGGGATGATGCGGACCATGCAGTCCAAATTGTTTGCGCAACTAAGAGTTCGAGAAAGACCTCCAGCTCCTCAGCACAGTTGGTCTGACTCACTCGGACTCAGAATGAGATTGGACGCAGCTGTCTCGCTAACACAAAGTGTGGAGATAGTCTGGCTGTGCAAGACTACAACACTAGTAACTTATTGCATACTGCACAGGGTGATTGTTTTCTTTCTTCTTTTCTACAAGCATGCAAAGTCACTCTCAGTCTTAAAAGAAACACAATGCTCTTTGTGCTGAAGCACTTACAGGTTCACTGATTTGACCTACAGTTCGTACAGTGTCTACATGTCCAGTATAAAAGTGAGTTTACCCTCTTTATCTTATATTTGCCTGTTGATTCATATCTTGCACTTGACTGCATATTTTCTTTAATGCACTGAAAGGGCCTCCAAGCCACTATTTAAGCTATCAGACCACTCACAGCAACATGCTGGAGGAGGTTCTGCTCTAGAGACATTCTTTCAAACAGGGCTCATGAAAATACTGATGACTTTGTAAATAAACTGTACCCTGTACTGATAATTACTTTGAAAATGCTTTGGGTAATACAATTATTCACATTCTTTAGTTAGAGTTAAATGAGAAGATCAATACCGCTGTCATATGTATTTGCTAAAACCCAGTAGGCAATTAGTTTAGTGTATTATAAAGACTGAGGGTCACTGTCACTGTCCAGGCTCACGGCTCTTCTAGACTTTACTAATTTTATTGGACTTAATGGATCAAATTATGATAGTAAAATGATCCACCGTTTTACAGACGCTTCTCTCACAATGTAATCTTTTGGGAAAAGGTCTTTTTGGGCCGCAGTGCATCACGTGATGATGTAATTAAATGGTTTGGCCACTACGAAAAACTGGCTTCAAATCCTGGCACTCTTCCTGGGAGGCTTGAGTCAACCATGTAGCACTGCCATGTTTCTACAGTAGCCCAGAATGGAATAAACCAAACACTCGCTCTAGAGAGGGCCTTTAGCGTTTTTCAGGTTTTTAGTGCCAGGAGAAGGGCATTCTGTTGGTTACAGTCTGCAGCCTCCCCGCTAGATGCCACTAAATCCTACACACTGGACCTTGTGTCAGTTTACATTTGGATTCTATGTGCTCTGAACTTGATTAAGTTTTTTCGGCCAGTGGAGTGGGACACTGTTGGTTCTGGAAGTATTTTTTTAAACACACATTTACAATCAGAAGTTTCTCAGACAAGCTTGTGCTATTGCTCCTGAAGTGGTAATGTCTATCAGTTGGTTCAGACTGAAACATCTATTGAATGAACTGCCATGACATTTTTAACGGACATCAGCAGTTTTACTTAAACATACACATTTTTAACCTGTTAGTGTTACGTTACCATAACAGCAGCCATTTACTTTAACTTTCGGGGCAAGTTAGAAACATTTAGAAAGCTGGGGTCTGGTGGCTTTTGACAGAGCGATCAATTGGAAGCTCTGTAGTGTGTTGTTTGTCTGACTCACTTGAGTCGAGCCCTGAAGCCTTGACATCCTTCCTATATACAGTGCCTATAAAAAGTATTCACCCCTTCTATGTTTTCCCCTTTTATTGCCTTTATAAATGGAATCATGGTCAATATAATTTGGCTTTTTTGACAAAGAATTTACAAAAAAAGCTCTTTTAAAGGAAAGATGTATTGAAAAATAAGTGATTGCATGAGTATTCACCCCCTTTAAATTAACTGACCTAATTGGTGCTAGTAGCCTCACAATTAGTGAAAGTGTGATCACCTGAGTGCAGTGAATGTGTCTCAAGTGATTGCAGTATAAAGACACCTCTGTCTGAAGGTCCAGTCACTGGTTAACCAGTATTCATGGCTACAATTACACCATAAAGACAAAAGAACACTCTGTGAAAAGGTTATTGAAAAGCATAAGTCAGGGGATGGATACAAAAACATTTCCAAGTCACTGAACTTCCCCCGGAGTTCAGTTAAATTCATCATTAAGAAATGGAAGGAATATGGCACATGTGTAAATCTGCCTAGAGCAGGCTGTCCTCACAAACTGAGTGACCGTACAAGAAGGAGACTAGTGAGGGAGGCCACCAAGACACACATGACTACTCTGAAGGAGTTGAAAGCTTCAGCAGCTTAAATGGGAGAGACTCTGCATACAACAACTGTGCCGGGTTCTTCACCAGTCAAAGCTTTATAGGAGAGTGGCAAAGAGAAAGCCCCTGTTGAAGAAAGCTCATTAAATCTCCACTAGAGCCCATATGACATTGCTGTACAGAACTGTGCCTTATAGGATAGCTAACTGTGGTGCTCAGTAGGGCTGAATGATTAATCCATTTTAAATCTAAATTGTGATTTGAAACAATGCAATTACCAAATCGCAGAGGCTGCGATTAATTTTGCTGACCCACATTTAAACACGTGTGTCAATGGTTTGATAAATTCATGCTGTCCTCCTAGTGTGATGGTCATGCTCAACATCAGAAGTGCCGTGCTCCTCGTGTACCAATCATACTCACCAATCAGACATGGCCCAAGGCGACTGCATATACGCCTACCAACAACAACATGTGAAACCCGAGTAAAATTTGTGGTGCAGAAAAATAGAATTTTGTATTTATTTGACACTATTATTACTTTATTTAACTTGATTGCAGAATGTGCATTTACATGCTGCTCCTGAGCCTGAGACATTTCAGTGTCCTATTATTCTCTTATTGGAATTTCTTTGTTATTTGTATTATTATTATTATTATTTGTATTATTACTTTATTTATATAACTTAAGTCACAAATTTGTGATAATTGTGTGTTTGATTGTTATACGTGCACGCCAATTGAAAAAATAATAATAAACACTTGTTGGCAGCAATGCATATCTTTAAGTTCTCGTCTTTTCATTAGAATATAGATCAGTTAATATTTTGATGGTATATCAATGTGGTAATGCTCCATCACATGTTTTAAATCTGTTACACAGTGAATACTGAAATGAAGCTTGACTTAAAAAAAAAAAAAGAAATCGCAAATCAAAATCAATAGCGGTAAGAAAAATCGCAAATCGATTTTTTCCCAAATTGTTCAGCCCTACTGCTCAGCTTTGGTTTGGCTTTTGAATAGAGAAGAGCTGAAGAGCAGCTCCAAAGTGTACTCTAGAAAAGGGAAGTGTAACCAGTCTGATCTGCTGGTCTCTAACCAGTAGGTCTGCTCAGTCTTCTGTCTGCCATGACTTGAAACAATCCCATTTCTGCTTTCACTATTCACTGTCAGCTGTGTTTACACCTTTGGACAGAGCAGACTTCAGGTTTCAATCAGAAATGTCGTAAGACGCTGAAACCTCGACATGTTCCCAAAACTCTACAGTGTCTGCTATCAGGAATAACACAACAACCATGTGGGAAAAGGAATTCTACACAAGTTTTACATATTAGATTACATGCAGCTACTTATCTTGATTGTTTTATATAAATAACAATGAATGAATCAGAATTAAGGGTAGATAACTTGTGTGTTACAGACCTCTATCTTTGGATTGCTTTTCCAGTTCCTCTTTTCTGAAACTGGAAATTTCTCACAAGATGCTCAAAACAACCTCTGTGTCACTACACTGTTATCATGAGTTTTGTATATCACATTTTGTCAGCTTTACTATCATGTGTGACCTGTTGAATTAGCACTCCACCCAAAATGTGTCCGATACTGTTGGCAGGACAGGAGGCTGTGAAAATGTTTATCTTGCTCCTTCACAGAGGGCGGCAGCTGTGGTCATTTCATTTCACATCAGTGCACTTACAAATGGCAGTGAAAGTAAAAAAGATTCTCGAACTATTTACAAGATGTGTGTGTGTGTGTGTGTGTGTGTGTGTGTGTGTGTGTGTGTGTGCGCTCGTGTGTGTGTGTGTGTGTTTCTACATCAGGCTCATTTGCATCTCTGTCTCATTCCTCAGATTCTTCCACTGGAAAAAAAGACAGAGTAACCAATAGGAGGACATAGTTTATCAAGTGGGAGTTTTTAACCCAAACACATTTGTTGCAGCACTTAAGGGTTCATGGAAAAACACAGTCATATGCTTTCAGCACAAATGAGCTATTTCAACAGCGTGTAAGCAGACAGGTGTGATGCTGTGTGGTGCCAAGGTAGTCACTGATCTTATCTGGATGGCATCTGTTTCTAAAGAATCATCATTCAGAACTCTGTAAAAAGTCTTCTTTATATGTAACTATTGTATGTGTTTCTGTATTTGTTGAGTGCTTTCAACGTGGTGTTGGTCAGTCATTTTACAAATAATTACATTTAAAGTGAACCCTTCTTTTGAGACTGTTTTTAGTCTGGTTATTGGTCCCTGATTCCAGGGTGGTGCCCTCTTTTAATGATTTCATTAATAAATATTAATTTTGATTAATTTAATTTTAATAATTACTATCAGTAATTATTAATTTCTAATAACCACACCTGGTCTACCACCAATTCCAACAGTGGTCTTGAAAAATCCAATATTGAAAATAACACACTATCTTTCTGTGTCGCTACATATTTTCAATAATGTCCACTGAAATTAAAAGGCGTGTATTGGCCACTAAGTCGGACTGTGACCAACTGGGCACATAAAGCACAGCTTCACTGTGAGAGAAAGCACTGCTTGCATCTACTGCTGCACAATGGTGTGTTTGTGCAGGCAGGCAGGTTGGGCTGTAAGAAAAGAAGTGGCAGAACCTGTCTGGCTGTTCTCGGCCTCTCCCAGGCAGCTTGCAGCCTCCAGGCTTGTTGTTTTAAGAGCTGTAAACTGCAGGTCACCCTTCAGATAAGTGGAATGGGAAAAGTTCCTGTGATAAAGTTAATGTTAAAGCCAATGTTGGAAAAGAATGCCTAGAGATACTGACATACGCTCTAATGAGTGATAAAAACAGTGTAAAAACACATGAAAATGAATAGTAAAAGTTCTGTTAACTGTAATGATTGTCTCTTTCTCTCTTCTATAACAGCATGATACATAGGAAGAGCATGACAAGGCTAAAGGGCCATGAATCAGTAATAACATGCTCCAGCATGCTGCAAATCTGCCACATGATTGCAGACATGTCAGTCTTTACATCTGAGCAGCTCAGTTATGTAACGGATTGTGTTTCACTCTGACTACATGTGAGTAACTCTGACCAGATGTGTATTTTAAGGCAATTATTCCGTGTGTTGGGCTCTGAGCGCTGCCAAAACACGGGTGACCTATGCTAAATGCTGTGCCTGAACGCAACCTGTGTAGACAGACACTGAAGCTGCTGCTGCTGATCTGTTTATGTGCTGTTCATGCTACACCTGCTGTGTATACATGGTCTGCTAGTCCAAGATTGTAACTATCTAGTGAAGCCCATTGTTACCATAAGTGATGCAACTGATGGACAGGAAAATAAAACCCAGCAACAATAATTTTCCTTTAAAGCTGCGCACATTTTATTCTGTACTGACAATGGACCAAATAACAATATGGGCCCGACACACCAAACCGCCATTAAAAAAAACTAGCGGTGATGTACCCGACGCAAGTCACCGGCAACATCGCCTCATGTCGCCTTGTGTCTTGTCCAAAAAGCTACACTTCAACACATGGCAAAGACTACAGTGGACGGCAAACTAGCTTGTATATTCTGCGCCTCCTTCAGAGGAAATAACTCTCCATGCCACCAGATGGCAGTAGACTGTATTCGTCATTCAGAAAGGCTAACAGAAGACTCAAGACTGCAGATGTACAAACCATTATTATGATAAAGCAGTTATTTTTTGTCAGCACTGGTATAACCACTTCTGGTCGAGAACATGTCTGATAAAAGATTGCAAATGTCACTGGTGAAGAGGCAAAGTGGAAATAAAGGAGAAACTGCACTAAATGGGTGAAATCATGAATACTGTAGAGACAGGCTCAAAGGGATTTCCCTGTCTTCTTATGTTTCTCTTATTGTGCACTGATTTGCTTAGCTGAGCAGCCAATCAGAGTGATTTCTGTCACTAACAGGCTCCATGGCCAATTCTACTTGCTCAGTCAGCCAAAGAGCTGCCAACAAGGTCCGACCAAGGCCAACAGTGCAGGCCACAAATACTCAATGGCTGACCGTCGGCCGTGTGTTAGGGCCCTATAGTATATAATGTAAAATGCACCGCTCATTATCACCTGACTCTGCAGTTCCCATCAGCTCCACTGAATGGTTCAGCCTCCCTTAGCTCTTTGTTGAGGTTCTTGGGCCTGTCCCTCATAAACCCTGTTTGCTGCTGCAGGGGGAACTGTTCAGGCAACATCTTTAAATGTGATATTATGTTTAGGTGCCCCCAAGTGGCCATAAACCAGGTAATGCAGCTTCAACAGTTAAAATTGTTGGCAGGATAGGTACACTGTAGTGCCTAACCTTAGCCTAACCTTAGGCACTAATTGTGTAGACCTACTATATCTGTGAAACAAAATGTATTCAAACTTGAGATAATAGCCTCATTCACACTGCCCTTTCAAGGCGGGAATCTTACGCTGTTATTCCGCCTCGCCGTCTGTGTGAAAGTTACAGAGGCAGAATGGGGGGAAGGTGTCGTTCCGCCAGTGGAGGTAGTATCAGAGCAGCAGAGGCGAGATGACGTCTGTGTGAATCGAAATGCCGACAGTGCGGGAAAGTTGTGTGTCGGTCTGATGTTGTTCAGTCTGAGAGCTAAACGGATCCTTCACTCCTCAAATAAAAGTGAAATGTCCCACAAAGCAACGTTACAGCACCAAACAACAGTAATGTGGTCGTGCAGGTCATGTCTTCAGCATCTTAGATGAGGAAACAAATGCTGCATCCATACGTGGAAAAGTGTCTGTCCTCCTGTCTGTCCTACCGACTCTCCGTCACATTTCTGCCCAAAAAACAGCGTCTGTCCCCGGCAGCAGAGCCAGGCGGCTCCCACTGTTGAATGGCAGTGATTATGTGATGCAAAAAAATAACTCACCACGCCTTCCACTACTGTGTTGTTGGTAGTTACTGTCTCAAAAAATCATTGCCAAGGTCAGCCCTCCTGACTGAGACTTCAGTGAACTTTCCCCCAGAAAACAGCATCCCTCCCTGCGAGTGAGAGTCAGACAGGGTCCGCTGTTTACTGATGGTAATTATGTAATTGTGTTATTTAGAGTGAAAAACGTAGCTTTGTCACTTTCCAGGATGCATGGTGGGTCAGGATCTCAATCACAACACATTATAACAGCATCCATATGATTATAAACAGTTGGCAGATACATGTATAGATTAACAGGAGCAAACCGGAAACGAGTTAAAAAAACAAACAGATCTCAACGTCATGATGTGTACTGTCACCCCTCTTTTGGTTCCACAGTGCATTAGTTCCTGATAATGGACACCTCGTCAGGCATTATCCTGTTTATACCATGGTCACTGCTAAAGAAGAAAAAAATTGTTTCCCTGGTTTGACAGTCAATACCATCCAATAATGTGCGTATGCAACAGAGACATTGTTCACTACTCCGGTAAATAGAATTAACCTTAGATACGACTTGGCAACAGAAACGAGTACGCTCAGCTCATTGCCTTTGGCTCAGCTGTTAGCCATAAAGCTGAAATTATGCTAGCTAAATGAAAAGTCAATAACTTTGCATACAGTTGATAAACAGTAAATATGATTTGATGGTATGTTTTAAAACAAGACTAGCTAGACATGTCACTGTCCCCAAATCAATATCAAGATTTCATCAACAAACGATGAGCCATGTATGTTGGCAACAGCCTCAAGTAGCAAGTTGAATAGCCAATGGGATGTGAGATGATCGCTTATGGTACAAAGCATCTTTTTTTTTGTTTGTTTATTAGTTTGTTTTTACAAGGAGTCCTGGTCAGGACAGCAGCATAAAAAGTCTCACATAAAGGAACAATCAACGTACTTAAAACATCAGCGAATTACATCAAGACAATGAATATACCAGTGTTCAGAAGAGACATGCATTCAGTGCTCAAATAGTCCTAAATCCTATTCTTATAATCTTCCATACTAAACCAGTATTCACATTGAAGGTGTCTCTGTAATTCACACCAGGATGAAGTTGCAAAAACTTTAAAAGCACATTTGCCAAAGACAGTGTGGGTTCAAGGAATGACATGCACAATTTTGCTGATGGTTACAGCTGCAGTTAGTTTTAGGAGTCGGTAGAGAACACAAATAAAAAGGTAGTTCATGCAATATGGCCTTATAAAGAAAAATGTACCAATGTTCCAATCTACGATTGTACCAAGAAGACCAACAAACTTTCTCCAGGACTACACTCAGTGTGAATAAGAAGTTAGCTTCTTAACGTGTTAAATAAATTGCAAACGGAGCCTTTGACTGTGTCCCTGTTGCTATGGTAACTTATGTTAGATACAGGCTATAGACAGTTTTACTTGAACTACTCTGTAGTTCCAAATGTGTCAGTTTATCAGGACTCAACTGACACCCTGCAACCAATCAGGATCAAGTATTCATCCAGACCATGGTATAAAATGAAATACATGATTATAATAGAAGCTGTCAGTAAGGTTAACATGCTAGTTGGACTTCATTGCACTTCTTATATTTTGACATCACATTCCAAAGAAGAACCATGCGGGACTATCTGCTGTCAGCAAAGCAGTAGTCTGCACGTGTGTGTTGTGTAACTGAAGTGCTGATCATGTAGAGAGCTGGACGATTCTCACGTTATTGTTTCCTCTGACATGAGCTGGCCAGGCACAGATAACATCAGAGTTTAGCGACCAAGTCGGGACAAGCCCAGCACTCTTGACGGCCTGTGTGTGTTCAGTGAGTCTTGCAGAGAAGTTAGTCAACCCTTTCGACAGCCTTAGCGTTAGATAACACTGCTGTGGTCTCAGCTGGTGTAGCTTACCTTTGCTCTTTATTCATTCGCTTAGTGAGTAACGCTTGTTTGTGGACTGAGGGAGGGACACACTGGATCAATTCCACAAGACCTTGCTCCTTTTTATGTCCACGGCCCTCCAAAATTCCACAAATGAAGAGTTGAAGAGCCACTCTCTTTATTTTGGCCATTGTTTCCTGGCTCCACCCTGCTTCACATTCATGGAGCACTTTGATGTTCAGGGCCTTGCACAAAGAAATCACAGTAGTTGTGCTGATTAATTGTGTGCTGCCAACAAGTCTCTGTGTTTGTCGGCAGCACACAGCCTATATAGCTCCCCATTTATGACTTTTTATATGAAACATTTCAATGTGTTTAAATTTTGTACGACGTAGGCCACATTTCATCTAGCAGTGCTTGTGACTTTGGAGAAACACCTTGACATTAATCAGTATTGTCGCTCTTTCTACAAATTGCCAAAATGATTATACAACTTTGTGCATTGGGACACGTTGATGTTGACCACATTTAGCTGGTTGAAAAGAGGAAAATAAGACTTACAGGTTCTGACTGAATATCACCCAGTTTTAGAAATTAACACTGAAATCTCAGTTGGTGCTCACTGGGATTAGGGATTGAGAATAAGAAATTCACTGGGATAAAATGAATAATATAGAGACCAGAAATTCATTTAAAAAGGTCTGCAAATCAAGTTTCCATTTTGAAGGTAAATCTTAACTTGGTGTCCACTGTTTCTCTACACACTGGATATTATACATGGAGGGAATATCACTTAACCCCATCTCATGCACATGCAGCATTGATATCTGCTGCTTTATTGATATGTCTGCTTTGCAGAGTTAGAGTGAGAGCAAGAACTGTCCTACACCAAACTACATGCAGATAAACAGTGAATCTGTTTCCAATCAGTGTGACTGGAAAACCCCTCAACAAACCCAGATGAGATCATCTGGACCATCAACTGCACAGCCTTGTGGAAAAGGCAGGCTGTCGATTATAATGTCATTTCTTATGTTTCATGAAATTCAAATTTGATTTGTCATATGTGTCAACATCAGAAGTGACAATACATATGATCCACTTTAAGCATCTCTTCATAGTGGGAAGCAGTAAGCTACATTGAAGCCATGATTCAGGCCTTGTTTAAATGTTTAGTATCCACTTGTCCCTGCAATATTTAACATCCCTATCTTTTTGTCTAGACCACTTCAGGTGTAATGTCTTTAACAAAGCTATGCTAATCTTTGTGATGAATACATTGAATTTTCACAATAAATGGACTTTATTTTTACTTTACTTTTAGACTTCATTGAGATAGGACATCTGTGAGAATTAGACAGGAAACAGGGGAGACATGCAGTAAAGAGCCACAGGTGAGCTGTCAGGTGGCCTCAGCAGCAGGAAATGTTTGTGTTGGCAGTAGCTTAACAAAAAAATGACAGCTCCCATATGGCTGTATGAAAGTGATGAGTAAACAGTGAGGCTGTACTGTCAGGCAGGTAGCAGTGAAACTCACAAGTACAAGGAGTGTGTTACATACAAAAGCAAAAGTAAAGCTGAACACACTGAGAGAGACATTTAGATCTGGCTCTCTGTCCCTCGTCAGCAGGACCACAGCAGTACTGGTCAGCCTTTTGCCTTGATATCACATGGCTAAGGCAGGCTATGCCTTGTGTGTTTTCTGACCTGTTTGAGGAGTTAGTTCACATTGTAATCATCCTGCATATTATTTTGTAATTGGTTACTATGCAATCCCACATAATGTGATTGTTTGGACTCTGGAAACCTTTTGTAATCTCCTGCAAAAGGTGCAACAAGGGGTACCTTAAATGAAGGAGTAGGAGCTAGACAGCTGCCCTGGAGGTGCTATCAAGCTACTCCTATCTATCTATATACATGTACTCTTGCTCTAACCTGTATGCAATCTCAAATTTTTGTCTTCCCGACAGTTTAATCTGATGTCTGTGTGTGTGTGTGTGTGTGTGTGTGTGTGTGTGTGTGTGTGTGTGTGTGTGTGTGTGTGTGTGTGTGTGTGTGTGTGTGTGTGTGTGTGTGTGTGTGTGTGTGCAGGGAGGAGGTGCAGCAGAACTGTGTTCGTTGGAGGAAGAAGTTCTCCTTTGTGTGTAAAATGAGTGCAAATCCGATCACCGGGGTGTTGGACCCCTGCCTCTGCAGGGTCTCTGTACGCAAGGTAAGCTACTTCTCCCAGCAGCCACCTCTCCTTGCTTCTCCAAGTTATGAATTCAAAAGCAGTAGACCATATTCACACAGCGGCCATTTCCCTCTGAAGTCACACTGAGGGTGTGAAACTCAAATGATGGGAACATGTCACACTGCTGTGTTCCAGGTTGTAAATCATATAAACATAGGGAATCTGACAAACTGTTCATTTCACGGCTTCTCGACTGATCAGCAACTGAAGACAGTGAACAGTGAATATAACAGACATATGGCCTATTCTAAAGTAAAACCACATGTCTGATAACCCATCAGCTACTGTTAGACAGCAGCTATCATTGGCATTTAAACCACTTTGTACAGCCTTTAAAGGGGCATTGTGTAGTTTTGGAGAAGTAATTCAAACTCAGAATTTTTTAAATTTTTTTTATTTAATTTTTAAAAAATGTAAGAAAAAAAAGATTTTAATATTTACAATATTAATGAGATAATAATACAAACTCAGAAATATGTATTTTTCCATAAGTGAATAAACAAGCTGTTCTCTTAGCTGCTGTGTAAACATCGTCTATGCCACTTCCTCCCTCACTACCCAATAATGCAGGAAGTAATGTACAGTATAGTTGGATTGTCTCCCAGCACCTGTCCGAGGGTAAAACTCCAGGACAGGTCCATACTGCTTCCATATGACGTGATGTATATGTTTATAGATGTGACTGTAGAGATGTCAGCAGTGTTGGGTCCTTCACTGTTTTGCTCTTTATCTTTGCAGGAGCTCAAAGGAGGAAAGGCCTTCTCAAAGGTAAGTTTATTTTCTGAATATGTGGCACTGAATACATAAGATATCAAAACTCCTCTTCAATCCGTCTGAACACAGCTTAACCAGCCTGTGTGACCTGTGAACTCATAAAGTAGAGAGCACCGTGCTTCCTTTATAAAACACAGACTTTACAGTGTCAGTGATTGTAAAATCTGTGTTCAATAACAACCATGTCAACATCACAGGGCTTTGTTACAGAGGCATGTGACAGGGTGATGGTGACTGTGAAGTGGTCAGTAAGAGATCACACTGTGTGTGTGTGTGTGTGTGTGTGTGTGTGTGTGTGTGTGTGTGTGTGTGTGTGTGTGTGTGTGTGTGTGTGTGTGTGTGTGTGTGTGTGTGTGTGTGTGTGTGTGTGTGTGTGCGTACAGCACCACTCCTGTAGCTCATGGTAGCAGCAGTTAGATGTCACTTTGTCTTCACTGTCTTCTGTTAAAACATAGACAGGACAATCAGTCAAAGTTATTGATCAAATTCATTTTGAAATGTGTAGTTTAGAGTTTTATGATAAACCAGACTTTATGTGTAAAGCTAAATAATTTGGCTTTTGTCAGAAACTTTACCCAGTCTGGTCCCACACCACGAGATCGTTTCTGACGTCTCTTTTCATTAACCTGAATAGATCTGGTGTTCTGTTCAATGGCAGCTGTTTCCCTGGTTTGAAAAAACGAAACTATGTTTCTAAAGTCCTTTGTGCTACATTCATTTTAGAAAATGAATTGAGGAGTTTCACAGCCTGAGGGAAGAAGCTGCTCTGTGGTCCGGTGGTACGGCAGCAAGGCTGTACAAAGTGGTTTAAATGCTAATGATAGCTGTTATCTAACGTTAGCTGATGGGTTATCAAGTATGTGGTTTAACTTTAAAATGGGCCCTATGTCCGTTATATTGTCAGATGGCAGCAGGGTGAACAGACTGTGGCTGAGTGGGTGTTGTCTTTTAGTATCTTTGGGCTCTGTGCAGACATCTCACTTCACTGATGTCACTGATGCTCTGTAGATGGTACCAGTGATGTTCCTGTGGTTTTATCCACCCGCTGTAGAGCCTTCCTGTCCTGGGCCTGACAGTTTGGGATGGTTTCAGTCAAGATGTAATGTTACGATGATAAGTATGATATTATGTTCGTAGGCTCGACAATGACAATGAAGTAAACTTACACACATGCTCACACACTTAGACCCCCCAAGTGAGAAGGAGGGCTGACTGGGCAGAAAATCATGAATGAAGAGGGTATAGGAGGTTATTGACTTCTACATAAAGTCACTCTCTCCTGCTTCCCTTCAGTCACTTCCTCACACGACAGGACTGTTAGTCACAGATGTGACGTACAGTACAGGACCAATAAGATCTGAACCAAAAGGATGTTTGAACATCTCATAGGAACAAGAAGCTTTCCTGCTGAGTCAGATCTGTAAAAAGAAGTGGACCAGACTTGACCTTGACTTTATTCTAAATCTGTAAATAAGTTTCCACCTTAAATGTTTTCTGTCTGCCTGTCTGTCTGTCTGTCTGTCTGTCTACAGCTAGGTTTTGCTGATCTCAACATTTCAGAGTTTGCTGGTTCAGGCTCTACAGTGCGCTGCTGCATCCTGGAGGGTTATGACACCAAAAACACTCGACAGGACAACTCTATTCTCAAGGCAGGGCACGCACCCAAGCACACACACACACACACACACACACACACACACACACACACACACACACACACACACACAACCTGAACTAACCACCTGTGTGTTTTTACAGGTAACAATTGGGATGACTCTTCTGTCTGGAGATCCCTGCTTTAAAACGTGAGTTCCTCTGTGCTCTGGGTTTTCAAGGACTGACACTGTGAAGTTTCGGTATGGGAATGGGTTTGCTGGATTACTTTGATAATTGTAATACTCATTAAGTTTTGTGCCTGTGTCTTCACCATTAGGCCTCCCAGTACAGCCAAATCTGTGTCCATTGGGGACGAGGACCCCACTCTGCAGCTGGACCGTAAGGGTGAGAGCACTGATGCCACAGCGCAGCCACTAGGAGGCGTCATGGTGGGTCCTCGCACCTTCAAACCCAGACAGTCGTCAGGACGTAGCTCAGGTAACTGCTCAACATTATTGCTAGCTGTGTCTTCTTCTAACTGGAATTGGAGGGTATTTGCAATATATTACAGCTGGGGTCTTATTTTCATAGTTTTTCTTTCAGTTATGAGATCTGGGAACACTGAAACGACAGCAAAGTCAGATGGGGCAAAAAAACCCAAGCAGTCAGACCATTAGACAGTTTATCCAGATTATCTAAATTGCCTTATTTGAACCTTATTTTAACCCCTTATTGCACAGGAAAACTGTGTGTACACGGCAGGTTTTAAATAAGTTTGTCTACAACACGTCTGATCATATGACTGCTCATGGTTCTTGTCCCGTCTGACCTCTTTTATGCATTAACGCAGATTTCAGCCCTGCATTCTCAGTCATCTACTCCTTTGTTTGGTAGTCCACAAAACATTTCTGGAGCTTCACAACAAAACAGCATCACAGCATTCTCCTAAACAACTGAAGTAGCTTGTTTTAAAATGGAAAAAACAACAGAAAAATCATCAAATGGCTCCATACAGCTTGTCTGCTGTAATCCAAGTCTCCAGAAGCCCAGAGATCACAAACTGATCTGAAAAGATGTTATTTACACCCTTGATGTGCAGTCGAGCTTGTGCACCCACTTCAGACGGGGTGCACGGCAGGGGACGCCGCTTCACGTCCCCTGCCGTGACACCCCCCGGGATTTCCGTGAGATCGAAAGCTGTTGTTTACTATGTCTCTCTCCTTGTCTATCCGTCTTAGCTGTTTATTCTTCAATTTCGGAGTCTTTCATAGTCGAGGGTTTAAAGGACAGAGGATGTCGTTCACTACTGATTGTAAAGCCCACTGAGGCAATGTGATTGTGATTTTGGGCTATATAAATAAAACTGATTTGATTTGATTTGGTGCACGCTAACACATTTATCTTAGAAGCTTAATCTTATTAATAGCTTATTAATGATAATAATGAAATGTAGGTTTGTTAATGGTGTTATAAGGAGCTACATTTAACATGTTTCTGACTGTTATTCAGAAATGATTAAAGGGGAACAATATTGATTTCTGTGTCTCCCTGATTGTTAACAAATCCCATGAAAAGACCAAAACCAACTACGTGTTGGTCGGTCACTGGGACTGACAGAGAAATGTTCTTGGTTGTTGTCCAGCCAAAGACCTTTGTTGCATGTCATTTCTGCTGTCCATTAATATTGGTTTTCAGACAAACTGAGCACCAAAGTTGCTAGGTGGTGCATGCAATTTAAGAATTCATTAACTGAATTATTGAGTGTCTCAGAGAAAATTGTTGAAAATGGTGATATTATATATATGCCACGAACAACAATGTGATAGTCAGGTGTTGTGTGTTTGCTGTGTTCTACAGGGCTGCCCGAGGAAGGAGAGAGTGTGTCCAGCCCAGACGAGGTCTTTCACACTGGTCATTTCCGCAGCTCCAGCTATGCGAGCCAGCACAGCAAGATCTCAGGTCAGAGAGCTCTCCCTCCTCAGGCTAACACAAACTCTCCAATAAAAAACACGTTTTCACAAGCTGCTGGCCAGTGCAGACACAATCTAATATTTGTTCATATATTCCAGGCTACAGCACAGCTCACTCTCGCTGCTCCAGCCTGACTGACCTCAGTCACCACAGGAACCCCTCCTCCAGCAGCAGCGTCTCCTGTGGGTTGGCCCACCCCTCCCAGCAGCCTCCCTCCACCCCCACCGAACCGCACCGACAGCAAGCAACTCCAACCAAACCAGAGAGACCTCCTCCACCCTCTGCAGTAGCCCTCATGTCCAACAGATCCTCCAGGTAGATCCACACACACCTGCACTTTTGACAAAACACTGAGTTGATCTCACTGTGAAGCATGTCTGGACTCCACCGCACTGATAACAGTCTAAGGCTGAATCTCAGGCATGTGTAAACTACATGCCAGAAATTCTTGAAGTATGTGTGACGCGCTCTTGTTGTCATGTGGACGGACCTCAGACTGAATGTGAAACGAGTACTAAAACAGCTTCATACCCTCACCACTACATCTGCTGTCACCATGGAGCTAGAAAAGTGTAATTGTGTCAGCTGACACGCAGTCAACTGAACGCAAATGCACTCACAGTAAAGACTTCACATTGTAGAAATGTTATATTTAGTAATAATTACATTTAAGAATCAAGATGGTTTTATTCTTTTAAAGGATAATTCCAGTTTATTAGAACATGGATTATATGTTCCTAGTTTTGGCCCTTGGTTCTATCAGTTATAAAGATGCATATTTTCCTAACAATCTTAATATTAGCTTCCTTACAATCCATAACTGATGATTAGGTGTGTGCGTGTGTAGTCATCGATAGTCATGACCTTCTGACCTGGCACTCGATTGATTGGTCGGTGAGTCCACAGGGGCGCGGCCCCACGTTGTTCCTTCGGGCTGAGCCCGGCCGGGCCCCATGGGCCAAGGCCCGGCCACCAGACGCTCGCCGGCGAGCTCCACCCCCGGGTCTGGCTCCAGGGGAGGGCCCTGGTGCCCCCATACCGGCCGAGGTACTCTTTGCCTGTAGCTGCCGATTCATAGGGTCTTTTTGAACCGCTCTTAGTCTGGTCCCTCCCCTGAGACCAATTTGCCTTGGGAGACCCTACCAGGAGCTAATGCCCCGGACAACATAGCTCCCAGGATCACAGGGACACACAAACCCCTCCACCACGGTAAGGTGCCGATTCTTCGGAGGAGCTGACTGTAAAAAATAGTGGACAGAGCCACATGGTGTCACCTGTAGGTTTCCGAAGAGCTGTATTTGAAGCTCAGTGGGTGTCTGGCTGTTGCCATCTATGCAGAGCCTGTCTCCACCCAACTCTGACTAATCATAAAATATGCAAAAATGTGGTGTTAGTGTGGAGCTGAGGTGAGCCAAATGAAGCCTGGTTACACCTCAAACAGACAGAATACTGTGTGTCTATGTGTATGTGTTTAATTTAGCCTCTGAATGAAGTCAGCACTCACCAGAGACACCTGATCTCTCAGTTATCCCCCACAATCAGAGCTCTGTACACGGCCAGCCAAAACACCAACCAGTCAAATCCAAAACACTGATGTCTGTCATTCTGCTCCAGACAACAAGCCATATTATTGGTCCAATATTTGCATGAAAAGACAGCTGAGAGGTAAGCTTGACCAACTGAGGTGAAGCCCAGCAGCTAGCAGTCACTCAAAGCAGCCATGCCCTTTTTTTTTGCATAACTTTAAGCCTTAGTTTAATTTAAATGAGTGAGTTATATAAACATTCACCCATACAGTTGTCATAAGGGGGGATATTTGGTCAAGAGACTAAAACAGTTTTTGCACCAGGCTGTAAATGTGTTTATTTCTGCTGTAAAGTTGGACATTTTAAAATAGGCTCTTATAGGCATTGACTCTTTTTTGGGGCCAGCCTCAAGTGGCCATTAGAGGAAATGCAGTTTAATCTAATGCCACCAAGATCGACATTTAGTTTGTATTGAAATATCTTAACAAGTGTTTGATGGTTTGTCATGACATTTTGTGGTTGATAGTAAAAACAAGAATAATAATGCATTAGACTTATAAAGCGCTTTTCTAGATACTCAAAGATGCTTTACAAAGAAACAACCAAACAAAAAAAGAACAATAATCCATGAGAAAAGGGAAGATATCAGAAAGGGAGGAGGAGAACAAAGTTCATCAGAGACTGTAAGCAGCTGTCCAATGCTGTGCTGAGGATGAGTAGAATGAGGATGTTGAGGCTGCCAGTATCAGCGGAGAGGAGAAGGTCGGTTGAGACTTTGAGGAGGGCTGTTTTCAGTGCTGTGTTGGGAAACGGAATCCAGCTTTGAATGATTCATAGAGGTTATTGGCAAAGATGGGCTTTGAGATGTGAAGCAACAGCATGTTTCAGTAGTTGAGTAAGAAAGGGGAGGCTGGAGATTGGTCTGTAGTTGTTTGGGATGTCAGGATTGAGTTCAGGCAGCAGCCAGTTTGAGAGAGAATGGGATTTTTTAACTGTGAGAGATTGGGAAACGTTATCAGAGGGTCGAGGAGTTTGGTCATGTATGAATAGTGTTTTAGGATTTCCAGAGCCAGACTGTATGAGTTGAGAGTAGTTGATGGATCGGGCGCAAGAGAGATCACCTTTGTATTGTTGCAGGGTGGTCTTTATAGGCTTGAGAGTTTACTGTGAGACCTGTTTTGTTGCAGAGTCTTTCTAATTTACAGCCACAGATTTTCATCCAGCGAAGGTCGGGAGTGTATCAGGTAGCAGAGTGGGTAAAGAAGACCGTTTTGGTTTTGATGGGTGCAAGCTGATCGAGGCAGGAGGAGATAGTGTGTGTGTTTGTGTGTTGTTGTAGTTGAGGAGGGAGTGAGTAGAGGTCAGGGGGAGCAGAGGTGGAATTGTTTCCTATGAGAGAGAGCAGGGAGAAATGGAGTGAAGCTTGCAGAAGTTGATTGTGCGTTTTTGTTTTGGGAAGGGGATGGGAATCTCAGTGTCCACGGTGATAGCTAAGTGGTCAGAGATGGTGATATCGGAGCCGGAGAGCTGATGTACAGTGAGCCCAGTGAAACATACCAGATCCAGGATGTGTCCATGGTTGTGAGTGGGGAAATTGACCTTCACAACAGCAGCGACTAGCTGTGTGGGACCGGAGTGTTTAAAAGCCAACACACACACACACACACACACACACACACACACACACACACACACACAGAAGCAGAGACAGACATGCACACAGACAGACACACACACACACCTGTAACTCCATCTCATTAAACTGATAATCAGTTAATCATTGACTTGCATAGCAGATTATATAACACTGTATTTACACAAGTAATTACTGAGATCTGTGACATCACTAGAAGTCCAAAGGGACAAGAAGCATGTTTGAGAGGTTTGAGTTTTTTTTTGAGTCACAGCTTATCATACAGAATGAGCAAGATGAAGTCATGCCTGTTTCAAATTTCATCAGGCCTCCATGAATATGAAACAGTAAACACACTTTGTAGCATCTAAAATGGAGAAGGTAACTTGAATACACCGTGCGTCACTTTGAGGAGCCTTACTTCACCTTTATGTTTAGCATTAGCATTAGCATAAGCAAGATGAAAGGATAATGCTTTTTTGTTATTGTCAACAAATCCCATGAAAAGTCCAGAACCAACAGTGTGTTATCTGTCTCTCAGTACTTTCTGACTGCTCTGCCCCAAGCCTGTCAGGTCCTACTGAAGAGGTAATACTGTGGAAACCCTTCACAGATATAGTTTGATTTTGAAGAAAGTTATTCAAACAGGAGGAAACATTGAATGTGTGAATGACCCCCCAAAGTTTAAGATTGCAAAAGTGAAGTTGAGGATATTTCAACTTCTTAAAGCAGCTAGAAAAACATGAAGCACGAAGTGAAAAGCGCATGCCAGAGCGCCGTACCATAGGAAAACAATGTTTTTCTGGATGCGCCATCTAGCTGCTACAAAACACGTTGTGTGGCAACAACAACCTTTTTATAACAGTGGAACAGATGATTGATCACTGAATACTTTATTTTCTTTGCTGATTTTATTTTGCTCTGACACTTCCCTACGCCTGCGCTCAAACTCTGTTGAAACATGCAAAGACTCCTCACACCATGACGTTATCTAACATTGCCTACATTTGATGGGGTTTTTTGGTTGTGAGATGGTTGCTGTATTGCTGAATATGCATGTTCATAGTAACATCGTATTTTCCATCCTGAAAAGATGGCCATCTGTAGGCCAACTTTTATTTTTGAACTTTTTTGAATCATTATGGGATGTCTTGATTAGATGCTTATATATCAGGCTTTAATACACACAGTAGCATACTTGTCAGTAGGATACATTCATCGTTGCTTTTGTCATTTTCATGGGATTTGTTAACAGTAAGAAGAATAATGAATATCACCAGATTTGTCCTAGAATATGAGGGTTTTCTATATGAAGCAGAACCTTTAAAGACAAGTCAGAGTGTTTCCCTGTGCATGAAATTCTTCCCTTGTCTTCCACTCTGAATGTCGTTTTACAATAAAAACACAAGTTATAAAGTTGCTTCTTGTGGAGTGTTTCTCATCTCGTCTCTGTTGGTGTCTGTCTTGCCCTGCAACAGGAGGAAGAAGGACACTGTGGAGAGGCAGCCCAGCTGTGTGGACGACACCCGCATTGATGCAGATGACATCGTAGAGAAGATTGTCCAGAGTCAGAACTTTTCTGACAGCAGCAACAATGAAGGTCAGACAGAGCTTCAGTTTGGAGGATTTAGTTTTCGTACAACATTCGTGCGCCACCGTGGTAACTTCTCTTGTGGATTCCTTGCTTTTCTTCAGACAGCAACTTGAGACTGTTTGTCAGCAAAGATGGGACCACTGCCCTCAGTGGAACGCAGCTCGCCAACAGGTACACTGTTCACAACTAGTACACTCATATACTGGATCTTTATACCAACCCACTTTCTTTTATCTAAACGATCATGTGTTCCTGTGTTTTCCCAGAGGAACACCTGGTGTTTTTGAGCCGGTGGTCATCGAGACTCACTGAGAGACACGTCAACACGTCTTCAGCCTCATCAACTGGTTGTCTGTGACTGTGTAGGTACAAGTATGTGCATACATGTCTTCAGTGCATACAGGCTGAAATACTATGATATAGATATGAGCCTTTCTAGTATATTTAATCAGGTGTTGGGAGGTGTGTAACATACCATTATTGTATGTTTTAAAATAGTGGACATACGTTTCAATCTGCTCCTGTTGGCTGTGTTAATTTGCACTTCCTGCTCAGAGTTAACATGTCCTCTACGTTTCTGTTTTACATTAAAACACAGTCCAGGGAGAAAAGGGAAGCTTTTATTTTGGAACATCTGCAGGAAGTGTGGAGTTTTATTACAGCAGCGTAACATTGTCAAAGTGCAGCAAAGTAGAATCAATCAGAATCAATTCAACAGTAAATGAATACAGATTCATGCACAGGAATTAGTCATTGATGCTCTAAAATTACCTGAATTATGTGCACAAATAAGCAATTAGTACTCTGGAATTAACGTCATGATACCCTTTTTTAACTGTAACTTGGGTCAGTCAGTTAGCATCAGGCTAACTGCTGTCTTTATACTGAATTCACTCCTTCATATTGATATTGTGTGGCCATTTAATTCATATCAGGTGTCCTCATCCCATTACCACTGTAATTTATACAGTTGTGATGCTTTATTTTAGCAATACTGGCCTGCTGTGTTAGCTGTCATATACAGTAGGTATCTAATAGAATAAACACTAATAAGTTGACAGGCTGTAGATATACTTCAGATTTTCTTACTTAACAATGTTGTTATTTTTGACATCCATAGAACATTAGTTGAAACATCCACCTTAGTGTTTAAAGCCAAGGTTGGTCATTTATTTTAGAGGCGTTTTTTGTTATATTTGTTGAAAATCGGGTGACTGTGGAGGTTGCAGGTCGACCTCTAATAAGCCTATCGGATCATTTCATTCGAGCTGAATTAAATGACTGGCTGGCCTACATTTCTGTGTCCTGCCTGCCTGGGCGCATTCATTTCATGTCTTCCACAAGACTAGGGGGATGTATTGCTATAGCAGTTAGCGAGCTAGGGGCACAAGAATTGCAGAGAAACTGCATTTAAAATTTCCCAATACTAGTGTACTAGGTGTTTTCTATCAGTGAGTGAGATGTGAGGTAGCTGGACATGGTTAGAGATGAAAACAATGAGCTCTACACCACACACAGCCTCTGAGCCGTCGTTCAGCAGCTGATCCAGTAACGTTAGCACACAGCAGTGAACAGCAGCTGCCGGTACGTTCATGATGCCTATTTTGCTCATGTTCATATTATTGTGGCATTTGACAGAGTTTTGTATTTATGTATTTATTCTCCTTTAAAAAGGCTAAGAGCTTGTGTAATGTAGCAAACCTGCCACTCACACACAACTCCCAGCTGGCCAGTGAGAGCTACGGGGCAGTCGGTGTTGTTACAGTCAGGCAGTGCACAGGCATGTGTTTAGGAGGGACGCCAGAAGGGATTTAATTGGATACTTTAAAAATCTAGCCTGCTCCTCCGGATTATTCCATTGTTACTTACTCTAGCTTTAACATTCTATTAATTCATGTGTACACATTTTTAGTTTGAGAGCATTAATTACTAATTCTTTTTAGTTTTTTCCCTCCTGAGACTTAGAGATGAGTATTTCTGAGGAGAAACTCAGAGCAAACAGCCATGACTCTGTTTTCATATCGACTATCTGTATGGTATGGTTACCAGTTATTAAGTTTTTCCCCCTTTTTTCTGAGCTGTAATTTAAGTGCCGGGTTCTGTTTGAGTATTCACAGTAATACAATGATCATTTTCTTTAGATTGTGCGTGTGTGTCGAACAAGTCTCTGGTTCAGTAGGTTCCTGGAGTCAGTAATTCTCCACAATGGCCTTTTCTCTCTTTCCTCGCTGAGTGGAAATGAGTATTACTAGAATTCCAACACAGACCTTAAACAGTGACATCAAGCGTAATAGATTTTTGACAGAACCCGTTATGATATGTGACGGCAGAACACACGTGCACACATACCTGTACAGTAAACATGTAAGATGATGCACCACAATTTATTTAGACACCTACTGTTGTCACAACTATAGCGTAACAATGCTAACATAGGTGTACAGTGTATTATTCTTTAAACTTTTGAGAAAATACTCTGTATGCTGTGATCAATAACTGAATTCTGCAGTAAACCTGTTCACTGTACAGGGATTTACTATGAACATTACTGAACAAGGGACCAGTCTGAAACACACCTAGTGAAACTTTCATTAGTGCCAAGTGCAGAAATTACTTGAATATCCTGAAGACCACTGCATTGTGGGAATATTAGTGCAACACTGAAATAATGGTGTATTCAGTAGGGCCTCATCAACTTGTAGAGTTGAACATTCCTGAGTTCACCACCAGGAGGTAGTACCTGATCAGATAACACAATAAAGGCAAGTGCATACCAGTGGAAGAGTCAGACAGTGGAACCTAGTGTTTCACTTGAACACATGGTACGACTGGAGACAGTGTATCAGTCAAATATCCATATATTGTAACTATCATACAAACAAACAAATAGAAGAGCAGCTTCTTCACTGGTTTAGCTCGTGATGGTGTTACCTCGGACTCATGAACACACAAGTCAAACCTGATAAATCTGATTCTATCACGTTATCACTCTTGAGTTGACAAGGACCCACTGAATGCAGCACAAGAAATTGAATGGGACTGTCCTTTTATTATATTTTGATGCTATTTGATCACTGTATATTCATACTTATTATACTATTATGCACATGTGTACTCTATAGGAGGAGTGTTAGAAACCACTAAAATGAAAATGGAGATAATGTGGTTCTCTAAAATGACAAAGAACACGTTATGTTTTTATTTTTTTTATTTTACATTTTTCATTCAATACTGTTCTATAGGGGAAAAAAATGCAATTTGGTGAACTGGCTTTGCGTTCATATGGCTGGCCATATGCAACCGTCTGCTGTCTGCACTTACTAAGTACTTTTTCACTCTTGAATTTGAATGCTCTTGGAAACTAATCCAGATTGTCAAATGTTATGGTGATGTAGTTTCTTTGCTCACCAACTTTGTTCAGAGCTTTGTCACAGCCCAAGCTACACATTCAGAACACAGATTATCCTGACCCAAAGAGCAAGTGTGTTATGATCAGGAGGTTCCTAAAGACAAACATTGAACATTACATTGCAACAGGCTGAAAGTTACTGAGCTGCGTTCATTGATTTTAGTTGCACACAAACACAATATTGACATGTTATCCTATTCTTAGTTTTAGCAGTTTTTGAACAGTTCCCTAGCAAACACAGAGTAACAGCAGTATTTATTTGGAGTCATGTTTGTCTGACCTGATGAATGTCAGTCCAATATTCATGCTCCATATCTGACTGTTAGGCTGCTAAATGCTCAGCTATGTTCACCAGCTGGTCACTAACTGTCTCTGCCTGCTGTTTGGTCGTGAGCAGGTGGTGTACAGTGTTTTAGAGCTTTTTAGCTGACAACTGCTACTGGTGGAAATGTGGTTGGTGAGAGCAGGTCTGTGGGCCGGAAAACCAAAACAATGAACCAAAAGAGGCTAAAAAGCTCAGTAGACCTGAGGGGAACTGCGGAGAGGGTGATCATTTTCTGGGGGATTTCACTACAAGTGACCAATATGTCATTATACATATCTGTTTGATCCAGTCTTATTATTTAAAAATGATGAGTGCAGCTTTAAAGGGGCACTACATGGTTTTGGAGAAGAAATTCAAAGTCAGAATTTTAATATTTACAGTATTAATGAGGTAATGATACAAACTCAGAAATATGTATTTTTTACATAAGTGAAGAAACAAGCTGTTCTCAGAGGAAAATACGGTCCCAGAACACTGTTTGAAGCTAGAAAGGTGGCAGGGTCTGCCACATAGAAACAAAGTAAAACAGTATAAATTGTGTTGTCCTTTAAGGTCAGTTTGTTTATTCAGTTTATTCAGTCATGAAAACAAAGAGAGTTTGATTATTTAGTTTGTAAAATCCGCCAATGAAGATCTTTCTCTGCTCATTAACATTTCTTCAACAAAGACTACAGAGTGCTCCTTTAAAGTACAATATATTTTTGTTGAGTCACCTTGAAATCACAGCTTGTGCCATTTTAGGGGATCTGAGCAGATTATCTTGACTATTTATTCAAGTCAGTCATCCAACTTCAACTAGCCAAAATGATTGAGAGGCTCAGATTAATGGACCTGACAAGAAGATGACTGGCCTCCTACACTGACTGCAGAGTATTTAACTAAAAGACTGACTTCAGCCGGAACTCATTGCACTTTGTAGTTTTAGACAGTTTTCGTTTTATAAGGGTGCTGCAATATAGTGTATGAACTCAAAGTAGATCAACAAGGCATTCCTATTTTTCTGTATCATAGCTGAACAACTTGTTTAAACTCTGTCACTTTGTGTATAGAGCTACTGTAACAGTGATTGTGTAGGCCGGGTGTTGGCTGTAGTGAGGTCAGTCCCACAGCTGCAGCAACACAAAGCCCATGTTGTACCAGGACTGGCAATATACAATAGATCCTCACCCCACAGGATTCATGTGTGTGTTTGTGTATCTGCACAGTGTGTATGTTAATGTCTTTGTTATTGTACTGTATGTGAATGTGAAAGTGCCTCTACATGCATGCTGGCCATGCATGTTTGACTGATGTACAGTTATATCAGATAATGGAAAGCTTCCTGTTGTGTTTTTTTTCTGTGGCCCATCAAGCCCATGTTAATACTAGTAAAATACTGCATAAATCAATTGTACTTAAATACAGGAGAACTGGTGGGTTTACTGGTGACAGCTTGTCGACTGCTCTAAAATGTGTCACGTGGGGTTCCAGCCTCAGCAGAGTTTTCTATTGCCGTACAAAAACTAAGAATGTATCAGAAAACAAAGTCTGTATCATTTCTGTCTCTGCGTATTGTCCAATAGCAGTCCATATTTATCACTTGCACGTGCATTAAATAAAGTTCCCTATGGTATCTATGTACATGGAGGTGACCTGTGTACATACAGCACATAAAGGAATATGTGGGGATTTATATGTAACCCTCCAATCTATTGTCCTTTGATTCTCAGACTAGCAGGCTGGTCTACAGATTTGTACGTATTTCTATGTGAAAGCTAATATTTTATGCTGAGATGGGACTAAAAGGATTTTTATTTACAGTGAAGGGTGTGGTCATTGGGAAAAACATACAGTAAAGGGAGCCATTGTGTTGGTGAATAGTCTACTACTGTGATAAGTTCCAGAAATACTCATTCTTTCCTTTGTACTTGACTTTATGTAACCTGTGGCCTTATTAATTACATTTATACAAATAAATGTCTTATTTCATGCGGTGAAAGGGTTTTTTCTTTCTTGATAATTTGAAAGCAAACAGAATTATTGCATAATTAGATTGGGATTATATTGTATTTGTAGCTGTAATACTGATTATTTGCATAGGAAGAAGGTTTCAGTGAGGAGAATATTATTAAATTCAAATTAGGCCTCACAAATTGGACCTATTCAAATTAGTAGAATTATAATACTAATTCATTAATTACCATTGTGTGTTATGTACATTTTTGATACAATGTTGTTGTCTTCAAAAGTAAAGTAGAGAATTTAAAATCAGATCTATTTTGTTTGTAATGTGTTTTAGTTGCTCATACAAATATTTCCTCTCCTTGTATTAAAATGCTTTGACGTACATGTAAATGTCACATAAAGAGTTGCAATTGTCTGTTATATTAATAGCAGCATGTAAACACACCAGTGGTAAGCAATGGATTATGATTTGCATAAACATGCATACCAAATAAAATGGTAAAGCCTGCAATCATCATTCTGTGTACAGTGTGAATTGATTTATTAGTCGTATACACATGGCTGTTGCCAATAGCTATATGATACCTAATCATACATCAGACAAACAACCCAACACAATTAATAACTGTAGATTGTGAGTTTATTAAGAAAGACATGACATATGGTATCTGGTGTGACCAGTCTACTACTGTGTGCTTACTGCAGTTAACTAAAACTTAACTTCTGGTCCTTTTCAGTAGATGGACCTCGAGTACATTA
Source organism: Pagrus major (assembly GCF_040436345.1). NCBI lineage: Eukaryota > Metazoa > Chordata > Actinopteri > Spariformes > Sparidae > Pagrus > Pagrus major. The sequence continues at coordinate 3,978,296 of NC_133226.1, forward strand.
TTTTTCAAACTGTTTCCATTATCAAAAATGAACCAATAATAACAATTTTACTAAAGATTATAATGTGTGATCAGCACATGTCTGATGGAAATAATGTTTACGTGTGATATCTAATCAAATACATGTATTTAACTAGTGAAGGGCCATTGTTAGTGCATGATTAAATCAGGTGAAAACTGGACTTTCTCTGGGTTGTGATGCCATTTAGCAGTTATTGAATTTAACTATGTACATTTACTTAAGTACAATATTGAGGTACTTGTACTTTACTTGAATATTTTCATTTTCTGCTGCTTTATACTTCCACTCCATTACATATTGGAGGCAAATTCTGTGCAATGACAGTAAAGGCATTCTATTGTATTTTTGACTTTTCCTTTACCAAACTAATATTTTAACACGATATTTTTACTTTTGCTAAGTAAGATATTTGGGTATTTTTACAACACTGATATTTCGAAATAACATTTATCTTACTGCCTTCATATAAGGGCTGTTTTACATGCAGGTTGTTTCGAACCAATGTAATGCATTTGTAATAAAACCTTATCTATTGTATGATAAATAGAATGACTACACAACTGCATTGTGAGATCCAAGATGTACAACATCTGTTAAACAAACCCTGTGCCTGAGAATCTCCAACAGCCCAGACCTTATGTAAACTACATCTTTGTAACAAAATGGTGTAGCACATACAGTACATCCTGCTATTGTAAACTTAATTCCTAAATGTATTTGGATGTGTCAGGCTCAGAACAACATGTTGCTGTCATATAGTAAGTGACATTGTAAGTATATAATGTAATGTAACGCCTATCAGAATAGAAACAAAAGGACATTTTATTAAAAAAATATTTTGAAAATTTTATATGAATTCTAACTCATCTATTGTGCATAGTCTGGGTGTAACAGCACATATGTACGTGAAGGAACAGTACTTCTGCGGGTCAACCAGCAGGGGGCAGCAGAGACCCTCAGATGCATCTTGTCAGCCGGATTTATCAACAAGAAGAAGAGCAGCAGGAAACGTCAGCAAACAAACCTGTCAGAAATGGTAAGAAAGATAAAGCGATTAAAGTTGAATTAAGGGCAGCTCTGTGAAGCTTTAACTCGTCTGTAGTTACCGACATATAAACGGTATTATAGCAGGCTGGACCTGTGGACGCTTTCACCCAATAATGAAGCTACGCCGGCTAACTCACTCTAGCTAATCTTATGACAAACTACATGTTTAGAGACACTATTGTCTACCGTGAGCGTTTATCTCGCTAGTTTGCGTAAAATCGACTGTAATCACCTTCCCTCCGGTGTAGTTTATAGCCATATTAAACCTGAAAATGTACAGAAGCCGTAAATAACTACATAAATACCTTCACGATTCTCTCGACTTTCAAACAGGTTATCCCCCAAATATTCCTGTTCCGGTCATTCATTTAAACTTAAATTGAAATTATTTGAAGGCTCGTTTTCTGCGACGATTTTACAAGAGTGTGTTTGTAGCTCATAAACCAAACGTATCTGATGTACGACATGCGTGTATTTGCAGTAAAGAAGCTAATGTGTTAACTTGCAGATATTTGAATGGAGTTTGGCGTGACTCGTGTGTCGCCTGTCAAACCTCCCGGTCCTGTCGGTTCGGGATATTTTAGTGTTTCACGTGATCGATTCATCTTTGACATATCCGAATGTTTGTTTTGTGTTTTGTGAAAATCTCTGGTCCCCAAAAATAATGTGACGCATTTCATTTGACTTTTATTGCATGTGCATCTCAATAAATTAGAATATTGTGGAAAAGTTAATTTATTTCAGTAATTCAATTTAAAAAGTGAAACTCATATTATATAGATTCATTACACACAAAGTGAAATATTTCAGCCTTTATTTGTTTTAATCTTGATGATTAGGGCTTACAGCTCATGAAAACCCAAAATTCAGTATCTCAGGAAATTACATATTATGGAAAAGTTCAATATTGTAGACTCCAGGTGTCGCACTCTAATCAGCTGATTAACTCAAAACACCTGCAAAGGGTTCCTGAGCCTTTAAATGGTCTCAGTCTGGTTCAGTAGAATTCACAATCATGGGGAAGACTGCTGACCTGACAGTTGTGCAGAAGACAGTCATTGACACCCTCCACAAGGAGGGTAAGCCTCAAAAGGTCATTGCCAAAGAAGTTGGATGTTCACAGAATGCTGTATCCAAGCAAATTCATAGAAAGTTGAGTGGAAGGGAAAAGTGTGGTAGGAAAAGATGTACAAGCAAGTACAAGATAACCGCAGCCTTGAGGGATACCAGGAAATTTTAGAGCAATTCATGCTTCCTTCTGCTGACAAGCTTTATAGAGATGCTGATTTCATTTTCCAGCAGGACTTGGCACCTGCCCACACTGCCAAAAGTACCAAAACCTGGTTCAAAGACCATGGGATTACTGTGCCTGATTGGCCAGCAAACTCGCCTGACCTGAACCCCATAGAAAATGTATGTAATGTATGAGAGACACGAGACCCAACAATGCAGACAAGCTGAAGGCCGCTATCGAAGCAACCAGGGCTTCAATAACACCTCAGCAGTGCCACAGGCTGATGGACTCCATGCCACACAACATTGATGCAGTAATTCATGCAAAAGGAGCCCCAACCAAGTACTGAGTGCAAATACAAGAACATACTTTTCAGAAGGCCGACATTTCTGTATTAAAAATCCTTTTTTTACTGGTCTTATGTAATATTTGTGTATTATGTAATTTTCTGAGATACTGAATTTAAGGTTTTCATGAGCTGTAAGCTGTAATCATCAAAATTAAAACACATAAAGGCTGAAATATTTCACTTTGTGTGTAATGAATCTATATAATATGAGTTTCACTTTTTAAATTGAATTACTGAAATAAATTAACTTTTCCACAATATTCTAATTTATTGAGATGCACATGTATATGCTCCTATATCCAGATATCCCTAACTAATTGTGTGTAGTTTATGTGTAGACAAAGCAGAGGGTGATTATTAAGTACTACATTTGTCTTAAGTCATTTTAATGGCAGTTATTTCAGTAGATATACCAGATTTACAGAATAATAAACAGTAATATACAATAATATACAGTAGTTAGGTGGTTTTTACTAAAGTGCAGATATGAAAAATGCTTTTTCTGTCTTAATTCTCAACATGATTTTACTGAACTGACCACCTGCACTGCATGGCATGTTGGCTATGAAGTGAGTTTCTCTTCTGATGTCTCATCTGGCACCAGTTTGTGACATCAAGATGAATGTTTTTTTCTTCGAGTTTCATTTACTTGTACTCAAAAGTAGATGAGTCACGTACTGACTTGTTCTGAGTTTGAAAATAAACAAACAGTTATTTGACTAATCAGGAAGAGTACTACTCATCATGGGTTTGACTCATACAAGAAACTAAAAGTCAGGTTATCCCCGCCTCTGCTGCTGTGATTTTTAACCATTCTTTAATTGGGGAGTGGGAGTACTCCTTGAAGTCAAACCATGTCAGCTGCTGGTTGCACCTGCATCGTTAACACCTATTTATTACGTTTGTTTTGAGAAAATATCAAAGCGTTTGGGTGGGATTTTGGTCATGTATGCAACATAAAAGTTCTCCCAGGTGGCGTCTGCTCAGTGTGTGTTTCTGTGTTTTCAGGCTACAGGAGTGGATCAAGCAGTTGGCATGAGTCTTGTTGTGTTCAGCCTCCTGCTGTTTACATACTACTCTGTATGGGTCATCATCCTGGTAGGTGTGACCACACAGTACAGTTTATAATACAACCAAAAGGAAGAGGCTGTTGCTCAGAGTATTTATGATTCTTATCTATGCCCTTCTATTCCCTTAAATATTTTATTCTGTCAAAATAAATGGCATAATCACCAAGTGAACAAATATTTACCCCTGCAGTGAGTCATTTTCTTAAATAGATGATTTGAAAAGCCACCACCTAGGTGCTTCAACTGTCTCACAAAATCTGAATACACGCAACATCACATGTTTTTACATTTTGATATGTTACCAGTAATTTCAGTTTTTTAAAAATAAAGTTAACAAAACTTTTTAAATTAAATATATGATGTATATTTTGTCCCTTTCCAGCCTTTTGTGGACAGTCATCATGTACTGCACAAGTATTTTCTTCCTCGGGAGTACTCCGTCATTCTGCCTGGCATTGCAGCCGTAATACTGCTCCTCTGTATAGGTGAGTAGGCCCAGACACACCAAGCTGACATCAAAGAACTGTCAAAGTGATTTCTCTCACCGCCAGGCTCCACCACCGATTCAGTGTGCTCAGTTGGCGTAAAAGCCACCGACGTGGCCCAACTAGTGCCAACAGTGGGTGACACACAGAAAAAAGAAGGGCCACAGACGCTCACTGACAGCCCCGACATTGGCCGATGGCTGACTGTCGGCCTGTTGTGTCAGGGCCAGACAACAAAGCCTGCACTCAAATACTCTAAATTGGGACTCCACAGACAAAGCCTCTAAATTGAAAATGTGTGTTATGTCAATGTCAAGTTTTATACCACTCTTATCTTAACCACAGGGGCCTTCACTGCAGTTATCATGTGGAAGAATCGCAAGCCAAAGAAAGTGGACTAATCTCAGGATGTTGGAGTGACTGCAGAGGACTGAAGTATGTGAAAATAACGTGGACGCTAAACCCTCTCTGTGAACAAAATCATGGCTCCTGAACCGCGGACATTTACATTTACAAAGTTATATTTGATAAAGGTGCAAAAAAAAATCATCAAACATTATCAATAGAGTGAAGAAACAACAGTGTTGATGTTATGTCAAAGACGTGTATGTACTGTGTTGAAGAGATATCTACAGAAGCCCCGCCCTCTCCTTCCTCATAAAACCACTCTGAGCTCGCAGTCCGGATTGCTAATTGTGCTGCTAACTAGCTAACAGCAGCTACAGTTAGCAGCACTTTGGCGGTTGCTCTGGTAATATGCTGGTCCTTATATGTTTGTAGGATGAATTCAAGAGATGAACAATTCTTACATATTGCACCTTTAGCGAGAAAGTTTGGTGAGATCTTTTTTTTACATTTTGGTTCCGTTTTCAGTTCAGTAGAAATCACTGACTGTGTTTTAAAGCCACTATGTGTTGAATGTAAAAGCTTCAGCACCCCTGAGCGGTGGTATAAAAAGAGACACTGAGAATGAATCTGCCTAAAGCAAAACATGGACTGTACCAATTTTCACAGAGATCTGATACGTAGCTTTAAATTTGTCCAAAGGTTCTTTTTGTGAGTCACGTGTTTTGTGATGTGTAGATCAGTTGCTATGTTTTCTCCTCTTGTAGGCAGTAGGAACTGTTAACAGGAACTCATTTAGCTGGAGCGTTCATGTCAGTTTATTAGCTGACAGGTTATATTAATTCATATTTGTTAGACCAACATACTAGAAATGACCTCGCACTCTGTGTGATTTAATTGGGAGAACTTGTGTTAGTATGTTGGAGTTCACAGCATCTCAGTTGACTGGTTTAACATTTACTTGTTCTGTTGTATCAAATTGGCTAAAATTTAAGAGCAAAAACCCTAACCCTAAACCTTGCCCCCCTTTCCAACTGAAAAATACCTTCTGCTGATAAGAAGCACTAATCAGTTTCTCTGAGACACTGCCTACGGGCCTGAGAGTCCTCATCCTTGGAGTCGATTCGCCTGATGCTTCCATCAGGGCAGGATGAAAATCCCTGGTTTGTGTTTCCAGGCACAGCTGACTCAGTCTCTCTCCAGTCTCGCTCTTGAAGCAGTCAGAATGATTCTCAGACTGTTAGTCTTTTTTTTGCCATCTCATCATGACATTCTGCGACAGCAGTATTTGGTGGCTATGGTGGTCTGTTTCTGCAGTAAAGTCATTAGGAGATGCTTTGCACTCATTTATTTCCACCGTGGCAGCAAAACAGTAACCAGAGATTTGGAACTCCAACTTTACTGAAAGCAGCATGGGTCTTAAATTCTGTAAATACTGTGACAATGTGTCTGTTTCTTTAGTTTGTAAAAGTATGAATGATGAACCAGCGTACAGCATGGCTAAATCAAGGCCAACTGTTTTTTGTCTGCTTCAATAAAATGCTGATCCTTGAAAACGTGTTGTATTTTTTCATTAGAAATGTATTGTTTGTCTTCTTTTGCACCATATAGTATGTGTACTTACTTACTTACTTGTTCTTAAGTAAGAGGTCATTTTAGAAGATTGTCTAACCAGTTAGTACACTTCCATCTTCTCACACATCCTCCTCTTCTGCTGCTGGAAAAAGGTCACCTCTTCATCCTCTTTCCGTGTTTGTTCTCATCTCCCAACAAAGAGATGAGATGAAGTGTAAACTCAAACAAACCACCATCAAGCTCTCCTCAACAGGTTGATGACATGTTGGTTGGTCTGTGTTATTGGCTTCTTTTCGGTGTGTGTCTAACCTGTTGTGCTTCTGTTACTTCCTTTGTAAGAAATAATAATTCAACCTTAACACAGAAAAGGTGTTTTAACTGACTCAGCAGGAAGAGAGCTGGGATTAGTACTGAACAAAAGTCATTTATGTGTCCTGTTTCAGATGATACTCCTGGCATTTGGAGCTCCCTTGGAACTTGCAAATGTCAGACATAAAAAGTGTGATGATGTGACTCTGAAACATGTCTGAACAGCAGCTCACTAGAATGACCTGAGACATTACTGGATTTTTGGAAATTGGCAACTGGCACATATTGTTTCTTATGTATAATGAAAGGTCTATTAATGGTTCGGTACTAACCTAAATTCTGAACATATTGTCTCATAAAAAAACTACAAATACCACAAGCTAATTACATACTACAATAGACACAATCCATAGAGAGTGGGAGAAACTGGAGGGGCGATCCAGTGCTAGGTGTAACTTGGGTTACATCCTTGGAGAGATCTGAAAAGCGTTAAAGTGACACTTTACATGTATATCATGGCAGTCTTGAGTTCCAATGTTTTCCAAGTTTGGTTCAGTAATTAATTTATTATAGGTCTTCTGAAAATGTGACCAAATCTGCGGGATCAATAATATACATACAGTAACTTGAACGATCAGTTTTGGTGATTATAGAAAGTTGTGTGAATCAAATGTTCTTTGTAGCGTGGTCTCTTAACTTCTTCTGACTGATTCTGATTGATAACAGCTGCTGACTCTGGGTCCATTTTAATAGGGCTTGTTTGATACAGTCATTAGACTCAGTCACAAACACTACAATGGGAAAGTCTAAGGAGCTCAACATTGATCTGAAAGAGCTCATTATTGATTTGAACAAGTCAGGAAAGTAACTTGGAGCCATTTCAAAGCAGCTACAGGTCCCATGATCAACTGTACAAACAACTGTTGGTAAGTATAAAGTGCATGTCACAGTTGTGTCACTGCCACGATCAGGAAGAAAACACAAACTATCACCTGCTGCTGAGAGAAAACTGGTCAGGATGGTCAAGAGTCAACCAAAAACCACCAAAAAGCAAGTCTGCAATGAATTAGAAGCTGCTGGAAGACAGGTGTCAGAGTCCACAGTCAAGTGTGTTTTACATCAACATGAGCTGAGAGGCTCAATGATTAATCAGGCTAGAATTGAGCTTTTGGAATGGACTTCACAAAGTCCTGACTTGAACCCCATCAGAACATGTGGACTGTGCTGAAGAAACAAGTCTGTGTCAGGAAGCCAACAAATTCAGTTAAACTTCACTGATTCTGGCAAGAGGAGTGGTTAAAAATTCAGCCAGAGGAAGACCAGAAGCTTGTGGGTGGCTATCAAACGCACCTAAGTGAGGTGAAAATTGAGTTTTCAGAGTTTTGCAGATACCAGCTGTCGAGATGTCTGTCTTCTCTCTTACATAATAGAACTAAATGACATTAGGCTTGTGGTGATCAAGACGTCCAGTTACTAAAATAATCCGCAGCCTTTTTGTGAGCCGTTTCCTGTTGGAACTATTTTCTTCCACATCATCGTGCAGAAGCATGAGTGTAGTTACTCATGGACGAAAGGCATGACATTTACATCCTGTGCTGTCACAAGCACGCGCCTCTTATCAATGAGTAGATACACGTTTAACTGTGTGGTGATACAGTGTAGTTTAGTGGAAAGAAAACAGATGTACTTTTCTGTAGCAGATTTATTTGTACAGCTGGGAGAGCTGATGTAGTTTTTTGTTAGATGTAAAGTTATGTTCTGTAAACTTTTAGCTGCTCTCTGTCAAGTGGCTCCGCTCTTAAATTCTTAAAATTGCTCTGGTTCAGCTGCTTATCGAAAGGCTGTCTCCAGAAGCTACCATTATTAGCTAAAGTATTCATCAACTGCAAGCTTTTAATCATAAAAATAATATCTTTGCAATTTTCCAATCTGGTTTTAGAGAAAAAAACACAGCACTGAAACTGACTTGTTGCCATCAGCTGATGAAGGCCATAAATACATTCTTTTTGTCAGAGATCATGCACCGTTGACTGTGACATCCTTTTGGACCAATGTCAAACCTGCATAGGTATCAGTGGCTTGGCTCTGCAATGGTTTAGGTCATACCTAAAGGACATCATGCATTCATTATGGGGTGCCCCAGGGTTCAGTGCTGGGTCCAATCCTCTTTTCAATATACATGCTCCCTTTTGGCCACCTGAGACAGACACATAATATCAGTTTCCCTTTGTAGGCAGACGATACTCAGCAATTACCATCATGACATCCACAAGTAGATGTCCCAGGAGCTAAATGCTGATAAGACAGAGATAATGATCATAGGCCATGATTGTGCAAAACTATCAAACTGTTATTCTTCCACAACACAATGGAGATCATGATTCCATCTGCATTGTCTGGTTGTCCTGTGGTTGGCTGTAATAGATGGTTAAGCAGTTATGGGTGGTGATACAGGACTGTGGAATTTGATATTGGATTAGGCTTGATTACATTAAAGGGGACTGTTGGGCCTTGGAGGAGGTATGCGCTCAGCTAAGTGGCATTCACGTTTGGTTCTGTTCTTATTATAAAGCACTTTATAACTGTGTTTTGAGAGGTGTTTTAAATCAAGTTTTATTACTTTTATTATAAATATTGAATCACTGCACCGGTATTTTTGCTGACAGATAGCTGAACCACAGCCAGCAGTCATCAGTTGATGAGTCAGCAGGGTTTGCTCAATGGCTGTATCGCCACCTTCCTTACAAACCGGGCACATGCACAGGTAGACCCAAGAAGGGCTTGAGCACCTGCCCTACACACTCAGAATAGACAAGTGCCCTCTGCCATGGTTTGGGTTTTTTGTTTTGATGATTTCCTGTTTTATTTTGTAGATATATATCTTGAGTCACATGAACGCCTTCTTGAATGCAGTCATTGTATTTTCCAGACAGAAGAAACATCCAAAATATCCCATAAAAAATATTAAAAATGATACCACCAAACTGATCGGCTGTAACTTGAAAACATCTTCATCCAAAAACTGCCTTTGTCCTCTCCTTTCTGACATGTCTCCTCTCCTAACAGTAGCTCTTGAAGCATGAGGTTTTAATTTCCAACAGGCTGCGATAAATAAGGTGTGACAGAGCAGACACATGGCTGTCTTGTTTGTCTGGTTAATTCTGATTGAAACAGACAGGAAACAGGTGTGTGTTGGAAACAAGGGTCACTATGCCACAAAGTTTGGTGCAACTTCACTGTTATTGTATAAATGATTTATTGAAAACATGACACCATCATAATTATGCACAGAAATAATGGTGTCCCGACCATCTCCAGAAACATGAATTCAATTTAGAAAGGAGCGCACTGGCCACATATTTGTGCAGTATAAAGAGACACAGTTGGATAATATGGATAATATAATGTTGCTGGTACTTTAGTCCAGGTCTTGGCTCTTCATTTGTGTTTTAGAGATCTAATGATAAACTTGTCGGTCATTCATTTTGATCATCTGCATGATTTAATGCACAGAAAGGAAAGGCTTCAGAAGGAGAAAGAGAGGGAGAGGAGGGACGTTGATATACCCGCCTACAAGTAAAAAGTCATCACTAAAAACGTTTGTCTAGTATGACAAAGGTCAAAAATGCTCCATAGTTTACAACACTGATGTCGTGACAAGCATACATACTGGGTAAAAAAGCAATGCATAATTTCCAGTCCAGCTCAGACATGTTCCAGTTGAATTGTTCTCCCCTAAAATTGGTATCATATTGGCCTCAAAAAATCAACCAAACAACAAAACTACAGGAAATCTGTTTGCCGGCCTTTAAATTGCATCATTTCTAATTTTCCTTTCTGGAAGACACCACTGATTGAATGTGACTGAACTGGTCTGACTGAACAATGAATGAATCTCATGAAATTTTAATCTGAACACTGTGCATTGTGAGCAGCATGGATGTGCCAGGATTTTTCCTCTGTCAGTGCTGAGGTGGGGTTGACCAATATGTGGCGGGTGAAGAAAAGTAAGTAAGGAAATATTCATTTTTTTCAATAAACACAGCACGTCTGATAAAAATGTAGTTTTTAATTGAATTTAGCAAAAGAATATATGATAGAACCTCTATAAGCCTGATACAGGTGAACACAAGGCTACGACAAAACACGTCTTCGGGTGCTGAGGTGAACAACTTAAACATGGAAAGCACTGTGCCACCACAATTAATAACAACATTCAAAATAACATTCATATTCAGATAACTCTGCATTTGTAATAATTTTTTGGATGTCGGAAATCACAATGAAATGATAACTATCCAAAGTGCAGCCACAACAAGAAGTGGGTGAAATACTTCATATTTAATGAGGAAAATATGAATTAGTCTACATCACCTGCAGCCATCCTCCAGCAGCAGAAACTGTAAGTGTTTCCCCTGTGCACTTTCACGCACACTTGTTGTCTAGTTTAATCCTGTTCTGTTTGCATTTCAAAAACTGACTTTATAAAAGAGAGACGAAAAGAGAACTCTGTCAGGTCACTGAGTGATGCTTGAGGAGTGAGTTTCAGGCACATCCTATTAGCTATTCTGGCATGTGGTTTAATACTTTCTGGTGTCTGATATAAACATGATAAGTTGTTCTCCATTGTCCTTGGTCTTCTCTATCATCGGTCTCCCTTGCCACCTATGACCCTTTGCCTGTCAGCTGTGCATACATGCAGTCGAGGATCAGATTGGGAACAGAATGACTGGTTATTGACTTTTACATATTTCTTATTTAATGATAAAACAAAGCAGTAAAATGCTTAACTGGGGCTATATAGATTTGTGATGTATCTAAAGCACACCCTCTAGTGTAGTGCCGTCCCTGATGAACAGAATGTGATTGTGAATGGCAGTTTGGCAACATTGGGGTGGAAATAGAGAATTGGTGAGTGGGGTGAGTGCCCCTTTTTCTCCTGAGCCCCTGCCCCCCAAAATGTCTGTGCACATCCCTGTTATAACCCATATGATGACCAGAATGTTTAACATTTGTTAACAGTTTAGTCATTTTTATTTTACTTTATTGATGCGTATGTTTCGTTCAATGTCAATATTAGTGTTTTGGCATTCACATAATTCCCAACTGATGAGTGTATTCGCGTGATGTGAGCCTATCAGAGTAAAGCGTGCGCAGAGTGGTCAGTGATGTGTATGGGTGTGACCGCAGGCTCCACTCGAAGTCATCACGCAGTGAGTCTGCAGGGTCACATGTGACGCTCACTCACTCACTCACTCACTCACACACACACACACACACACACACACACACCCATACCCACCCACCCAGACACACACACATACACACACACACACACACACAGAGACCGAGCCCGGCGGCTGCGCACCGACCTGCTCCGCGCTGCGTCCACGAGCCACACCGAGGCAAGTACAACACTTTCATGTGAAGATGACAGCTTTATAAGCAGCTGTACATTTGACGTGTTGTAGTTCATTGTGAGCTTAATAACGCTGTTTGTCACTCTGGCTTTGGCATTGAAGTGTATAATGATGTATCCCTTTATAAATCCTGCTTCTTTAGCTCAGAATAAGCTCTTAACTGGCTGATATTCAGTGGGTATGTCCACATGTAGGCTATATGTCATTCAGCAGAACCAGATTTTGCCAAATTTGTCAGTCCATAGTCATTATGGACTGACAAATCTGGCAGAACCTGGTCCTCAGTCCATAATGACTAAGCATTCCTCATCAGCAAGGAGGTAGTTCACCAGGCTTCCATTTAAAGCTGTAAAAAAACATTTGGAAACATTCACATCTTCAGTCAAACATCTTGTCTTTTATGTGTCACACCAGTGAATTACACCACATTGTGAAATAGTTCCTGGAGCACATTAAACCAAACGATAAAACCAAATCAGTCATCACAAGGCAGGACACTTCCTCTCAACCCCGAAGTACAGTGCTGGGTGAAATGAAGTTAGGGGCTTGAACCTGCATTACATCTGTGATCCAGGAATTGAAATGCAGCCTGTGTGCATGTTGTCATCAGGCGGCCCACTCAGCATCACTTGTTTGACATGTGGAGAGCGGGGACAGCCTTCCATTCCAAAACACCTCCATTGCGAAACCCCTCCCTTCCAGTAGGGTTAGGGTTAGGGTTTCCCCAATAGCCTTTTTGGAATAGCGGGGTCTTTAGAAAAAATGGGAAACCACGCCATTACGAAGAATGGAAGTCTATTTTCGGAACAGCGGGGTTTCGGAAAGGCGGGGTGTAACCGTGGAGAACACATGTTATTGTTCCTCATGTCAGACAGTCGGGCTCCTTGGTGTCTCAGCCCACCCAGTAAAACACCAGTGAATAGAGGGTACTCCTACTCCTGATGGCACTGTGGATTCACTCACACAATCATACTAAAGCCATTTACTCTGTAAGACACGATTCATGGAAAGAACCGTTTGTCATACTAGAGGGCTGCTAACTGACCATTGTTTAGTCTAGTGGAACCGGATAAACAGTGGTGGTTGTTGGACAATTGAGCTGTCATTGCATTCACTGCCTATTCAAGCCAGTGGGGCCAGCCAGTGTAGCTCAGCCTCAGTGGACACAATGTAGATGTGAGGCTGAGTCAATCCGCAGAGTACACAAGTAGTTCTGATCAAGCGATCTGATTGGTCATTTCCGTGGCAACAGTGTAACTGCCAGAGCTGGAGCAAATACCTACAAACAATACAACAAATGCTCATGAAACTATAATAATATAATAATATAAATATAGTTATACACAGGGTGTGATTTGTGAAGAAATCAGATGGGGGACATAAATAAAACGCCAGTCACAGTGGGCCAGAATACATCTTCAGGCTGTTTCTTGCAGCTGTTGAATTAACCTTTATAGAATAATCCTGAATGTGATGTGATGTGATGTGAATGTGAATATGAACAATTTTGGAACTTGAACTTGAACCACTGCATTTGCAAAGCTCTCCAACCTATTTATATAAAGTAATTCATCGGATTAAACAAGTTAGTCTTATTATTTTTTTTCAATCAAACTTTTTAAAATACACTGAATATATTATGTTGTTAGATTGCTGTTAGACATCAAATAAAAAACAGTGTTAATGCAGGTGTGAGCCTCCATTGTGTCAGTGAGCTAGAGAGCAAACAAATACGATGGATGATAGGGGATATTCCACGATCTCTGGAGATCAATAGGGACTAGATACTGTCTCTGTTGCAAGGTCGTTACTCAGGGCATGCTGGAGGAGTAAACTTGGTGTCAGTACATAGGAGTCTACTGATGTGAGTGATCGTTTTCCAGTTTTTAGTAATTTTAATGAAAATTAATGTCACTGTTATACTGGCGAAATTATTTGCAATTCACAGTATTATTCTGTTAACCATCAAAATATGCATAACACATACTGGAATCACTTTGTGAAGAAACAAACATTGTATTGCTTCACAGATAGGACACACATATTCTTTTATGAAAAGTTGCAGACTTGATATGAAAGTTTACTACAGGGGTCAGAAGTATCTGCTGCCATACCACCAGACTACAGAGCAGCTTCACTCCTCAGGCTGTGAGACTCCTGAACTCATCCTCTGCAGTCCACTAATACAGCAGTTTTGTTTTGTTTTTTTTTACTTTTTTCTGTGATGTAGCTCAAAAGGGCTCAAACTCAATTTTGTTTTGCAACCCCGCTGTTGTAAACTGATAAATGCAACCTTGTAACCTAATAACCATGCTATTTCTAACCATGCTAATGAAGTTGAACTTGTTAGAACATCTATCTGGCTGTGAAGAAATGGATTACATCAGACAAACCACAGCCCCATTCTCTGTTTGAGAAGGAGTGTTCACTGTTAGACAGGAAAAAACACTGACTGGAGTGAAACCCAAAATGTGCCAAGAAATAAACTGAAAGAAATCGACCTTCAATTTCAATAATCGAAATCAAATGCAGTTTCGTTGCAGATACAGTTGTAGTCAAACAACTTTACATCTACTTGTAAAGAACATATATATCATGACAGTCTTCAGTTCCAGTGATTTCTACAGCTCTCAGTTTTCTGTGATGAACGAGTGGAACACAAACTTCTTTGTCACAAAAACATTCATGAAGTTTGGTTCAATAATTAATTTATTGTAGGTCTTCTGAAAATGTGACCAAATCTGCTGGATCAATAATATACATACAGTAACTTGACCGATCAGTTTAGTTGGTTATAGAAAGTTGTGTGAATCAAATGTTCTTTGTAGCGTGGCCTCTTAACTTCTTCTGACTGATTCTGATTGATAACAGCTGCTGACTTTTCTGGGCCCATTTTAAGGGCTTGTGTTACAATTTGTAGGTGGTTTGTTTGTTGGGCCCAAAAACAGACACCAAGACAGGGAGCCCCAGCTACTCCACCTGCTGAGCAACCAGCCTGAGCCTGAGCCTCCCTCCACTGCCCACTTCCAGAGCAGCTCTGGCTCACAATTGTGAAGGTTGAGGTTTAGGTGGAGGCACAGGTGAGTGAGACTCAGAGAATCCACAGTGGGATTAAGGCAGGTGGCAGAGGTGCAAGAGGCTGGGCGGCAGGGTGGCTGTGGAGCTGCAGCTCGGTGTTTGCACAGGCTCTGGTGAAGGCAAGGAAAAACCAAATTAGTCACATAGGAGCACAAAAATACACAAGAGCAAAAAGTCACAAAGAGTAGCACTAGCAGTGTAGCCAGCCTCTGCAAAGCTACTCTGAGAACACATAAAACAAAACCTAAGCACGAAACACAGAAAACTCCACACACAAAGTCCAAATCATGACAGCTTGTTTGATGCACCCATTAGACTCAGTCACAAGCACTACAGTGGGAAAGTCTAAGGAGCTCAGCATTGATCAAATCAGGAACGTCAATTGGAGCCATTTCAAAGCAGTTACAGGTCCCAAGATCAACTGTACAAACAACTGTTTGTAAGTATAAAGTGCATGTCACAGTTGTGTCACTGCCATGATCAGGAAGAAAACACAAACTATCACCTGCTGCTGAGAGAAAACTGGTCAGGATGGTCAAGAGTCAACCAAAAACCACCAAAAAGCAAGTCTGCAATGAATTAGAAGCTGCTGGAAGACAGGTGTCCACAGTCAAGTGTGTTTTACATCTACATGAGCTGAGAGGCTGCTGTGTGCGAAAGAAGCCCTTGATCCAGGCACATGTGGACTGTGCTGAAGAAACAAGTCTGTGTCAGGAAGCCAACAAATTCAGTTAAACTTCACTGATTCTGTCAAGAGGAGTGGTTAAAAATTCAGCCATAGGACGACCAGAAGCTTGTGGATGGATATCAAAAGCACCTAAGTGAGGTGAAAATGGCAGAGAAACATTTAACCAAATATTAGAATTACTGTATGTATATTATTGATCCAGCAGATTTGGTCACATTGTCAGAAGACCTATAATAAATTCATTATTGAACCAAACTTCATGAATGTGTTTGTGACGGAGTAGTTTGTGTTCCACTCGTTCATCACAGAAAACTGAGAGCTGTAGAAAACATTGGAACTGAAGACTGACATGATAAACATGTTCTTTATGACTGGATGGAAACTTCTGACCATGACTGTACATAATGTGTCTCATTTTCCCCATTAACAGTGTCTACAACTACAGTAAGAATATGTCTGAGTCAGAGACAGAGTCTACCAGGTGTCAAATGTGGGCATAATCTGGTAAGACTCTCCTCCACACTGACAGTCTGTACTGAAAGTCAGTGAACAAAAAACTCTGCTGAGTGTCTCTGTTGTGTTTTGGTGTCGTTAATCTCTGTAGATTTCTCTCTCTTTCTCTGAAATCTACATTGCTTGGTATGGCAAAGGATATGTATGCCAACATGGTGCGGACTAGTGCAACTCATAAAAAATGTACATGACAGTCGTCAGGGCATAAAAGTCTAAGTCGAACAATAGCATAGCTGTCAGTGCTGAAAACATTTTGAAATTTAAAATTGAGTTGAGCCATGATCCTAATATCGAAAGTTGAAATGAATCGTGACAAACCTATAAGCAACATTTTGTCTTCTGCTTCCATTATGTTTACAAAGCTGCTGTGGAACGCGAAGGGAACATGTTCAGTGACAAAGGGTATCATAGAGCACAATTAATCTGCATTACTATTTTCAATGTTTTATTTAGAACATATCTTTATTTGTTATTTATTCCTATAAATAATTTAAATTACTGCGTTATTTTAATAACCCTCTTAATAACACTAAGTTAACCACTGCGTCAGGTTATCAAAACATTATGATGTTCTGTCTCTGGTCCAAGACATAAAATGCTGTGCAGTGTTTCCCACAGGTTGAGAATTTACTGTATTTGAGTTGGTGGTGTTGCACAGCGTGGCATTTCACAGTGCTGTATCGTAGGCAACTGGACTTGTTTCAGTTTCTTGAAGACGGTTCACCTCTCATCCAAGAGCCTTCTTCAGTTCTGGAGGGGAGTTGCAGGCTTTTAAACATCTGTGTGGGTGATAAGTAATGTCTTAGGCCACCTCCTCTGTTCAAAGACAGTCGTTCCAGTTTGACATAGATGGATTCTCTGGCCAAGATGTTTACATTGTTGTCATCAAAGGAATGATTTTTCTCCTTCAGATGTAAGTTGACAGCAGAGTCTTGACCTGAGGAGTTGGCCTTCCTGTGTTGTGCCATTTGTTTATGGAGAGGTTGTTTTGTCTCCCCAGTGTACAAATCTGTGCAGTCCTGGCTGCATTGAACAGTATAAATTACATTACTCTGTTTATGCTATGCTTTGTCCTTAGGATGGACAAGTTTCTGCCTCAGTATGTTGGTATGTTTGAAGTGAACTGGGTTTATTAAAGATCCTCCTGAGTTTCTCAGATGTTCCTGCGGCGTAGGGAATTACGATGTTGTTATGTTTTTCTGTCTCTTCCTCTGTCTGCTCTGGATCTTTTTAGTCCAGTTAGTTAGAACTGAATAAATCTCTTGGATGAGAGGTGAAACATCTTCAAGAAGTCCAGTTGCCTACGATACACACATCATTTATGTATTTATTTTTACTGCGACTCACCAAATCAAGAGTTCCTGTTTGTCACTTAGCAGGTTTTTAGTGAGCCTCTCACTCTGTCACACTTATCTATGAGCTTACAACAAAGAATGGGCTGTTACTGTCCTGATTTGATAACATTTATATCATATTTTTACTGTTTTTATTTGAGTAACATTTTTACTGTTCAGCAGCAGGGCCTCTCCCAACAGAGTCACCCAGTGTCTGACAAAAGCCCCCTGACATGCTTTCCACATTCCACAAAGAGCTGCAGAACTGGTTGTGTGGATTGGCATGTGATTCAATTCATGCTACAATGAGCCCAAGTAGATACTATGTATGGGAAACACTGGGCATAACACCAATAGCTAAAGACAACAACTTTTAAGGCCAACTGTTGTCTTGCATGTTACTCAGTGCATGAGTTGATGTGAATCAATCAGCACACCTCAAATTTGACAAGTTTGACCATGAAAGTCCACTGTATGAAATGATACCTGTGTGTCTTAATTCAAAATTGTATTTTTTTTATTTTATCTGCCTGGATGGGTCTTAATATACCTGTTTAGGCTTGCCAAGTAAAGCTTATGTATGGGAAGCACTGCTGTGTGACTCCCCACTCCTCCCACTCCCAAAAAAAAGTACAGAGCAAAAACAACAAAGAGAAACATGAATTTACTAATAAGCCCTAGACTAGAAAACATTTAAATAAATGACAAATCTCTAACTTAAACGTGTAACCATTAAATGAGAGAAAAAGTGAAGGCAACAAACAAAAAGAGCTTCTCGCTCCTTCCAGCTGCTACTGGGTGCTCCATATTTGCAGGATAGTATTTACATATAGCAATATTTAACTAACAGGACTTGAAGCTTCCATCAGAATCGCTAAATATGCACAAAACTTTACAAACTACAAGAGACTGCTATATAGTTACTCAGAACACTCAAAGAAGTGCATGCTGGCTCATTCTTTGAGGTGGGAGAGGAGAGGGAGACATCTGCCATAACACATATGATGAAGGGTCATAACACCACCTCACCCAAAAATCAAACATTTCCACGCTGTTTCGTCCAAAACAGGTTTTTTGAAGGCGCCTGGAGGGAGGAGTCTCTGTGATAAGGCTAGAAGTCAGACTAACCAAGTTTTGAACATGATTTATGTTGACCTCTGAAAGCTTAATTAAATTGAACCAACTTAACACATTATAATGCCAAGTCAGCTACTGTTTTGCTCAAATTTATTGCAGCGGACTTCACAATGATTTCCATCAAAAAAACAATGTTAATACCCTGTTATCATGTGTGGAACCTCCTCTTACATGTGTACGGCCAGTCTGCTCTACCAAACAAGCCCAGAGACACTGTAGTTGCGACAGCCAGTCATGGTGGTGTGTTTACTGGGGCAGCTATGGCTCATAGTCCGCTGCATCAGCTCCACCGCTGTTTGTTTAAAACAACCACGTAAAAAACACAAGCACAGCCCATTAACACCAGACAGCCACTGAACATACAATTAAGAAATAATAACGTGTCAGTTACGCTGTCAGGGGTTTTCGTGCAGCTGGTAGTCCACTGGACAAAACGGACGAAGACGAGTGCCTTCTTCTTAAAATGTTTTTATTGAGTGATGCAACATAAGACCAGTGCTAGACATGTTAGGAACAACACTAACAAAGAAAGACAAAACAGACAGTGTAAACAATGTGGATAACAAGACAAGACAAGACAAATAAACAAACAAGCAAAAGCAAATTGGTGCAATTAGTGCATTTTATGTAAATTTGAAATTAGGAGTGTTGTAACAGTGTGTTGTGCTGTGAATTTTGTTTGTATTGTTTGTATACATTCTACGAGTGTAAAGTTAAGATACTATAATGATAATAATCGAGAATTTAGCTGTAATGCTAATAATAATGCTAATAATATGATAATAACAACAACAATACTAATTTATTTTGAATTTTAACGATACCATTAATGGCAGTAATATTATTATTATAATTTCATTACCATCAACACCATGTACATTTTATTTTCATTATGCTTAATGTAAAATTAACTATATTATTATCATTTATTGAAAACCTAAGTTATAGTGTAATGTAATAATAATAATAATAATAATAATAATAATAATAATAATAATAATGTAATAATTAAAATAACAATAACTAAAATAACAGCAAAACCAATAATAATGATAACAACCATACTAAAAACAACAACAAAAAAGTAAGAAGAGAGAAATAAATAAATACATCTGTAAATAAAAATAAAAACCAAGGCAAAAATATGAATAACAGACTATAATCCAAAAGATATTCACATAGTAATATAATATTATAATATATTGATATAATATGATTGACGAATGATAAGCCTTCACCACTATGATTAAATGGGTATATAAGTTAGTTAATACATAATGTATATTACTACAGCAAGAAAAGAAAGAAAAAAAACATACATACAGGCAAGACAGCCCTTCTGTGGTTTTGTGTGCCGAAAACAGGAAACAAAACCAGTTAAAGTAAACACATGCAAGCAGTAGGCAGCATGGAAATGGTTAGCTTACCATCTGGTTACCATTAAACCATTTTACATTACAGGAAATTACAGTTAGCTGACATCTGTTAACGTGAGCTGTGATTGCTGACAGACCGCCAGACCAGAATAACGTCAATTAAAAATTAACTTTAGTCCAGCTCGGTTCTCAGTGAAAACACGGTTTGGAGGCTTAAGGTGAACTTGTGGGAGCTGTGTGCGAGGTGTGTGCTGATGCCCGAACTGTGTCAACTCTGCAAACTGCAAAAGTCAGTCGGAGGAGTGTCCTCATTAATATGCAGATATGCAAATCATACTCTCCTTGCCCCTCCCCTCAGACCCCTCCTCTCTACACCAAGGAGTGACAGAAAGTTGGAACTGAAAACCAGTGACACTGAAAATTTACTGACATCGTAAAAATCCTGTTTGATTTGATTTGATTTGATTTGAGTGCTGTAGTGATGATAAGAGATTTTAAGCTGCGTACCTAATTTTTGACTTAAGTTGTCTGTGTGTGTTATAAAAGTAAATTTGTCATCAATCCAGGAGCCTAGGTAGTCATGATGAGGAACTTTCTCGATCAATGCCCTGGAAGAATCTCAGATGTAACATCGCTCAGGTTTATCCTCTGCTGTCTGAAAGTTAGTTGCTGAACCATCTCAAAGTGTTCAAGATCATGCAAATATCAGATCTGATCTGTTGAGGAGTATGAAGTGATCTGCAGTGTCAAAGGCCTTTGACATTTCAGTAAAAACAGCTGCACAATGTATCTTAGTGTCTACAGTGGATGCAATATCATTTAATATAAGGGTGGCAGCTGTTGCTGTTTATTTAATTGGAAGCTCCTGTGTGAAAGTTAAAGCTAGGAGCAATGACAATGACAATGCTATTCTCAACTTGGAAGAAGCTTTCATGCCACCTGTCCTATGTGGAGCTCTAGAGGACTACAGTACTTTAAAGGAATAATGCAGCTCAAAATGATCATGAAGATGTAAGTCACATTATACTGGGGAGATTCTTTCCTGTACAGTACATTGACTACAGCCAGAGTTTTCTGTGGAAGAGCGCTGCAAAGTGAGGCATGCCTATGTGGTACACTACAACTCGGTTGACCTTACTACAGTATATTTCTATGGCATTCCTGGGTATGCAGCTGGGAAATCCTCCAAATTACAGGAATTAATACAGGGATGTGGTAGATCTGAGTCATTTTTTGTCAAGTCATTGTGGTTTTATTATTTAAAACATGTTGGAGGCAGAGGCTTAAAATTTGCCTGCCAGAATTGAACAGCATATCTTGTATTGACTCAAGTTACAAGATCAGTAAAGAAAAGGCAAACTGACACACAACCATTAATCTTTGTCATATCACAACATAAAACCCACTAAGTCTCAGCTAGTCCATAGCAATGAGAGCAAATAATTATTTTCTACATAACCACTAAAACTTCCTTCAGCGCGAGCCCAATTGTCCAAGTAATGTTTATGCTTAACGATATCACCCCATGCTAACACTGGGGTGATATAGGGCTCTATCTAGAGGGCTCTATCTATCTTGTTTCAGACTGACACAGCTGTCTTGTTCATGCCCAGCACCCACATTGTAAATAGCAAATGTAACCGCACCACCTTTGCGCCCCTGGGCGTGTTGGTCTTACAGGGAGTTGTGGGCAGGCATGTAATGAAACACCCTGTGCCTGCAGGAACTGATCAAACCCCAGCAGCCTGAACGCTCAAGCGGACCATCAAACAAGGTCACACTAGGTTGTGATCAGACGAGAAGCTTTTGTTTCACGGTCAAGTGAAGCTGTGAGCGTGAAGAGCTTAAAAGGTGCAAGGAGCTTTGCATCATGCCTGTTGCCATGGAACTACCCAATAGCGTAGCTGGCTAACCTACAAAAGAGGTAAATGGTGTGATGTGATTGCAGTGGCAACTGGGACAGGGAGAACAGGGAGAAAAACATTTTTGGTGCACATTTCAGACAGTGTAACAGTGTGGCTCAGTGATGTGATTTCAATTGTTTTTGGACAACAATGGAGCTCTGTGACACAGAGGAAGAAGATACATCAGATACACAGACAATACTTGTTCGTAGATACATTCATTGTTGGTTTGGGTCTGCACTTGGGATTGGTAGACAATAAGAAAAATACAGAATATCACCAGACTTAACTTTTGAAAATTATCCTGATGAACATGATGATGTAAATTTCTGTGTAAAATGCATTTTGGTCTGGTATCTCTACCCTCTTACATGTACTATAAATACTCAGCAGCTTCCAAAGTGAGAAATCTTTGAGCAAGTTTGTTTAGTGTTATTAGATTCATTTACATGTTGTTGTTTTTTAAATACATTTTGCACTGGCATAAGTACTGTTTCCTGGCTCTTTGTCTCTGTCTTCATGTTCATTTACTATCTACTGTTCCTATAGTACATGAATTAATGTGACATTATTGTCCTTTTAAAGGAGGAGATGTGGTGCCATTAACAGCAGCACGGCTCATGAAGCTGTGATCCCTTTGTGTTGGTCTCCATAGTTACTCTGTTAAGATTCAACTGACAGTCAGCTGTCTTTGTGTTTGTCACGAACCTCTCTGGCTCGATCTTTGATTTCTTTTTGCTGGAGCTTTGAAAACCTCATCTGCGTTTACAGCACAGTGTCATGTGACTGTAGCAGTCATTTGTTTTGGATTTGTGCATTTTTCTGTGACCCAGATGGAGATGTCCGCAGCCACAGGTGGCCTGGAGATGTCTGGTCGCCAACAGCGCTCCGGCACAGTGAAGAGGAGGAGGTGGGGAGGTTTGAGGCAGCAGTGGAAGCTTCTCGGCTTGTTTGAGATCGATCAGCAGCACGAGTTATACAGCCTGACCTGCATGATGAAGGAGGGATTGGCAGCTGCCACCCAAAGCACTATTGACACCGCACCTACAGTGAGTACGGGTCAGCAGAGGCAACAATTCAATCACCTGTACATATGCACATGCATAATATTTCAACTGTTCCAGCTTGGTATTCAGATGGCAGTATTCAGGTGAATGAACTGACAGGTGTGGCTGCCTCTGCACGTAACACCATGCAAGTTTCAAAGAAAATACAGCAGAATTGAATACATTAATTTATAGACTTTAAAATTGTGGGACATTTGATGATGTATATTATGCCGTATAACAAAAGGTGTAAATATCTTCAGCCTGTGGTAACCACAGACCTTATTTCAGGCATTTAACCGAAAACTAATTAAAAAAACTCACAGGGCTATCACTTACGCTCGGTGCAATGCGGCTTTTTAACACCCAGCACCCATGTTGTGTAAATAGCAAATGTACCTGCGCCCACCTGGGCACCCCTGGGCATGTTGGTCTTACAGTGAGGTGTGGTCAGGTGCACTGATGGTGGATTGACATCTTGAGGCAGCAGAAAGCGACAGTGCCATAGACAAACAAAAAGCTGGTCTAAGGTCAAAGGTGCAGTCTGTTTCCTGCTATTTAAAGGACTCATCATTCAGATAGTACGATACGTCTACACAGAGGGGTTCACGCCTTGCATACACTCGCACATGATTGCAGAGGCTGCTTTCAGTTATTTTAAACATTTCCATGAACACATTCATGTCACTGTAACAAGTATGGTGGCACATTTAATTAGCAAAACTAAAAGCTGTAGTTATAAAGTCTGCAAAGGAAATGAGTCAGGAGTTTTAAACTATCAAAGAAGTCAATAAGCTGCTCCTGGTGCATAAATGTGCATGTTAATGTAGAGATACACATATGGTTTCTGCTAGAGATACACAATGGAGAGATGTTCTGTCCTCGCTGAGGTGTGGTAACTCCAACTAGACAGTGAGTTAAACTCTCTCTATTCATGAACATGAAAAATGCCGCAGTTTTGTTTGTAGATTTATTTTCACTCTTCACATTGTACTGAATCCATACAAAAGAGATGAGATAAGAGAGTGAAACTAGGAAAAAGACAGAAAATATTGCAATTAGTTAAGTTACCTAGTTTCATAAACATTACTTAAAGCTGTGCAAATTACTCAACAGCTTAACCAACTGATAATGTGTCCATAGTTTTAACAATGCCACAATGGTTTTTAACTTATAACTGCATAAAACTGAAAGTATACACTGTTAATTGCATAAATATTCAGCTTAAATGCCTGAGAGGCAGAACACTCCCCATCTGACCTTAAAGGTCACTATTGACTATCAAATGTCTCTGAACCT
Organism: Pagrus major; assembly: GCF_040436345.1. Classification (NCBI taxonomy): domain Eukaryota; kingdom Metazoa; phylum Chordata; class Actinopteri; order Spariformes; family Sparidae; genus Pagrus; species Pagrus major. The sequence goes on from NC_133226.1 coordinate 4,002,526, forward strand.
TAAACATCAGTCTTTAGACAGAAGAAGAACTACTTCTGACACCAGTCTCAGGAACACCTTCTCAGAACCTTGATCCGATGTCCTGAGCTCCACCTTCCTCACTTTGCTGTCTCTCCCTGGGAACACAGCTGTAATCCTTGCCATTGGCCACGCGTTGCGTGTGTTGTAGAGAATGTATACAACAATTGTATCTGTTGAAGCCGAGACTCTCAGAAAGACGACACAGAGGCAAGGTTCGCAATGATCTTTGTCTCATTGTTTCATATCCTTCCTAGTATTATTTTATGTACATTCCAATAATCTTTCCAGAACTTGTGTATGTGTGTTCATCCTTGTTGCCTTGACCATATATGCTGGTTTGGAGTGCAAATTTCCTGTTTTGCACCAGTTTGGAAAGTTTTGGCATCTCCATGCGGTTATGTGTGTGTGTGCCTGTTAGGTGTGGTGTCATTCATATTTTCCAATCTTTTGTTTATCACACATTCACATTCAAAGGTCAATACCGGTCACTTAGTCAGGCCAGAATTCTCAATATTATCACATAATATTATTATTATTATGTGTGAGGGCGAAAAAAACCTATATTCTTATAAGGATTAAAAAATTCCCCCACAGCCCCCAGATTTGCTTTTACTTTAAATGATCTGGACGACCACCTTAGGCTCACATTGTTTACATGAGTTGATCAAACAATGGTTATACATATTGCATATACACATTTTCTTTGTTATAAATGTTATGTAAGCATGGCCAAACATTACTGTTAGCGTTTGCCTGTGGTGTGCAGTTATGTGTAACTTAGATGACTATACAATGGAATAATATAATTCAGAGCGTAATATTAAAACTTAAATGACAACTATGGTATGAAAACAACAACATTTGTTCTAAAGTAAAATTTGCATCTCTTGTTATTCTTCATAATCCAGTAACACTGTTAAATAGGGAACATCCCAAATTCAGAGCTTTTAACCTTCTCATTCCTTCCATACACATATTATAATGCTGATTAATTAAACACTTCTTGACTTGATATAAACTTCATAAGTTTGACAAATATTACGTCAACATGTCACAGTTGACTCATATATAACTCGTGCACATCAAAACCTTGTTTATGACAGGTTGTACAACAGAATATGGTCCATTATATTGTCATAGAACATATTTCAACTATACTTTGTTGATTAAACTTCAGAACATGCATAATACATTTTTTGATTATATTGCCTTTGTCCTTTTATTCTTTTCGATCAGTCCATTCGATGGCAACTACTACAATGTCTTCATCTCAGGTATCCAGAGGTCACAGCACAGGCACATGTTGAAATGCTTTACTTCTTTATTTCAAAGTTCAGTCTTTGCTCACATTCATAGAACAATTATACCTTTGATTCACTGTCCGAGTCCATGCCGTAAGGTATTGGGAACAAATCTGGATGTTTGATCACCATTTGTGCCAGCTGAGCCTCTGCCACCTTCGTAGTTGCCACCATGGACATCTGTCGGGCAAAAGCTTTGGTAAGTACATTTCTCAGAATGGGTATGATGCAACAAACCAATAAACTGATTATAACCAAGTCTATTAGAGCTGTTGTTCCTATTTTAGCAAACACTGCACCCCACTGCCCAAACTTTGAAGCGAACAAATCCCTTGGTTCTCCACTCCCTCCTGCATTTTCTGTTACTTCCTATCTTAATTCCTCAAGCGTAGACATCGCAGCGGCGAATGATCCACCTGCCACTGTGTTTTCAGGTATGTAAGTTCAGCATTGTTCTCCAAACAAATGACAGACTCCACCTCTTTCTGCCAATATCCAGTCTAAAGCTTGTCGGTTCTGCCAAGCAACCCTACTGGTTTCATGCAACTGCTCTCCAAGAGCTTTGAGAGCCTCATTTGTGTAGTTTATTAACCGCTGTTGATTGTAGTAGACATAGTTAATCCAGTCAGCATTTTTGTTTGGTGTGATCCAAAGGAATATAGATTCTAAGCCTGTTTGAATTTCATTTCTTGCCTTGAATTCCTCTGGGATTCCTCTGGGTTGACCAATTGCATCTAAATAAATGTGTGGATCAGCTGAATAATCTTAACTCGTCATCATCATTGGTGTTGAGTAGCTCCCTCACACCCTTAAACACAACTTGTACCGGCATTTTCATTCTTACGAATGTACAGAGACCAATTCAGCGAGTGTGTCATTACCACACATCCAGTAACTGTCTGCCACGGCAGTTGATTGTACACCTACAAATTGATTGCTTGGCAGGGTCATGTTATAGTGTTACAAGTTTGATTTATTGGACCGGGATTTTCAAGCCATATAGGTTTTATAGGGAAAATTGGTTTTATTTTAGCATGTGGAAACCAGGACAATACCCAAGTTACATTACAATTAACAGTGGTATTACCTACGTCAACTCCATGCCAATCTCTATCGGTTTCTTTTTGATTCGTTGTAAGTTTGAATTCAATACACAAATTACTGGCTCTGGCAGGTAATACACTGAGCAAATTGTGTATTTTCCGTGAACCATATATTAACCTACATTGTATGCCACACATTGGCAAGGAGAGAGGACGGACAGTCCCATGTGGTGGTACAAATCTTCCCTCTCTACATTCCTTCTGTTGCATTCTGGCACATCCTTCAAAAGTGTACTTTTCAGGGATAACTGTTGGAAGTGTTGTCGGAGCCTCGGCACAAACCAAACATTCATTCGGAGTCATATCTTTCACTGTATACCAAGCCCACTTATACCATCCATTATGAACCGCTTGTTCCCATTTTCTGTTTGCTATTGGTCTGAAACCCCTCTGAATTACCTCAGGGAACTTTGGTTGGTGCTTCTGGTCAGTTTCGTTACCACAGTCCTGGTCGTTATCACTGTCCTGGTCATAATCACTGTCCTGGTCATAAGTGTCGTAGTATGATACCGTTGTAGTAGGTTCTATAGTCATACCTACTTGTTCAGTGTTAATTGGTTTTCTGATCCTGATCTGTTTTCTCACCCATATTGGTCTGGTCATCAGCGTCAACTTCGTTGTCAAAGTTAACGTTGTTGATAGAGTTGGTTTTGGGGTCGTCACTGGTGTAGTAATTACAACTGGTTTTGTAGTCACAGCTGGTTCAGTGGTTACAAGTGGTTTAGTGGTTACAAGTGGTTTAATAGTTGTAGTCGGTTCCAAGTTGCCAATTAGATAATGAGTTGTATTTAATGCAAGTTCAAAGTCAATATCAGTCACATTGTCTAAGAATTCCAATTCATCACAGTTCCTGCTCCGTCATACACTTTTACATCACATATATCAATACCCCATGTTGTAAAGACCCCATCTAAATAATGCTCTCTCCAGTCACACACCAGAGTGTCCCACGCGTTGGTTTCTGTAACATCTTTAAGCAGAATGACATCATGGTTTTGGGCAGGTATATATTTTCTCACCTTCCCAATCCTCTCATCCACATTGGTATTTGGCATTCTTGGCATTAGCATGATATCAACAACTTCTGGAACTGTCACATCTTTGGGCTTCAATGTAGAAATAATTGTGTCATTAGGTTCTAGTGTTGTTTGGATCTCTGGAGTGGTAAGTATATTTCTGGGATCGTTTATCCTCCATAAAGTGAACATTTCTGAGTTTGGTATCTGTCCGATAACCTTAATTCCCACTTTTATATAAAAGTCATAATACGTCACTGTCCACTGCGGTTTTGCCCGCATCTGAAGTATCCTGCGATCCGAGTTTTTGTGGATTGTAATTGTGCATTGGTCTGTTCCCCATATTTCCTTCCCACTCTGGGCTCCCTTTAGAACAATCCCACATAACCCCTTGTTTGCTCTCATTACATTGATGTTTTCTATAGTCCCAAAATCTTTTATCCTACTTCTCGGCATGGTGGCTTTCCAGAATTCTCCACTTGCCCTCTTTCTTCGTTTAACTTTGGGTGTCAGATAGGTTTTTATGTCGTTATTCAATACTTTTCCTATCTCCCCTATTTCTGCTACACCATAAGTTGATATTTGGCTCATTTCTCTGTTAACACAATTTGTGGTTGCATCATACTCATCTGATTCATGTCTTTTGGTTTCCTCACTGCGTGGCCTCTGGCAACTGCCTCTCTGGCGGCCGCTCCTCTTGTGATTGGCCCTCTTGTATGTGATTCTCAGGTGGCTTGCCCTCCGTCTGTTGTCGCTCCTGTGGTTGTCCCTCCGGCGGCTTGCCCTCCGTCGGATTGCCCTCCGTCGGATGTTGCTCCTGCGGTTGGCTCCCTGACATCGCCCATGTCAGGCAGCTTGCTACCATCAGCAGATGAACCAGTAGTCTCCTGTTTGTCTTTTTTCTCTGGTACACTCGCATTTTGGTCAGATTCTTTCTTTGTTGTGGATTGTGCCTTAGTGCAATGATTGAGATGATACCACGTTGTGCTTCCCTCTACCTGCATGGCTGTCGGCGTTGCCTGTACCACAGTGTAGGGACCCTCTCGCCTTGGTTGATGCCACTTTCTTCGAAAGACCTTGACGTAGACTTTGTCCCCAGGCACCACTGTGCCCTCTGTCACGGAACTGGACTCGGGAACTCTGTTTTTTTCCTGTAGGTAGATAGCTTTGTGTATCGTAGTTAATTGCGTCATGTACTCTTTTAACTCCATTTGCAATTGTTCAAGCAGGGGTCCCTTGTAGGGTCCCCTCAAATGAGGTGCAGGCATGGGTCGACCCATGAGCATTTCATGCGGTGTTAGATGTGTGATTCTGTTAGTTTGCATGCGATAACTCATTAGTGCAAGTGGTAGAGCATCTACCCAGTTAAGTTTTGTGCTCGCACAGATTTTGTTAAGCTTTGCTTTCAACGTTCCGTTTACTCTTTCCACCATCCCCTGCGATTGAGGATGATAGACACACCCTAGTCTCTGTTTGATTCTTAGTTGTTGTAAGACTCCTTTGGCTACTTTTTGGACAAAGGCTGACCCATTGTCTGAGCTTATTTCTGATGGTATGCCAAAACGTGGAATTATCTCTCGTATTAGGAATTTCACAACAGTTTCTGACCCAAAGTCTTTTGATGGTGTTGCTTCAACCCAACGGCTGAATCGGTCGATTATTACCAACATGTATCTTTTCCCTTGCACGGATTTTATCATGTCAACATAATCCATCAAAAGATGTTTAAAAGGTCCTTCTGGTACTGGAATATTTGACCGACTGGTGTGGTTATTCCTTTTTTCACATTGCTTTGAGCACAAATTTCACATTGTCCCAATATCTCATCAACGATTGACTGCAGGTATGGCGACCAATAACCTTGTTGCTTTATTATCTTTATCTCTTCCCCCCTCGCACAGTGATCCACACTGCCACATAGTGTGTTCGCTAGATCCTGCTTTCTGCTGTATTAGAATAATGTCATCTGGGGTAGCAACTGGCTCTAGTGACACAACAGGTGTTAAAACGGCCACTTGACTCTTTGTGACGAGTTTTGCTGCCTTGTCTGCCGTATCGTTACCTTGTATGACATTATCATTACCTTTTCTGTGTGCTTGACATTTGATAATGGCAAGTTTTGTTGGCTGCATCATTGCTGAAATTAGGTCAATGATTTGTTCTTGGTGTTGGATTGGAGTACCATCGGTTTTCTTAAACCCTCGTTGTCTCCAAATTGCCCCGTACATGTGACACACACCGTGGGCGTATGCTGAGTCAGTGAAAACATTTGCAGTTTTATTTTTAGCTAGTTTACATGCTTCCGTTACTGCTTTCAACTCTGCTAGTTGCGCTGAACATGGTTGAGCGCAGCTTTCTGCTTTTACTGTTTTGAACTCTTCTCTCTCTTGTTCTACAACAGCATATCCTGCATGATTTCCTAGATGATCCCTGAAACAGGATCCATCTACGAAATATGTTAAATCTGCATTTAGTAGTGGAGCAGACTCCAAGTTTGGTCTTAGTTTACTATACCTTGTTGCTTCTGCTACACACTCGTGTGGTTTACCTTCGAAACTGAAAGGAATTGAGTCTGCAGGATTCATTGTTGGACATTTCTTTATCGCGATGTCTGGATATGTTAGCAAAGACAGGTACTGCAGACATCTTGCTTGAGTCAATACAAATTTACCCTGATCAACCAGTTCAGTGATTTTGTGATGAGTGTAAATGGTGACTGGATATCCCATCGTGATTGTAGATGCTTTGTCATATGCATATTGTACAGCAGCCAACCCCTGATAACATGGTGGCCATCCTTGGACCACATTATCTAGTTTTGTGCTATAATATGCGATTGGTTGTTTTTTCCGTCCGCCGCACGTGTTCTGTGTTAAAACTGCAGATGCATACATGTTATGTCGATTGGACACATAGAAAAAATGGCTTGTCATAGTCAGGTACTGCTAACACGGGCGCTGTTTGTATTTCCTGTTTGATAGTTTCAAATGCTACTACTGCTTCGTTTGTCCATCGCAATCGAGCATTTAAAGTCACTGTCCCTGCCTCTTTTACGAGTTCTCTCAGTGCTGCTGTTTTTACTGCATAGTCTTCTATCCAGTCTGAACTGAACCCAGTCATCCCTAGAAATGTCGGGGGGCGACACCCGTTCCGAAGGACCGCCATTCCGACGGTCTGCCATTCCGACCAGGTTATGGTTAAGGTTAGGGTTTCAGGTTCGGAATGGCGACCTTTTTTCAAAAATAATTAAGGGCCGGCATTCCGAAACATGAAAGTGAACGTTCGGAATGGCGGCCCTTCGGAATGCCGCCCTGGACCCATAAATCTCATCATCTGTCCAACTGTCTGTGGTTGTGGTGCCTTCCCCACCCCCTCTAGTTGTGCTGGTGCTACAGATATAGCTCCATCAGAGATTACTCTTCCCAAGTAATTAACTTGGTGTTGACAATACTGCAATTTAGCTTGTGAAGCTTTGTGTCCCCCCTCAGCTAACTTTTGAAGTAGTTTCACTTAGTCTTGGTGATAGTCGTCTAACGCCGGTGCACAGATCAACAAGTCATCAACATATTGTAGCAATGTACTGTTCATTGTTATGCCATCCAGGTCTTGTCTCAATATCTGATTGAAAATGTGGACTGTGTTTGAGCCCTTGGGGCATTCTCATGTAGGAATATTGCTGTCCTCTGTACGTGAATGAAATCTGGATTCCTCAGCTAGCGGAATGCTAAAAAATGCTGAGCACAGATCAATTACTGTGAAAAATTTAGCATTAGCTGGTATGTTGGTAAGCAATGTGTGTGGGTTTGGCACCTCTGCTGGCCAATATCTCATTTATAGCTCGCAAGTCATGCACTAGACGGTACTTGGATTTGTCTGCCTTTAGCACTGGGAATATAGGGGTGTTACATGGACTCTGTGTTTCAACCAACACTCCCGCATTTATTAACCCTTAGATGGTTTTATTTATACCTTGTTCTGCTTCAGGTTTTAATGGATATTGTGCATGTCGTGGTAATTTCACGTTTGGTTTTAGTCCTATTTTAATTGGGTTAGCTGATTTTACTAGTCCAACATCAGTTTCGTGTTTTGACCACAATTGGTCCGGGACGTGTTTAAGCATCTCTTGTTTTAACACATTTTCGGTCTCTTTAATCACAGCCATTTGTGGTGTCTCACAAGCAGCTATTTTCACCTCTTTAGGTGTCGCGAGCATGGATGTGCCGCACAGTATTTTTATCATGGTTCCGTCCGCGGAGTGGAAAATGAGTGGATTGCTCGTGTCTTTCCACTCCATTTTTGATGCAAATTTCATCATTGTAAATGTGCAATACAAATACCGGATGAAATGAATGCAAACAAATTTAAGGCAGCCGGCATGGGTCGGCTTCGGGGGCGATCGACTGAGATAAGCCCAGATGTGGCTGCTACAGAGTCGGTTACTGTGGGCGACTGTCTGCTCGTTTTTTTTGTTTTTGTTTTGTGCAGGTGCTCATGCCGCTCCTCCACAAATGCCGCCCTGGGCGGCTGCATATACTGCCCATATGAGCAACTGCCCCTGGATGTCTCAATGCATTAATGCAACTGGACGTGTCTAAGGAGTCTATGATCTCGATGTGCACGGCTCGGGAGCTCATGCAGCAGAAGAGCATTGCCCATCTCTTGCTTTCGGCTTGTCCACCTCGTGTACACCTGGAAACAACTGGCCAGGGTCCGAACACATCCACACCAACATAGGTCAAGGGTGGGCATGTGTGTAAACGTTCTGGAGGTCAGCCATAAGTTGTTCCTCTGTTTTTTGGCATACACCAACACCACGCCAACAGCAGAGAAACATGACTGTTCTTGGACAAGATGACGGGGTTCTTTTCCTGTATGCTCAAGTCAACATGTTTTAATCTGCCACCGACACAAATCAGGTCATCTTCAAGAACAGGTCTGAGCTTCTGAAGGGAACTGTCTTTGGTTACAGCCTGTCCAAGACTTCTTCCTGAGCGGCTCTGAAGATGACGTGTCTCGCATGAGATGATTCATGCAGAGTATGTGGGAGGTTGCAGTGGTGCCATCCTCTACATTCACTGGGCTTTTTGTTGTATCTGTAAGCTCTAGCTACAGTCCTGCCCAGCAGTATTGGCACCCATGAAGTTTAAGTACATAATGTTAAATATCTCCTGAACAAAAGTGATCTAGTGATACAGAATTTCACTACAGATAGTTTGTGTTTAATACAAAAGAGCAAAGTATCAACAACATGAGGAACTAAACAATGAGAGTGAAATAAATAAAAAAGATAAAGCTTGCTGCATCACTAGTATTGCCCCCCTTTACTGTTAGTCAGTATGGAAACCCAATTTGACTCACCTTTGGTAAATTACAAATGGAAGTCACCTGTGACTAATTGTCTGTGCCCATGTGACATGAAATGGCCAATGAATGATGAGATTTGTGTTTTAAAAAGCTAACTGTTTCACGCTGGCCCTTTTTCATAATGGTGAAGACAAAAGAGCTGTCTGAAGAGACAAGAAATGCAATTATTGCCAAACGCAAGAGCTCCAAAGGATATAAAACCATATCCAAAGAGCTTGGTATCCCTGTGTCAACAGTGCGTAATGTGATTAAGAAATATCTCAAGCACGGAACTGTCAAGAACCTCCCTGGGCGTGGGGGTAAGAGAAAAATCAACAAGAGATGTGTTCGAAGGTTGGTGCGATTGGTGGAAAAATCACCTCATTCAACATCTACAGACCTGCAGGCCAACCTGGAACAGTCTGGGGTGACCGTTTCGAAAAGCACCATACGGCGCACACTCAACACAGTAGGACTATTTGGGCGGAGGCCAAGGAAGACCCCATTGTTGAAGAAAAAACACAAAAAGGACCGTCTGGATTTTGCAAAAGAGAACCTGGACCAGCCAGAGTCCTTCTGGCAAAATGTGTTGTGGACAGACGAAACAAAAGTAGAGCTTTTTGGTAATTCTCGCAAGCAGTATGTTTACAGACGCTGCAATGAAGCACTCAAGGAAAAGAACACCCTACCAACAGTTAAGCATGGTGGAGGATCCATAATGCTGTGGGGCTGCTTTGCTGCATCTGGGACTGGAGGCCTTACCCGTGTCACAGGTATCATGAAATCTGAAGATTACCAGCAGATTTTGGAGCAAAATGTCCTGCCCAGTGTCAGAAAGCTCGGTTTGAGGCGAAAGTCATGGGTACTCCAGCAAGACAGAGACCCCAAACACACATCCAAAAGCACACAGGCATGGTTAGAGAAGAAAAAATGGACTGTTTTAAAATGGCCAGCAATGAGTCCTGATCTCAATCCAATTGAGAATCTTTGGGGGGAGTTGAAATCTGCCATTGGGAGAAGAAATCCTCCAAATGTCCAAGAGCTGGAATGTATAGCAAAGGAAGAGTGGGAGAAAATACCACCTGAGAAATGTAAGAGGCTTATTGATGGCTATAGGAAACGTTTGGAGGCTGTAATTGCTGCCAAAGGGTGTGCAACGAAATACTAAGGAGGGGTGCCAATATTCCTGCACATGCTGTTTTCTTGTTTATTGTTTTCTTTGAAATTGCAATGCCTATTTTGGGGGAAAACAACTTTTCAGTTACTTTGGTCTTGCAATAAAAAATGTTGGTGATGTAAATTGTGTCCATTTCCATTTATTTTTGGAGATACTACAAAGGTTGTGAATAAAATTAAGGGGTGCCAATACTGCTGAGCAGGACTGTACATGAATGAGTAGTGCAATAGCCCTGATGAGGGAGCGCATGGATGAAAAGCACTGGAAGCGTGCAGTGGTAAGGCCTCTTCCTTGAGTCTGAGTCAGGAAATTACTCACTTCAGGGCGAATTTCCATGTCTGATTCTGGGTTTAGAAGTTCAAACGATTGGCTTGCATCTTCGTCACGTAGACTTGGTTTGTACAAAAAAGCTGGTCCAGTGAACCATGTTGTCTGGGTCAGTAATGCAGGTCAGGGATGCAGGAACTGACCTGGATGCATGGTCAGCTGGGTTGTTCTCTGTGTGGATGTAGAACCATTGGTCAGGTCTTGTGGACTGACGAATTCGCCAGACTCGATTATGAACATAGACGTTGAAGCATTTGGTCTGATTGTGAATGTATCCGAGCACGACATTGCTGTCACAATAGAACCTGATCACATCCAGCTTCGTGTCCACTTCATCTTGGATGAGTTTCGGCGACTTCCACGGCTAATACTGCGGCACGCAATTCCAGCCGAGGGATGGTAGGTTCGGACTGTGGGGCTAGCTTAGCCTTTCCTAAGATGAATCCTACTTTGACTTTTCCCTCAGGTTGAATGGTCCTAAGATATGCTACCACTCCAAGGGCCTTTGTGGATGCGTCGGAGAACACACATAGCTCTGTGTGTACAGCACTGGAAAGTGACGTTGCAGCTTGCTTAAGTCATGCAGTGACTCTCGCCATGCTTCCCATTGCTTCAGCTTTTGTTCCGGAAGGGGAGCATCCCAGTTGCATGTGTTGACACTGATTTCCCGCTAGAGACTTTTGCCTTCAATGGTTACTGGTGCGACCATGCCTAAAGGGTCGAAGATGCTATTTACCGTTGACAGAACTCCCCTGCAAGTGAAGGCTTTTCTGTGCTCTGAGACTGTGAATGTGAAAGTGTCTGCCATTGTCTCCCACAGCAGTCCCAAACTGCGTTGCACTGGTCTAGCTTTACCACTAAGGTCAAGGTCTTTTAGGACTGGTCTGTCTTCTGGTGCAAATGCCTGTAGGACAGCTTCACTATTTGAGGCAAACTTGTGCAGCCTAAGGTTAGATTCACTGAGAGATGTCTGCGTTCTCTGCAGAAATATTCAATCAAGAAATATTGATACTGGCAATGCCAAACTCACTAATTTGGGGTAAATGTGTGTCAACAGGGACACGGTAGAAAGTAACTACACTATCACCAGGATCCAGTCTAAATAATATACTGTTGATAGGAACTAATTCTACTACTGCCAGTCACAGTCGTTTGAGAACTATGGCTCTATAAATGTGTAAGGTGCCACTTGACAGAGAGTATTGATTGTTTACTGCTCATGTGTACAGAGAGAGAGTAAAGTAGTGATTCACGTCTGTCTGGGCCTTCGTTTGTGCTGATGTTCAAACAACAGCAACAACAAAGTTCCACACATACTTCAAACCTATTGCAGATTTATCAGGTTTTATACCAAGTACAGGTTTTTATTAGTTTCAGTGATGCCAGCCTGGATTTTAAGTGGAAATAAGTGGTATGATGCATCACAGATCCTGTTTGTGTGGCTGCTTCGTTCTAACACAGCCACTCGAATATTGCACTCGTTACTGGCTCACTATGAAACAGTGTAGACAGTAAACTATGTCAGACAGTGACTAAGACTTGTGTGAAAAAGTTTGCTTAGCTTGTACGTCACATTGGGGGCTTTGTTTGATTGATTTTGCACATCAATTTATTTCTTCGGAACTGTTGTTTTTGTCTCGAGTACTTGAACGTGAATATACGTGGCAAAAAAGCAGCACTCTGGTGTTCTTCCTTATATGCCCTTATATGCATCAACCAATCAGGTTGTGTGGAATAGACAGGTTGAATGTGTTTCTCATCACCCTGTTTTATATGACAAAGGACTCAATTTACTACCATGTGTTTCTTGTGTTTTCCCCGCCCCCTATGTGTGTGTGTGCGTGTGTGTGTGTGTGTGTGTGTGTGTGTCATGTTGGCATGGTGCACCTCTCACTCTCCTGGCACAAATGCGATCACCCCAAATGTCCTCTTCTGTTGTTGGAGTGTTATTGAAGCGAGCATTTAGCATTTTTGTGTTGTTTATTCCTCACATCCCTGATGTGTAAAGGCCTTCATCCTGTAAACATCTTCCCTTGACAAACAGCTTTCCCATCACTTGATGGCTGTGTTGGTGAGCTTGCTTGTGTGGAGAGACTGCAACAAATGTCAGTGTCTGGCTCTGCTGCAAGTCAGAGTGGCTGAACTCTCACTACCACCCACTGTGTTGACAGCTCAAGTTTTTCTTTGTGCCTATTAGAAGCAGAAGTACTCAGAAGTTACAGCACAGAAATGATTGATAGATGAAAGATATCATTTAGGTATTTACACAGTGATTTCATTACATCATTTGTCCACTAGACCGCACTGACAAGTAGATTTTTCAACTGTTAAATATCCTGCTCATTGTCATAAAGTAAGGGATTCTTATGTGTTGGTGGTTGGTGTTTATGTGTTTCAAAAAACTGATATCAGCCAAATTTAAAAACTCTCAAATATTAGTGTTGACATGAGCTCAAAAATCTTCTTAATGAAAAATTAATGCACTGAAACCCAGTATGACTCGACAGTGCTGAATCCTCCAAAACAAAAATCAAAGATCAGGAGTTCTGTCTGTCTGTCAGATACTGCAGAGCTTTTAAAAAGCAAACTTGTATTTAAAACTTTTTAGACCAACCATATAATCCTCAGTTTATAGATTTCTGGCCAGAAGAGAATGTGTCTGTGTTGTTGTATTTTTATTTAATGTAGAAACAATGTTAAATCTATCTGAAATACATTTAAAAATTGCTCCGATGGGTAATTGCAGTAATTGTTTTCCTCCTTGTAAAAATGTACAAACACGAGAGCTGACTAAGGCCTTGAACCAGAGAGTGGTATGCAGTGTCCATCCAGCTGCTGCTGAATGAACAGTCACAGAGCAGGTCAACACACACTGCTGCTGCTTCACCCTAATCCCACTCAAACACACTCTGCTGACTCAACAGGCTAATGCATGACTGTCCTATCTGTTGTGTTGTATAGAGTTACAAAAACACAAACACACATGCGTGCACACACACACACACACACACACACACGTGTGTGTGTATGTGTGTGTGTGCGTGTGTGTTATGACAGCAATTTCATGTAAGACTTTTATTTAGGATTTTATATTTACTCTCCAGGATTATGCTGCCAAGATTCAAACATATTTAATGTATATGGAAAGTATGTGTACAACTAAACATTAAACCCATTCCACAACACCCATTAATAGTCCCCACTCTTTGCTGTTATAGCAGCCTCCACTCTTGGTGTCAGATTATCCACTAAATGGTGAACCTGGCTGCAGGGATTATCTCCTATTCAGCCACCAGAACATTAGTGAGGTCCAACCCCTCGCTGGCTTTGTGCACATCAGCATTGTCATGTTGCAACAGGATTGGCAGAAAGTGTCTGTCTCAAACAGCTGCCACAAAGTTGGAGGAACAGTAAAACATTACCAAATGCTTCAGCATTTAGATTTACCTTCTTTTTATGTGAGGAGCCGAGAACTTGGATATATTCAATTTATTCATGTTTATAAAGTATATATATGCATACAGTACATCCCTAACATTTGCGCTCTATTTGCATTTGCAACTATCCTGTGCAGTTTTCCTGTTCCTGTGCAGTCTAATGTATCGGTGCAATCATATTTTTTCATATAGACTTTTTCTTAGTAGGCCTATACTACCACACCCCGTGTGTATGGCATTTATGGGTGATGTTGCACTGTTTAATTGTCCTTGGTTGTTTGGATGTAGAAAGTGAATAGAGTGCATGATTGATTTTATTGTATATTTCTATTTTCTAAATCTATAACTGAACCGCTGCTGTAACACTTGAATTTCTCCAGTGACTGAAAGTCATATCATATCATAACAGGAAAAACAGCCCCAGCACATTTTCCTCTTTCACCAGTCTTTACAGTTGCCACTTTCTATCCACCAAACCTAGGTTCATCTGTCAGATGCCACATAGTGAGGTATGATTTATCACTTAAATTTATCATTTAAAGGACAACCCCACCGACCCATCAACATAAGAACAAACAAGGATTGCCAGACCAGTGAAGAGAAGCCCAAAAAAGAGCCCAACTTGATTCCAAGATGACGGAAATAACGTCATCACAACTTCGGATAAAACCATAACCGGCCTGGTCACAAGAGTCACAGAGACATAGGACTGCATCAGCGCCGCAGAAGACACACTAGTGGATCTGGACAAAACAGTGCTTCACCTACGCAAACAGAATGATTACCTGCTTGAAAAAGTTGATCAACTAGAAAACTATAGCAGGCGCAACAACATCTGAATCATAAATCATCCGGAAGGTTGTGAAGGTGCAGACCCGGTGAAGTTTCTCACTGCCTGGCTCCCCTCTACCCTGGGCCCTGACAACTTTGACCCAATTGCCATAAAGCGGGCACACAGGGCACTGTTCCCCAGACCACCACAAGACAAGAAACCAAGACCCGTCATAATCAGACTTCTGAAATATCAAGATGGCGGGTCCTGCGAGCCGCTGCTATGAAGGAGAGAAACGCCGCTCAACACAACGGCACACCTGTTTTCTTATTCCCTGACATGAGCCCTACTGTCGCTAAAAAGAATTTGACCAGGTGAAGAAAAAGCTGACAGCAAGGAAGATACCTTTGGCACTACTCATCTAGCAACGTTGAGAATCACCCACTACGGCCAGCTGCAGTTCCTCGAACACACCAAAGCTAAAGCTAACATCAATCTATTAATTATCATTATAAAGTAACAACATGGCTAAAACACTGAAATTTACATAATTCAATGTAAACAGGCTGAGTGGGCCAGTTAAAAAAAAAAGAACATGATTATTTGAAAAAGTTGAAAACTGGGATAGCATTTATACAAAAAAGCCACCTTAACAAAGTCGAACATCTAAAGTTAAAAAAGGAATGGGTAGAGAAAGTATATTCATCTTCATTCAATTCAAAAGCAAGAGGGACGGTCATCATCACCCACAGAGTTCTGAAAACCGAATATCTACCTAGATCATCTCAGACCATGCCCTATTGACTCTTTCATTCTTGATACCTGAGAAAGTGCAGGGACCATAAAGGTGGTGGCTTAACAGAAATCGTACTTCGGTTCATCAGAGACCAAATTAAGATTTACTGTGAAACAATCTGCGCTTTTTCCCCTAATAGCTTTGTGCTATGGGACACACTGAAAGCCTAAGTAAGAGGGCAGATCATTTATGTTACGAATGGCTTAAAGGAAAAACATATGGCTGAAATTAACGAGCTGAAGAAGGGTATCCTATATTTAGAAAAAGAAAAATCAAATGTCACGCTCCAGAGAGACATATCAAACATTAGTAAACAGAAAGCTAAATACAACCAGTTAAACACTTACAGAATAGAAAGAAACATTCTTAGAACCAAACAGAGATACTATGAATTGGGGGAAAGGCACAGAAAGTCCTGGTAAAATCAAGAGCTATTAATTCTGTAGAAATTAAAAATGGGACTGTAACGGTAAACCCAAACAAAATTAATAATTGGTTTTAAACATTATTATTCTTTATTATATACATCGGAACTCCCAGACAATCTTACCAAGATTGATTCATTTTTATCAATATTGAATTACCGGATTAACAGAGGAGGACCAGGAGGAGATAAATTGTCCATTCACCCAAAAAGATTGAAAAAGCCATCTCCTCATTGCAATCCAATAAATCCCATGGTGAAGATGGTTTCCCTCCTGAATTGTATAAGGAGTTTAAAGACCTTAATTCATAAGAAACAGACCCCCCAAAATGCTCCTCCTATAGGCCAATTAGCCTCCTCAATGCAGACTTTAAGATTATCTCTAAAGCTTTGACCAATAGACTAAACAGGTTCCGCCCCAAACTTATCAATATAGACTGAACAGGTTTCATAAGCAAACGACCCTCGGCAGATAATCTCTGCGGACTCTTGAATGTTATTAATTTAGCAAACACCAGGAATTAACCCCTTAATCAATCGATGCGGAAAAGGCCTTTGACCGCCTCGAATGGATTTGATTTGGGTTTTTCACATCTGTCATTAAAAAAAACCTTGGGTGAAAAAACCTTTAATGTCAGCTCCTATCACACTACAAAGAAGCAGCAGACAGGGCTCTCCACTCTACTACACTACAAGGTGACCCAAAACTGACCAGAGTTATCTGTGCCAATCACACCCATTTAAGTGGCCTCCCAACGGGGTTTACATACCTAGGTATCCAGGTAGTTAATGACCTTAAGAACCTGTATAAATATATTATATATTCTGCTGAGGATAATGTACTTGTTTCAGTCACTCCCTATCCCTCTCCTGAATAATATTTTTAAAACTCTTGATAAAAACATAAGCACATTTATCTGGAACCATGAAGTACCCAGGGGGCGTTCAGAGAGATTGTCATGGGATTATAAAATGGGCGGCCTCTGCCTCCCCAATTTCAAATTCTCCCACTATGTCAAGAAATATTAAACTTTTTTTCCTTACTAAACAGAAAAATACAAATGCACCTTCTGAATGAAAGTTTCTCCACTTTTTTACCAAACTAATACAAGTTCAATTTCCTCCATAACTCTAAATTCAAACTGGACATCTACGAAATCAAACTCACCAAACAGTCTTGGTTTGTCTTTCCACAGTCACTTCTGGTTTGGTCCCAATAAATCCTCAGTTCACAGAGTAAGATCTGAAAATATTTTCACCTGCTGCTGATGTCTGACTCACTCTCTCTCCTCTGCCGCTTAATGCCTCTCCCGGAGTCATAGTCCTGGTCAGAGCCGCTGTAAATCACCTCTGTACTGTATCCCCTGTCTTCAAACTAGCATCTATTGGTCTCAGAGGCTGTTTTCAGTCCTCCTGCCTGTCAGACTCCCCCTGTGATCAGAGGTCACAGTCCAGGCAGACTCCGGTCAACTAATAGTGCCACTTAGCTCCACAGCTAACTGAACCACCTGCTAACAGCAGCTAGTCGCTGCAGCCAAAGATAGCTACAGCAAAGAATATGGTGAGCAGCAGATAGTGGTTATTCTGCCCCCTGTAGCTTTGGGGTTACCTTAGAATTTTGGTCATATCTTCATTGGATTAATAAATTAATGGTATTTTAATCCATAATGCAAAAAGCTTGAAGGGTTCAAAGTACTACTAAGTACTGAACACTGCTTAAGTCACTGGATACATGTATAGTACATGTACTTAGCTCAAAATGGTCTTCTTCACCCAATCTCGGGGGGAATGTCTCACACTTATGTGCACATGTAATAAACTCTGTATATTTTACATTGAGCATATTTAATATATCTAAATAATGCATATATATGCAATATACACTGCTCAAAAAAATTAAGGGAACACTTTAATCTGGATGATGTTACAGGCAGCATAATGTTCACCATGGTGTCTCCAGACTCTTTCACACCTGTCACATGAGCACAGTGTGAACCTGCTCTCATCTGTGAAGAGAACAGGCAGGCAATGGCAGACCTGTCAATTTTGGTGTTCTCTCGTGAATGCCAATCGAGCTGCAGGGTGCTGGGCTGTGAGCACAGGTCCCACTAGAGGACGTTGGGCCCTCATGCCACCCTCATGGAGTCATTGTGTAGGGCTCTGGCAGTGCTCCTCCAGTTCCTCCTCGCACAAAGCAGCAGATACTCGGCCCTGCTACTGGGTCGATGATCTTCTGCGGTTCCGTCCAGCTCTCTTTGTGTAACGGCCGGTCTCCGGGTATCTCCCCCATGCTCTTGAGACTGTGCTGGGAGACACAGCAAACCTTCTTGTGACCACATGTATGGATGTGCCATCCTGGAGGAGCTGGACTACCTGTGCAACCTGATTGGGCTGCAGGTACCGCCTCATGCTACCAGTAATGACAAGGACACTAGCAGAACACAAAACTAGAGAAGAATCAGTTAGGAAGGATTAAGAGAGAGCAACTGTCTGTGGCCACCACATGCAAAACCATTCCCTTTTTGGGGGGTTGTCTTGCTTTTTCCTCCCCATTGCACCTGTTGTCTCTTTCATTTGCACCAAAGCAGGTGAAACTGATTCACAATCACTTGTGCTTCCTAAATGGACCAATTGATATCCCTGAAGTTTAACTTGGCTTGGTGTTATACTGTGACGATTAAGTGTTCTCTAAATTTTATTCTCACTAACATCTTTCCTCTTTGTCCTGCTCTAGAATGAAGTGTCAGATGATGATTTTAAATTAGAGGTCACACAGATTCATAAGGTAAGTGGATGTGTCTGTGTCTCAATCATTAAAAGAACTCAAATTAAATTTTCTCATCAATGCTTCCACCCCATATTCAGTTGTGTGTGTGTGTGTTTGTGTGTGTGTGTAGGATTTCACAATGGAGACATTTGCTGGCCCGGTGTTTGCTAGCCTGCGTGGCTCTTTAGGAATGACAGAGCAGGAGTATCAGCAGTCGCTCTGCTCTGAAAACTGCTATCTCCAGTTCATCAGCAACTCCAAGAGCAAGGCTGACTTCTTCCTGACGTGAGTCATTCATACACACACTTCTTCCACTATTGAGTCTTTATTCTGGACTGAAATCCTATTTGTCTTAAGACCAAAATGTATCCGTAACCATACCTATATACAAACCCTAACTCTGACGCAAGTATGAACCTACCAGGCTGGCCACACTGGCTGCTTGTGTGCTGTGTGGCGGCTGCGTTGCTGAGCTGCTGCTGCTGCTGCTGCTCACACTCCTGTTTGTGTGTCCACACAGGCACTGTGCTGCTGCAGTGTGGCTCCTGCCTGCCCTGTCTGTTTACATGGAGTTTGACTTTGATAATTATCAATAAATATGATGACGTGATTTTCCTTTACACAGCTGAAAGAGCGAGAAAGCTGGAGGGGGAAGACAGGGAGGGAGGGAAGAAAAAGAGTGCACGAGAAAAAAACTGCAAAAACTTCACCTGTTGTGTGTATTCTCTTCATGTCTGTGAGGTATCCTACACATACAGACATTAAAACGTCCAAATTGTCCATATGACTGTCTACAGGTCGTTTCCAGGGTCGATTTTTGCTGAGAACCAGAACGCATGTGGTAAAAATAGCCAAGACTCCGAATCTCTAGATGAAGCGACGCTGCAACCACGCATGTGAGCAGCGTGACTCACGCAGCCAGTGTGTCTGCTTTAAACTGTTTATATGGACGCCAAAATGAAAGCGAGAAGTTAGGCCACGCACACGCACTGCTCACGTAGCCGTGTGGCCAGCCTGTAACACCTTGGCCAGAAATAATTATAAATCAACTTACATCTGAAGTTGAAACGTTGATCCACTTACTCTTTACTTTTGGTCTTCTAGAAATGATAAACGCTTCTTTCTGAAGACCCAGAACAAAAGGGAAATCAAATTCCTTCTGGCCAACCTGAAGATCTACATGGAACATCTGAGGAAATACCCGCATTCACTGCTTGTCAAGTTCCTAGGTACACACATCACACACACAGGGACACACACACAGGGACACATTTAGCCAATCTAAACAAAGCAGAAAGTGAGCACACTATGATGTTTGAGAACAAAAACATTGTATTAATATTGATTTGAAGGTATATTTTATCGGAGATTAAACTATTTAAAGACAAGGTGTTTCATAGTGTCAGTTTCACATGTGTCTCTTTGGGCTACAAAAAACCTCAATGTTGCATGGTGCTTTTCTGACCACACACACAATCTCACATTCAACAGGAAGCTTTATTGCAAGAAATGATCCATGTTCAGTGGAGAAAGAAATATTGAGTAGTAAAACCACCAGTAAAACACTGTAAAAAATACTTAATTACAAATAAACTAGTGTACAGCTGTGTAGTGTAGTTGAGTGGCACGAGGCTTCTCCAAAGGGTCACAACAATCTACACTAACTGATATTTTGTTTTGCACTTAATCTAAAGATAATGTGCAATATGAAAACAGTTGCTTTTAGTTACAAACCTACAGAGAAATCATCACCCATCATGCTCCTCTCACCTCTATGGAGCTTTGTTAGCCTCTTTAAGCTAAATTAGCTGGTTTTATGACACATTAAGTGTTAATGATTCCATTTCCAGCAGCAGCAGGAACCTGTTTTCAGTGAAAAAGCTCTGATAAACCCACTGTACCTGACAACATTAGCAACTGGCTGGTGGACATAGTGGAGTATTTCGCAGCTAAAGAGCAAGATATTTTGTCGGGAGCTGGTTAAGACCAAAATCTGAGCTAAAATCAGAGTGAATATTGGACTTTGATTGATAAGGTGGCCAGAAACAAAACTAAAATGAATGCTCATATTACTTTGTGTCTGTGGACTGAATGATTTCTCAATGTTTTTTCAAGGTGTTCACAGGATCAAAATCCCACACAGACGGAAGGTACAGATCAAATTTAATCACTGCTCTGTGTGGCATTATGATTATAGGATGTTACAAAGTATTATAAAGCGCATCTCCTTTTCCACTTGTCATTTGCAGAAATACTTCATTGTTATGCAAAGTGTGTTTTATCCAGATGATCGAATCAGTGCCAGGTAAGCTTGGTTTGCTTGTCCCCAAACAGGCAAAGCATGAGTAGTATTTTTATGGTATTAACAACACAGAAACAGACAGTGCCGCCTGATTTGTGTTTTGTGTTGCCAGGTATGACATTAAGGGCTGTGAGGTGAGTCGTTGGACAGAGCCAGCACCAGAAGGAAGCCAGATTATTGTGGTTCTCAAAGACCTCAACTTTGAAGGGCAGTACATCACTCTGGGTAAGGAAACAGAATATAATGTTTCTATGTGCTGTGAGTCATAAGAAGCTGTGTAGACGTGGTACGGGTAGCAGGATGTCACTGCCTTCAGGCCAATATTGATTTTAAAGCTAACCGCAAACTTCTGCTAACTGTAGCTGCTGTTAGCTAGTTAAACCAAAGTTCTTACATGTTACATCTTTAACACTGTGCCAAAATGCATTTTTCCATCCTAAATAAACCACTTGCAAACATCTAGTTCAAATAAATCTCAGTCAAATAAAAATTCAATTTCAAGAGT
Source organism: Pagrus major (assembly GCF_040436345.1). Taxonomy (NCBI): domain Eukaryota; kingdom Metazoa; phylum Chordata; class Actinopteri; order Spariformes; family Sparidae; genus Pagrus; species Pagrus major. The sequence goes on from NC_133226.1 coordinate 4,023,817, forward strand.
GTGTCATGTGTTGTATGCCATTGGTTTTATTCATATATTAAACATACTGTATGCGTGCTGCGCATTTCTGTTTGAGTTGTAATGTTGTGACGTCCGTGTGTGTGCAGACCGGCAGCGACCCTGGCTCCTTCGGCAGGTGGAACTTGACACACAGTTCCTCCGTAGGCTCAATGTGTTGGACTACAGTTTCCTCCTGGCCCATCAGCCCTTACACCATGATGAACGCCACCAGAGTCTGTCCTTTGCTACTCTCATCATGAGAACCAAAAAGTCAGTGTCTTAAAGTTGTTTTCCTGAACTTTCATGACAGGGTTTCTCATTTTTTTTTGTTACTGGCTGCTGTATTGTTTTGCAGTCGTAAATAGTCCAGTCATTTATTGCCAAAGACAATTCATGGCTACTTTTTGCACATAAGTAGGTCATGGTCAGCTACTATTATTTTACTATAGAAGGAAGGCAGAAGTACCTTAAGTAAAAACAAATTGTATGCAAATAAAAAATGCTGTCATCTTTTTCTTTGTTTTTTAAATATCGTGATTAATATTGTATCGTGATTATATATATACACACACATACATATATATGTATAGAGGCCACAGAGGAGACACACAGCGCTCAGTGGCAGGCTGCCGATTTTGCATGCATGGAGCCAAGAAGTTAACTACATAAACTTTAAATTCATATAGCAAATGGCAGGCTTTGCTTGTGGCTTTAGGGATCTTTCTTCTCAGTTCAAAATTCATTCTGGAGCCTTGTTTAACTCTCAGTTAAAGGGAATGGCAAAAACTCCTGAGGGTCGCATGGTCAAGCAGGTGGCTTGAGAAACGGAAAGCCAAAAAGATGGAGATGAGCAAAAGCCAGAGAATGTGAGAGCTAAGACAAAGGGCCAGCAGGCATTGTCTAGTCTAGGAGGCGTGTTTTAGAGGGGGAGGATCTTTGGCGCTCTTTCAGGGAACGCATCGATTACTAATGAATTCCTTTGTGTGGCGAGATAACCGGCCTCTAACCAATCTTCACAATAGTAATAACAAATGATCTGAGTTAGAGTCTGCTGTTACTTTAAATTATTCTTTACATTTCAATCCGTCTGACATGACACGCTCCCCCTCAACTCCCCTGTCCCGGATCCGGTCACCACCAAACAGCACCTTCTCATGAGGAGAGGTTCCAACCAAAATTGGCACAGAAAATAATTTTTTTTGGAACCAAATATGTTGTTGCCATGCTCCTAAAATGGATTGTAGCTCACTGTTTGAACATTGGGTGTCGCTGTAATACCAGGCTATGGGCTCAGGTTTGAAGGTAGGCAAGATACTGTTGACATCAGGTGTTTGACCCTTGAAGGTCAAAGGGTTTTTGACCACTGTGTTTGTTGGTCACAGTGTAAGCTGAGTGTTTGGTCTTTGATGGAAACTGTAAATGGACATTGTTCACGTTTCTGCACAGTGGAAGAAATAGAGGGATTGTTATGCTGCCATTGAAGGACGGCCTGTGGATTCTGTGAGGAAAGCAACACACAGCCCACAGTGATCAAACTGAAAGTGAGGCACGTCAACCAGGTCACTCCTGGGTTAGACACCTCAGTGGCTAAGTAATAGGCTAGCTTCTACAACTTTTAATGTGATTAAGGCAGAAAAGTCAGTAAATTGGTCTAGATTATGTGGGTGAATCTTACATTATTTGCTGTCCACAGCTGCTTTACACCATATGAAAAGCATGGAACCCCTGTAGGACTGATATGGTGATAAATCCAATGCTGAATAATCAAAAATTAATCTTTATTTAAATAAAGTTTAAATAAATCATTTTTATGTAGCCTATAAACGCAACATATACTGACTTAGACAGTGCAGAACTAATAGTCAATCTCTTTTCTCCCTTTCTCTGGATAAATACAGCCTTCTTGGGTGTCACATCAGGTGTATGGCATCAGCTTCACTCAACCCTGCACTGATACTGATACTGAAATATTTAATTTTTCAGTGTCAGGCATCACCACATCACCTGCGCCTATGCATAACTTAGAATTTATTTTGGTCAGGTGTAGTGTTGGTGTGCACCGCATTGTGCATACGCTTTAGAGTGAAGCATAGGCATGGCACAGGTGATCATGATAACATGTTCATGTTACACCAACATGAAACACACATCACCTACACCACATACACCAATCAGGCATAACATTATGACCACCTGCCTAATATTGTGAAGGTCCCCCTTGTGCAGCCAAAACAGCTCTGACCTGTCAAGACATGGACTTAAGACCTCTGAGGGTGTCCTGTGGTGTCTGGCACCAGGGCGTTTTATAGTGGATCCTCTGGGTCCTGTATGTTGGGGGATGGGGCCTCCATGGATCAGACCTGCTCCAGCACTTCTTACAGATGCTCGATCAGATTGGGATCTGGGGAATTTGGAGGCCCGGTCAACACCTTGGGCCCTTTATTGTGTTCCTCGAGCTGTTCCTGAGCAGTGTTTGCGGTGTGTCAGGGCACATTGTCCTGCTGGGGGGCCACTGCCATCAGGTAGTGTTGTTGTGATGAGGGGGTGGACTTGGTCCACAACAGTGTTTGAATGGGTGGTGCGTGTGAAGTGGCATTCACATGAATCACCTGTCAGTGATTTTAATGTTGTGGCTGATCGGTGTATGTGAGATACTAGTGTGGCCATTGTAAGTCTATGGAAATTGTAGGTGCAATGTCAGACATTGACCAGATCGCAGAGGTCTTGTCAGGCGCTGGTGAGGCGTTCGAGATACTGGTGTGCATGTATTTTGTTACTTTATATGCACTGTATTTCTGCACCATGACGTCCCTTTTCCTGTGTGTGTGTGTGTGTCAAGCTGGAAGGACAGAAGCTGCATATCCATAAATGACACAGAACTGTAGCAGACTATCTCAGCATAGTTTTCTATTACTGTTTCAGTACAAACATTTACTCACCAGTGTGGCGGAGAGCCTTTCTGATTTCCTAAGAAGAACCCCGTCTGCGGCTGAGAACCACAGACACAGTGAGGGCAGACAGTAATGACTAACGTGTTACTTTTCGGTCTCTTATATAGGATTCGCTGACAGTGTCAATAAATAGTGATCTATATCAGCCTTTTCTCACAATAACAATGAATCGTCGTAAATGTGCAAGTGAAAGTGCAACTTCTTTACACTTCTGTTTTTGTGATGAATTTCTCTAAATCTTTAAAATAAAAACGTTATACATGCAAAATAGGGAAAAATATATTTTCCTAAACAAAGAGTTACATGTTAAAGTGTCAGGAGCCAAATTCTCAGCCAGAAAATGCCCTACACTAACACACACACACACAGACACACAGACACACACACACACACACACACACACACACACACACACACACACACACACTGAGAACTGAGCTGGCTGATCAGACTGGTGCATTTGATATCCTGCGGATCTTAAACCAAAATGTAAACCAAACTACACATGTAACATTTAATCAGATGCTATATGACTCATCTGTTGTAACATTTTAAAAAACATCATGGAACTAGTTTAGCTATTCTTAGCAAACATAGAGGTTCTCAGAAATACTACAATGCAGACACTGAGTCAGCTTCTCTCTACTGGAAGTAGTGTGATCCGAGGGTACAACATGTGGTGCAATATATCATTATGTAATTAATCTCGATGCCTCGGTGTAGTTAAAGCATCAGTCTCACCTTCAAGAAACATATGATTAACATTGATTCACGAAAAAACTCAGACTTCCACAGACTGACTAACTCGTTTCCCTCGAGCAGTTGTAACACATGGGCGAATGGTGGGTTTTCATCCTTTTTAGCCACATAATGTTCCATGGATGTCAGAACCACTGTAAGTCAGTCAGAGTCAGAGTTGCCAATTATGCCAATTAAATATCTCAAAATCTCCCAAATTGTCACATTCTGTCTCTCTGTCCTCTCCTCCAGCCATATTCCCACCTTCTCAAACCAACTCATTGTATTCTCTTCCTGTCCACCAGATGTGATCTGACTATTTCACCTGTCACAGTCACCTCACTGCAACACTCCATCCTGCCCTGCAGTTACTCATTTTTCTCCAGTCCAGTTTGGTACGAGTTGGGTACAACGGGAAAGATGTAACAAAAGATCCCCAATCCATAAGGCTAGATTTGATTATTTATTTTCTACTGACAGCAGCTCAGTTACAGTTTGTTCCACTTCCTTAAGACAGACATTTTTAGAATTGCATTTAAAAATACAATAAAACAAAGGAAAAGTTAGTAAATAAATAGACTTGGTTGCCTTTAAGACAAAAGCAAACAAATAAATAATTACAGATCATAAAGAGGTTATGTATCTAACTCATTGTAAAGCCACAGTAAACAGTAATGAACTGACAGTTTAACAGACCTCAGATATTCAGGAAGCTTCTTCCAGCGGTGGAGAGCAGGGGAACTAAATGCTGCTTCAACTTGCTTGGTGGTGCATTAAACAGTAAACAGTGGAAACACACTCTCACATAGTCATAGTCCTATTTTTATGTGAGTGTGATAAAGATGACTGAAATTACTTCAATAATGTCTTTGACCCAGTCTGCTTTCATATCCAGAGGCTGCTTTAAAACTGCAGGGAGAAGTTGTCGCACTGTTTTTTATTCTTTCGCTCTGGTGATTGACACATCTGGGTGATGCTGTCTAGTACGTGTTAACATGTTTGACGTGTTTCCTCTCACATACAACTGTTGAACAACAGCGACACATCGTCCTCGTCCCAACCACCACCTGCTCTCTGAAACTTTCCCACAGATAGCCAGATTGTTGTGGCCGTTCATCTGGCATCCATACAGCGTGTAATGATGGCACTTGGGTTGTCCACTCCTGTCACCCAAGAGCAAACCCAGTAAACCAGATATTGCAAATATTGCAGCGAGCGTTGCCCTGACTAAATGTTGGGCTACTTGTTGGAGGGGTGAAGTCTCACTCTCCTGTTTTCTCTCTATAACATTACTCTTAAGGACGTGCTCTTAGGTAATGAAATTTGGCGCTAATTGATTTATCATGAATCGGTACTTGGAAGTATACCGATGTAATTCAGTCTGTACCATTAAAGGAGCACTCCGTAGTTTTGGTGAAGAAATGTTAATGAGAAGAGAAAGATATTTTCATAACTGAATAAACAGTTTTATAAACACAATTTCATACTGTTTTAATTTGTTTATATGTGGCGCATTAGTAGGAGGTCAGAAATGTTTGCGTTAGGATTTGTCTGGAATGCAGCGTAAGTCTGCGCCATGCAGCTCGTGCTCAATATAATACTATGTTATTTTATTCTTTCCAATATCTCTTTATTATTGTCTCTATTTTTGGAGACTTAATCTTGTGCTGCTACTTATTTCCCTCTGTACTGCTGTGTTACAAATTTCTCCCAAGGGGGATCAATAAAGAAACATCTTATCTTATCTTATCTTAATATATGTGATGGGCTGAAACACAGTCATGCAATAGCTAATAGATGTTTTTTCAAAGGAGAGAGCAGGTCTTTTGGTTTTTTCTGCCCAAATGATATCATGCTTGCATTCTTCCTTGTGGGAACAAAGCAAAAACACTTTTATTAATTCGACAACTTGTGCTATGCTTTGGAAATCATTCACATGTTAGTTGCTGTAATGTGATATGCCAAATCACATCATATTAAGAACATCTTAGTTCCTTTCACTGATTCTTCTGAAGGTTTTCCTTACTGACTGGAAGTTTTCTCATTGAGTCATACGAGGAAACTATGTGGAAACAATGATGTGGCACACAATTGTTATATCTTTTCAAAGATTCATTGTTTTGAATCTAGAATCATCTGCTGTGCTACTAAACTGTCTGTGAGTTGTGAGTAAGGCTACATAATTGCTCTGACTCATACCCACTCTCTTCCCTGTGACTTTATCATTCTAGATCTGTGAATCCAGGCTCCAGCCCTATTCATGCAGGCATAGCTGCAGTCCCTGGGGCAGTCCCAGAAGATGACTCCACCTTACTTTTGTCTGATGTCGATGGCAGTTGTCTAAAGCCATCACAAGCAGGAGATGCATTAAGTGGTGGCACTCTTCCAACTGGACCAGGCTGTGACGCTGCTGAGCTTCAAGATTTCAGGGCCCAAAACCGACGTTTACTGCCCAATTTAAAGAATCCTCTGCATGTCATCGATGGGCCTGAGCATCGCTACTTCATTGGCATTATTGACATTTTCACAGTTTACAGTTTTAAGAAGAGGCTGGAGCATTGGTGGAAGAGGCTGAGACATCCGGGCCGGTCCTTCTCCACTGTCAGTCCACAGACTTACTGCCTCAGGCTATGTCACTGGGTACAGGACCATACCAAGTAGACTATGGGTAAGCAGTGGACACTTCCCAACAGCACTCACTGAGCATGTCTAAAAAACTAAATGGTCAACCAAAGTCCACACACATGCACACACATTAAACAAGTTTATCTACATCTGTTCACATTCTTTCATTTTGCCACATGCTCAAAACACAGGCATGACCTTTTTGGCACAATATCTGTGTCTGGACTATATACTTTGTGAGTGTGCAGTAGACATTTTGACTCACGCAAAACAATGAGACTGGATATGCGCAAACAATAATTTAATTCGAGCAAACAAAAATATATTCTGTACTCACTAAAATTAATGGAGTGGTCTAAATAGTCCTTTTTGTAAAACAATATGTTCAAATCCACTGTGTGTCCATCTTCGAAGCTTCCATATTATGCTCGTTTTCAGGTTCATACTTTTATTTGGGTGTCTACTTGAAAATGTTGACATGCTTTCATGTTCAAAAAACATCAGAATACTCTGGTCAAGTGCCTATCTCTTTAAGGCCCCCCTTTGAAAAACCCCAGTCTACTCAGAGCCTGAGCAGACACCCAATGTGTTACCACATCAGCTCTGCCTGTGCTTTCTCAACCATGGCCGTGGCCATGACAGCTTGTTTGTAGGCAATGGTTCTAAATATGGGCTGTGTGCGTTTCTCCATGGATTGAACGCTTTGATACTTTCATAGCATCTAGACCTAGACCTACTTTATAATCACAAAAGATTGGAAATCTTGCTTTCTGCAATATTGGACCTTCAAGAACTCCATCGAGTTGCCATTGTCCCAGTGCTTCCATTGTGGCCAAAATGCTACTTGTGATTGGATCTGAGATGTTATGAAAAAGCTAAAAATGACCAACTTCAATTCTACATTTGGCTGAAATTGTGGGACAATGAAACACTTTTTCCAATTTAAAAGTGCTGGTATATAAGGGAGTACATATACTGTAGCAGGGATGATTAGTTATCAAGACTGTGAGTGTCTAATGGTGCATTCAGACCAAACGCAAAGAAAATACGTTACGTTCGGCAATTTGATTGCAGGATTATTAATTTTTTAATCACCTTACTCACGCGACACCCAGCTCGATGAATTTCATTGTCTGGAGCTGCATCTGGATGACTGCAGCTGCAGAGTCCATCTGTCTCCACTGAATGGCAGATTCTTAATAGGTGTGTTAAAATTCATAAATAGTAACTTTAACCTGCATGTAGACGTAGACTGAATGAATCTGTCTTACCACATCAGTATGAACACAAAACAGGAGATTTCTCAAAGTCTGAATTCATGTTTCGTCAGGTCTGTTGGCCAGACGACAAGCAAACAACTTTTAAAATGCTTGTTCCCTGAATGGATCAGAGCTATGTTGTGCTATGACTTACCAGGTAGTCTGACTTCCTCACTGACTTTCCTCCATGCCAGCTCCTTATTTGTCTTGTCTCGGTACGAGTAGATGTGTTATCGTACAGCTCTGGGTGTCTGCAGACGACCACGATTAGTGTTTTTTATCCTCTCCTCCATTGCTGTTAATGAATGTCCAGACATCAGCAACGTTAATATCAGTGTGAATGTCAACACTGATAGGCTTTCACAACAAAGTCATTCGAAATCCTCGCTTGAGTTCAATATTTTCAACTCACGCCGCCCTGCGCAAATTTCCGTCTATTTGCGACTTTTGACTTTATGTTATCTAGATTAGCAAATGATACTCTCCGTGGATAATAGCAAACCTGCAATTTAAGCAACATTATATAGTTATTCATATTTTGCCCCCCACCATATCTGCAGCACAATTTTTCTGTAACAATTTGTCTGATGTAATGTAACGTTGTGTGCTAACTACAAATGAAAATCAGCATTTCATAACAATATTAGGTCTTGCAAACGTATGTCTTGAAGGAAACATGCACGCTCAGGCTTTTTTGCCATGCGGCAGTTAAAGTTTGCAAACGCCAAGTTAATGTAACCTGAACCTGAGACAATACCACCTGGCTATAACATGCTAGCAGCTAAACAGCTGTCCAAATGGGTTGACTTAGCTCATGATCAAAAACTAGCGAGTCGACAACTTTGCTAACAGCCAAACATCAAGAAAGTGCAACAACACAAAACATATGACTAAGCAAACTAGCAGCTAATATTACTTACTATTCCACAGCCAGTCTGAGACTCTTGTCACTATCTCTTTTACTCCATCAACGTCCTCTTCAGTCTCTTCACCTCTGTCACAATGTCTGTAGAAGCTGTTGAGCCTGGTTCTGATGCCCCCCTTGCCCGGCTCCAGGTCTTGATCCAGAATGGGCACTAAAAACCTCCTCCTGACGGTCCAAATCTGCCTTGATAGCGATGTAAACACCAACACAACCTGGCGGTGCTCTCAGCAGATTTAGCTAGCTGAGCCAACTTGTAGCTACAGTACGCAGCGGTGACAGGTTGCTTCCAGGAAACTCTGTAAATCACAGAGAGTTGAGGCAAAGCAGCTGGAGGACATCAGATGGAAAACCAGAAAATCACTGTGATGTATATGTGATGTACTGCTGTTAACCACTGTGATGCTACCCTCTCATGGAAGTTACATAGTGCAGAAACAAGTGATGGGGGGCAGAGTGGCTGGGATGGAGACACCATTCACCCTATTACAAGTCACTGTAACATTAAAATGATTTATATATATATAAAAAAAAAAGCTTCTGTATATGTATATATATATATATATATATATATATTTATATATATATATATATATATATATATATATATATATATATATATATATATAGTTGGCCTTTATATGGCTTTATTTACAAGACAGCTTGAGAGATGAAAGGAAATGGGATGAGAGAGAGAGGGGATGACATGCAGCAAAGGGCCACAGGTCAGACTTGAACCCTGGGCCCCTGCCGCGAGGACACAGCCTCTGTATGAATGATTTTAAAGCTGTTATTTTATGGTAAAAAAAAAAAAATAATCCCAAATACAGTACAGTTGGGAAAAGGGAGCTTCCAAACATGCCCAGTGTGACACATCATTAAGAGGATGGAAGCTCCATCCTCTAAAAACATACAAATATTGCTGCTGTTGTGCCTTCGGAAAATAAAATAAAAGCTTATAAAGACAAACACACACTTTATAGGCTTTATATGTCTGCATTTACTTCCAGCCTGTATTTCACGGTCATTTTGTTAACAGTATGTGGCTGCATTTAATGGTTAGATAAATACTGTACAAAGAGAGTCCTGAAGGAAAAGCGTTTGCAGCCCTGATTGCATTTCCCTTTAGCTTAAAGTTGAGTCTCTGGAATGAAGCAAAAAATGATTGTTTGATTGTCTTTTTTTAGACTTTTGCATTGTACAGGAATTTAATTTTCAGACAGTCCATAAATATGATTTATTTTCCCAGAATTTTTTATTAGTGCCCTGTGTGCCAAAGTGTCCCCTGCTGTGCTGTGTTCTAAACAGGTGCCATTTGAAATGTGCTGCACTGAGAAGTAACACAATAAACCAGCATACATATTATGTTCTCACCCACAAATCATTGATCAACATATAATCATATAACTTTTTACACATAGCAATTCCCAGAACAGCTACAATTAAAATTAAATAAATAAAAATATGGAAAGTGAAAGAACACAATGTGGTCATAAAGCCCTAAAGGGCCAGGTGTACACCGGCACTGATGCAGACAGACGGCAGATGTGATTCTGTTTATTATAAATTATCATTAGGCGTCATGACGTATTAATCGTAGTATACCTATGACATATTTACAAGTGTCTTATCTTGTGTCTTATCTACACACGTAATCCGCAAAGACATAAATGACCATGCTGATGTGGGTTGCCAGATATCACATGGATCCTCACAGACAAGCAGATGCAGAAAGGTTAACTTTGTTTAAGTAGTAAAGGTTGTCTGGAACTGAGTCAGACTACTGTAAACATGTTTTAGAATATGCCTGTTACAAAATGTATTGTCCAGAAGACTGTCGTTCTGGCTACTGACTTGTTCCCTGACCTAGCCTCCCCCCAGCAAACCTTATTACAAGCCTATACCTATTCATTCACTTTCTTTGTGCATTGTATATAGTAAATTTCCCTGTTCCAGAGTTCAATCTTTATCTTCCTGTAATGTGCAATGGAAGATTTTTAAGCACCACTGAGAGGCCAGAATCAGAAAAAAAGGTTTCCCTAATATGCTACAAACTCTACAATGTTGTCCTGTAAAATCTGTTTTATTGGCAGAAATCTCAAGTTTAGTTTTCCTCATTTCCTGATTTTAAACTTTTGTGTGTTGATGGTACAGTATAATTGAATGCGACTGTAAAGACTTGTACTTTCTCTCCATCTTGGTGAAAAAAAAATGCACACCTTTAATAAGAGAGAATGTTTTTATTATTTGTCATTTTAACATGTTCTCAGAGAAACTTGCATTCTTCCACGAATTCAGCAGGTTCTCCTAAGAATCCTTACACAAAGCTTAATTGACAAATGTAATGTTTGCTTTGCTGACCAGGACGATTTCTCTGCTCATTTATGAATGTCTGAATACAAAGAATGAAACTGTGAAATACTCTGAAGCTGTGCAGGACTTTTGATGATGCCAACCAACTTGTGCACCGCAAGACAGCAGCTTTCTGTTTCACTGTAACACAAAACATGCTTGTGCTTGTCTGCAAATACTGGGAGAGGGATGTGCTGTAACCTTTGCCTTGCCTTATTGATAAAGATCTGTGGTTTGTTTTGCGTCCTTTTCTTTTGGTGTTTAACAACCTCACACAGACAGACAACCTGTCATTATGTTCAGCGTCAAGTTACTTCACTCAAAGCAATGCCCACGCAAGGGAGGTGCCTTCTGTATCCCATGATTATCTCAGTGTGTGTAACAACATAAAAGGCGCCAGTGCTCCCACGGCTGTAGATGTGGAATTTATCTGGATGCAGGAATGGCTCCCTTCCTCTGGAATAATCTCCCAGCTGACATCAGAAAAGTGGCTATCTAAGATTTCTGGAAGCGGCAATTGCAGGTGTATTTTTTGGACTTCCCTGCTTCCTGGAGACCCAGGTTCACCTGTGTGACTTCAGTCAGTTGGCATCTTTGCCAAGCCTCAGTAACATTCCATTTTTCCTCCATTGTTGTTCGGCCAAGACCGTTAACAGTAACGTTAACGGTTTACTCCCAACGCTAGCAGAGAGCAGGGTAAACAAAAACTGCGAACCACCTACTCTCTCTGGCCGACCAACCACTGCTGGGTGAACGCGTCACTAACTGTGCACCGTTTGTGATATTTTCCAGGAGAGTTTCCACCGACACCCAGTATACATCTTTGGTATTACAGCAAATGCAAGGGCTTTCATCAGTGGGCCACAGGCTCAATCTTCATTGTGTTACCTCATTCGCGATAGGTAGTGACTTAACAGATATTTATTTACATGAAAATCTTCCAGATTTTTACTTTAACCTTTAATTAGTCCTTGACTTGGATTGCTGGCTTCTTTGATGGGTCGGTCTCAGTCTCAATGAGTCTCGTACCTATAGTATTAGAATTTACATTGTCCTCCTGAAGAGAATCAATCTGTTTATTCTGATTAACATTGCATTTCTCAAACTGCATTCCTCTCTCTATAGCTTTCTCCTCCTCCTCTGGCTCCTTCTCTCTTTTCATTCAGGCTCCATTCTGATGGACCACCGGCCCCTGGGAACATCTCTCTCCTGGCTCCTGCTGCCTCACATATTGATGCTTATGGATGGTCATACCCTGGGCTCCGCTGGATCATTGCACTCCTCTGTTTCACTATCTCCTTATATCTGTATTTCTGCTAAATTTGATGCCTCTTCATTCTGATGTTTTCTTTTTTATTGCTAATTATCTTGTGTGGCCTGCCCTCTTCCAGGTCACCACGGTGGAGAGGAGGTCGTGTGGCTTGGGCACCACTTGGCGATGCCTCGGCCTGCTCAGTCCTCTCCTGGATCCACACACTTTACACATATTATATAATTATTTATATCAGATATTCTGTCAATGCAATTTGTAAACTGTGATTTTGTTGTTCTGTTCTGTACATGCGACATCTACTGCATGTCTGTCTGTCCTGGGAAAGGGATCCCTCCTCTGTGGCTCTTCCTGAGGTTTCTTCCATCTTCTTTTTTCCCCTTGTTAAAATGATTTTTTTTTTCTTAATATGTGAAGTTTTCCTCTCGTGAGTTGATTGTCTAAGGACAGAGGATGTTATTCACTGTACAGATTTGTAAAGCCCCGAGGCAATGTGATTGTGATTTTGGGCTGTATAAATAAAGTGATTTGATTTTGATTTGATATTTCATATAGTATATCCTGGTATTACAGTACAACCAATTTAAAATGTATTTGTGAAAGAAAACACGTGTAAGATAATAGGAGAATATACTACATCAGAGTCATTATTTGTGAATTATATTGTAGTATATGTAGTTTTCCAGTGTACAGAAGAATATTTTTGAAAGAAGGCTTTAACAAAACTAATTGAAAATATGTCCTAAAACTAATTACAAGTAGAAAAACTACCACTAAAGGCAAGGTGGCTGCAGGAATGGCTCCCTTCCTCTGGAGTCAGTTGGCAACTTTGCCAAGCCTCAGTAACATTCCATTCCATTTTTCCTCCATTTCATCATCCGCTGTTATCAGTCTTTTCTTTTTTTGTTCGGCCAAGACCGTTAACAGTAACGTTAACCGTTTACTCCCAACACTCACTTGGCTGCACTCGAAACATCAAACTGGCAAACTCTGTCTCAAAAATAAAAAAGGCCTTTCATAAATGAATACAGGATAGTTTAAGGACTGTTTTATATCACCGGGAAAAAGGTTTTCTCCACCTCAACCACAGCCTCACCAATCTGGAGTCACACTTGTACTCTCCTCAGGCAGAAACGCTGGTAGAAATAGCAGCTGCTGAAGATGGATGAATGTTCCACTGTTCAGTAATGATTGGTGGATTGTTGTAATCTACATTTAAACATTGTGGGTTTCTACTGTTTGAAAAAATGAAATGATGGTCTTTTACTTACTTTTAATACATTCATCACGTGGCAAGAAGTGCAACTTCAAATGACTAATAATGTTGTGTTGTGACAAAAGGCAAGGTTACCTGCTCACCTTACATGATCCATATCCTCAACCCTTTTCAATGGTCCTTTGAGCCAGTGGTGACTGAATCAATGGTAGGTGTAAGGGAGACCGAGGAAGAGAAATACTTTGGGTGGAAGAATGAATAAATGAAAAGTCATCATGAGATTTGTTTTATGGCCACAAAAGGAAATGGGATGGGGAGTGGTGTTAACTTCCATTTTAGTGTGGTTAAACCAGGGATGAGAGGAACTCTCGTGTGGTCATAAGGTCAGCTGTTACTTACTGTTACTTCGTCATATTTCCAAAAATGCAAATCAAATGGGAGTCAATCTCAATGTCTTTTGGCACACAGTGTCTCCGCCTAGTGGTGGCTGTATTCCTATACCCATTGGGAATTTGGAAAGAGTTTTGACACTTGGAGCTCGCTGCAGTGAGTCAGTATGGTAAAGTGTTGAAGCTGCAGGAAGCAGAAATACTCTACATTCCTGTGAGTGTCCTAGCATGTAAACTCAAATGGATCGCTTGTTAAGATATTATTGCAGTCAAAATGAATGGTAATTCCCTTTCTATATTGGCGTCAAGCTAATGGACTAGTTGCTGGTTATATAAAATCTATTTGGGAATCAAAGAATTGATTTAGGAATTGTAAATAAAAGAATCCTGATTTTTTTACCCTCACTTCTAGTGAATACTGGACTTAATTTCATCATATGGACAAAAACACATCTCCAAATGAATGCTTATATTGTGTATCTGCTGCATTTATAAATGTATTAGTACATTCGAGTGGACTGTCACCCCATTTGTAGTGAGTGTGTAGATGAGTTTTGATGACCCACCTCTTGACACATCAGTGTTTGTTTTTCTGTGGTATAACATGACCTTTTATCCTGAGGAAGACCTGCCATCCTGCCATCCTGCTTTGAGTTTTTCTTGTGTGCTGGCTTACATCCTGGCCTGACTCTACACTGCAACAGGAGAAACCATTCAGACCTGTGAGGCAAGCCCACACAGTAGTTTCACTTGGCTGCACCTGAAACATGCCTCAAACTGGCAAACTCTATCTGAAAAATAAAAAAGGCCTTTCATAAATGAATACAGGATAATTTAAGGACTGTTTTGAATCAACAGGAAAAAGGTTTTCTCCAGCTCAACCACAGCCTCACCAATCTGGAGTCACACTTGTACTCTCCTCAGGCAGAAACGCTGGTAGAAATAGCGGCTGCTGAAGATGGATGAATGTTCCACTGTTCAGTAATGATTGGTGGATTGTTGTAATCTACATTTAAACATTGTGGGTTTCTACTGTTTGAAAAAATGAAATGATGGTCTTTTACTTACTTTTAATACATTCATCACGTGGCAAGAAGTGCAACTTCAAATGACTAATAATGTTGTGTTGTGACAAAAGGCAAGGTTACCTGCTCACCTTACATGATCCATATCCTCAACCCTTTTCAATGGTCCTTTGAGCCAGTGGTGACTGAATCAATGGTAGGTGTAAGGGAGACCGAGGAAGAGAAATACTTTGGGTGGAACTGGATGACGAAAATGCGGTGGTGGGTGTAATTGGACGGAACATTTTAAAAACTCAGTGGCCAAGCCTAAATGTGGCTCGGGTAAATGGCTGGGCATTATTATACAGCGCACAACAAACCAAACAACCAAACACAACAAACCAAATAACCAAAGTAACCTAAAACATTTCGACCTTGCTGCTCTGCAGACTCCATGACTGTGTGTGTTCCAGAGTACAACCACACACAATCCAACCTTCAGTAAAATAGCACATAGTTAAACTTAATTCCTGTCTGCCTACTCCTTCAATGCTCACCTTACCTGATCCATATTCCACACCTGGCCCTACCATAACGAATGAATAAATGAAAAGTCATCATGAGATTTGTTTTATGGCCACAAAAGGAAATGGGATGGGGAGTGGTGTTAACTTCCATTTTAGTGTGGTTAAACCAGGGATGAGAGGAACTCTCGTGTGGTCATAAGGTCAGCTGTTACTTACTGTTACTTCGTCATATTTCCAAAAATGCAAATCAAATGGGAGTCAATCTCAATGTCTTTTGGCACACAGTGTCTCCGCCTAGTGGTGGCTGTATTCCTATACCCATTGGGAATTTGGAAAGAGTTTTGACACTTGGAGCTCACTGCAGTGAGTCAGTATGGTAAAGTGTTGAAGCTGCAGGAAGCAGAAATACTCTCGTTCCTGTGAGTGTCCTAGCATGTAAACTCAAATGGATCGCTTGTTAAGATATTATTGCAGTCAAAATGAATGGTAATTCCCTTTCTATATTGGCATCAAGCTAATGGACTAGTTGCTGGTTATATAAAATCTATTTGGGAATCAAAGAATTGATTTAGGAATTGTAAATAAAAGAATCCTGATTTTTTTACCCTCACTTCTAGTGAATACTGGACTTAATTTCATCATATGGACAAAAACACATCTCCAAATGAATGCTTATATTGTGTATCTGCTGCATTTATAAATGTATTAGTACATTCGAGTGGACTGTCACCCCATTTGTAGTGAGTGTGTAGATGAGTTTTGATGACCCACCTCTTGACACATCAGTGTTTGTTTTTCTGTGGTATAACATGACCTTTTATCCTGAGGAAGACCTGCCATCCTGCTTTGAGTTTTTCTTGTGTGCTGGCTTACATCCTGGCCTGACTCTACACTGCAACAGGAGAAACCATTCAGACCTGTGAGGCAAGCCCACACAGTAGTTTCACTTGGCTGCACCTGAAACATGCCTCAAACTGGCAAACTCTATCTGAAAAATAAAAAAGGCCTTTCATAAATGAATACAGGATAGTTTCAGAATCAGAATCAGAATCAATTCCTTTATTTGTCCCGCAAATGGGGAAATTCCTTACAAATGGGGAAATTCCTTTAAGGATTGTTTTATATCACCGGGAAAAAGATTTTCTCCACCTCAACCACAGCCTCACCAATCTGGAGTCACACTTGTACTCTCCTCAGGCAGAAACGCTGGAAGAAATAGCAGCTGCTGAAGATGGATGAATGTTCCACTGTTCAGTAATGATGGGTGGATTGTTGTAATCTTCATTTAAATATTGTGGGTTTCTACTGTTTGAAAAAATGAAATGATGGTCTTTTACTTACTTTTAATACATTCATCACGTGGCAAGAAGTGCAACTTCAAATGACTAATAATGTTGTGTTGTGACAAAAACTGATGATGAAAATAATAATAATAATAATACTACATACATACATACATACATACACACAGTACATATAAATAACACAACAGAAGTAAAGACTATTCACAGCTTTAGGACTTTGTCCATATTTTGGCTCTCTGGTCGGTGCTCCTCCTCTCTCTCTCCTCCCTTCCTATCTGCATGAATTGAAGGATGAGGTAATTTTAGACTGATGATTTTGGTGTAGGCGGTTGGCTACTGCCCCACTTTTCAACTGCTAATATAAGTGAGTGCATGTGTGACTGGCAAAGGACCACTCTGCAGATACTGTAACAGAGATCAGACCTGCTGTCATGGGGCAGAGACTGAAGAAACACTCTTTACCAGCTGAAGCTGCCTGTGGGGACTCAATGATAAATATGGACTCAGATGAGTCTGTGCTCATCCTCATCAAACACTGCCAGGACATGAAGCAACAGGAGACACGCCTCAGACTCGTCACTCTCCTTCTGCTGCTCAGCTGTATGGCACTGATCCTTTTTACGACCGGTGCTGTTTTATGGCAACACAATAACTCTGGATCCAGAGGACAAGAGGTACGTTACAAAACTTTCTCTTTATGTGCTAAATGTTCCTTGTCTTGTCGAGAGTTTGGCTTTGTCTGAATCATTGATGATATGAGCATGTAAACTTCATTGACAGCTTGTATTTGTAATATTGGGATATACTGATAACTTTACAAAGTAGGAATATTTCAGTATTTCAGTACACTTCATCTCTAATGATGAATGCAGTTATTAGAACTAGGCTGCAACAGATTACACTGTATTGACTTGACTAATAGTGTCATAAGATCTTAAAGGTTGAAGATGAAAATGTGTAGATTTACATTTACATAGGTGGTTGTGTCCATATTTAAGTGCTACTTTAGTTTGCTGCATCATTACAGACAACAAACCCTCCAGTCCACTCAGACAGCTAGCTGTTATTCAGCATTCCTCTGTGTCCACTGTGTTGATTTATGTAAAATCTCAATGGACACAGAGGAATAATGAATAACAGCTAGCCAGATATATTAACTCACTCATGTGATGAAGCAGTTTCCTCCCACATAAACTGTCGCTGTCCTGTATAATGGCCACCATTTAAATTTCTGAACATGTTATTGCTCAACTTGTATATAAAAAAAAGTGATCTATCTTATTTCTAGAATGCAGTTGAGCAAAGTCCAGGCTACTCCAAGCAAGAGTGCACAGCAGGTATGCTATGTCTTTAATTCCATTGTTAATAAATGAGACTGTCGATAGAAGTGTGGGGATTTCACTGGACAAGTTAAAGTTTACAAGTTGAAGAATTCCTTACTTCTCCCCACTCTCAAGCTCTACACTATCTAAATGTGACTGCTATTTCGCAACTTTCACATGCTTGTGGTGCATAACTCAAATAAGGGTTTGGTTTTGCTTTCCCTGAAATACTATGAGGAAGCAAGCAGGATTGTTTTAAACCTCTCTCCTCTCTTTCTCGATTTACAGATAAACCTCCAACAGACTTCAAAAGACTGCACATTCATCTCAGTGAGTGTTTTTCTTGAGATTTCACTACTGTTCAAATAACTCTTTTGTATCTTATGTAAGATATGACCTAAAATCTATATCACAGTATTTTTTTGTTTTTGTCGGTGACGGTATTAATCCACTGGGTCTTCACTTCCTCGGATGGTGGAAGTAGATGAAGATGGAGAAATTTGGGTGCTTTGTTTACCAAAGCCAGCGTTAGCGAGGAGAACAGTAGAAACTGGATGTAACTTTATTACTATTACTACATATCACTATTAGTACATGTTTAGCCCTCATGCTGCATGTTATCGCAGCCATATTGTTTTTATTATACTTAAACACTTATGACGGTAATGACAGTGTTGCAAAATCCCTGTCGTAACAGAAAGTGGCACCAGTGAGGGTGAAGAAACAGGTATACTGTCCTGTTATATTTTTCTGTCATATTGAAATTCTCGTGTATTTTATTCTTTTGTTGTAAATCCCATGTGTATGGAAATAAATACTTATCCAAGAGTGAATAAACACCAGGTGCAGCCTGCATTGTTTAAGAAGTTCAAAACAAATTGAGTGAAACTCACTTTCACATCCTAAATGTTGCAAAACTGACTGTGTCAGAAAACTAGCATGATAGCATGAGTCACATCTGGACTCAGCAGAATGACTCTGATCTGAATCCAAACACAACAGCAGGAACACATCAAGTTGTAAGATTAGATAGTTTTGTTTTTTGTTTTTTTTTGTCACAACTTGAAAGTGAGTTTCAACAGAGGATGAATCTCCATGTACAGTCATGTTTAAAAGTTTCCATCCAGTCATAAAGAACATGTTTATCATGTCAGTCTTCAGTTCCAATGATTTCTACAGCTCTCAGTTTTCTGTGATGAACGAGTGGAACACAAACTACTTTGTCACAAAAACTCCTCTTGACAGAATCAGTGAAGTTTAACTGAATTTGTTGGCTTCCTGACACAGACTTGTTTCTTCAGTACAGTCCACATGTTCTGATGGGGTTCAAGTCAGGACTTTATGAAGGCCATTCCAAAACCTCGATTCTAGCCTGATTGATCAGTTCCTTTACCACTTCTGATGTGTGTTTGGATCATTGTCCTGTTGGAACACCCAACTGCACCCAAGAGCCAATCTTCTGCTGATGATTTGAGGTTTTCCTGAAGAATTTGGAGATAATCCTCCTTCTTCATTATTCCATTTATTTCTTTAGAGCAGCAGATCCACTGGCAGCAAAACAGCCCCACAGCATAATACTACCAGCACCATGCTGGTGTTGTTGGGGTTAAAGGCCTCACCTTCTCTCCTCCAAACATATTGCTGCTCATTGTGGCCAAACAACTCAGTTTCGGTGCTGCGTCTGGATCAAGGGCTTCTTTCTAACAAGGCAGCCTCTCAGCTCATGTTGATGTAAAACACACTGGACTGTGGACAATGACCTGTTCCAGCAGCTTCTAATTCATTGCAGACTTGCTTTTTGGTGGTTTTTGGTTGACTCTTGACCATCCTGACAGTTTTCTCTCAGCAGCAGGTGATAGTTTGTGTTTTCTTCCTGATCGTGGCAGTGACACAACTGTGACATGCACTTTATACTTACAAACAGTTGTTTCCACAGACCTGTAACTGCTTTGAAATGGCTTCAAGTGACTTTCCTGACTTGTTGAATATTTGAATGAATATTTTTTGTGACAAAGTAGTTTGTGCTCCACTCATTCATTCCACATTCCACAGAAAACTGAGAGCTGTAGAAATCATTGGAACTGAAGACTGCCATGATGAACATGTTCTTAATGAGTGGATGGAAATTTTGTGCTTTGCATCATGGTTTCTTTGCTTTGAGCAGGACTTCTGTGTGTCAACAGCACTTTTCTTAACTTTCAAAATTTCAAGATGTGACTCTTAAAAAGCTATTTCAACATGGTTGGAGAATTGTATAATGTATTATCAGATAAAATAGACAAACACACCATGAGGGGATTGTTAGTTTCAGGGAAACATTTGATTTACTGTATGTTTTTAACCTACAGGGTCCAAACCTGAAGCCAGCACAAGCGGTGAACTGTACATGAAATGGGATGCCGTGTTTGGTGAAATGTACGACGAAGAGAAACGTGCCATTGTGATTCCTGCGGAGGGGTTCTACTTTGTCTATGTGAGGATTGCTTTAAACTGTCTTGATGAGGAGGAACCTGTAAACTTCCAGAGGTTCTATATGGAGCTGGAAAGGTGGAATGAAGGTTATGACAAGAATGTAACCATGATGGAGGCCTCGGATGGTGTAGTGTGTACACCAGAAGGCTCCACGACTGTGTTTGTGGGGCAGCTTTTTGATTTGTCAGAAGGAGATCGTGTGAGAGTGTTGATTAAAGAGGGCTACAAACTGATCACAAAATCATCATTTGGTGCTTATCTCACATAGAGAATATGCCTTCATGAGAATATGCCTTGACTCTGTCTTAATATAATATGTTAAACATATTTTTATAAAACAATTTATTTGTGGTTAATTATCATCACTTATTTATAAGCTGTTTGTTTTTAAGTACTTCTTCTAAAGGCTTAAATTAACTGAGTATTCAGATTTGTCATGTATAACACTGTATTAAGATTGTTGACAAATTACAGGAAGTGTCTAAGGAAGATGTAGTTCCACCAAAAGTCTCCAGAACAGCTTCAATGCTCCTTGACATAGATTTTAATGGAGGGACGAACATCATTCCTCCAACCACTCATTTGGTGTTTCAATGATGGTGGGGAATCTCCCACAGGCATTCATCTGGGTTGACACAGTGTGAATAAACTGGTGTTATTCACCTTGTTTCCTGTAATTTGTCACAGATCTGAGTTTTTTGACTCTTGGTAATGAAACAACAATCGTTGCTGAGCGCTTACATCTTGTATAAGTAATCCTGGTAAAATCTGCAAATGTGTGAAAATGGTCTCATTCAAGTTCGAGTCTCATCCCCAGCCCGTCAAATACTGACACTTTGGAGTGGCGACCAACGAGCTGGGGATGAGACTCAAAAATCAACTTTTCTTACAAATGGGACATGTAACAAAATGCATAAATACATTAGACATAGCTTATTCTCATCATCAATTTAAAACCATGTTCAGAAACATTCTAACATGAAGCCTAGGGGAAGGGGAATTGAGCCAGCATCCACGGCAGAGCTAATTCAATGTTTTTAAAAGGCTAGTGCGTGATTTAAAGTTTGCCATCAGCGGGTCTACGTGTTGGCAGCAACCATGCTACAACAAGCTTTGGACAATGGAATAAGTCTGCCAGACAGTAGTTTAAGCAGAGCTACTACGCACCTGTGGTGTCCACAGCTGTTCCCAACTTTTCTGTTTGCGCTGTAAAGACTGTTGTGAAAATACAGGTTTCACACAAAGGTGTCCATATATTGTGTGCACTCAGGGATTATTTTATGAATTATGAAGCAATATATAATATTAAGAATTCTAAATAAAGTTACTTAATATACTTTATGGTTAATGTACTGTGCTTCTTATTCAAACTTCACTTTAATATTCTATTGGTTTGTTCTATGTATTCTCATGGGTGCATTTGTGTCACTGCTGCACTCCTGACAAGAAAAAGTATTATTAATTATGAACACTGTATGAGAATATATAACATTTTGATTTTGAGCTGAAGTGAACTCATTGAAATATCTTTCTTGGTCCTGTTAAAATGGTTATTAGTAGTACTATTTGACCTTTTATAATACTTTTGTTACTTTACAGCCCAATCGTTGTATTATGTATTTAAATTGTAACAACTTTATTGTCCTCATTTCTCAATACATGGCCTGTATCAAACTGGTCTATGCAAATAAAACTGTCTCGAGTACTGCCTGCTTGACTTTTTGGAAAACACTTCAGAGCATGTGCACAGTTAAACCTTACCTAGCATTCATCACAATGTTGCCTAAAGGAAGTAGTAAACCTTTGGTATGATGTTATGGCATTTGATACACATTTTACACATTGCCTGCCAATGGACTGTGACATATCAGTGGAATGGGAATATGGCATTGCACTGGCCTCAAGTAACATCAAGAATCGCAGCATTATCTTTGATCATATGTCCTTCATCCCCCACATATAATCATCAATCATCAAGGACTGCCTCCTCTTACCTATGCAACATCACAAAAATCTTGCACATCCTGTCTCAAATAGATCCATGCATTTGTTACTTCCAGTTCTTTATTATCATGTTGCCTCGATAAATCTCTTAAGACTCTTCGGCTGATCCAGACTGCTGCTGGGCGTGTACTGACGAGCTAGTATAAGAGTTCATATTTCTCCCATATAAGCCTCTCTACACTGGTTCCCTGTAAAATCCACAATAGAATTAAAATCCTTCAATTCGAGTACAAAGCACTTTAAGGTCAAGTGCCACCTCATCTCATGGTATCCTATTATCCTACTAGAATGGTGCGCAGCCAGAAGGCAGAGTTACTTGGGGTTCATAACGACTCCAAAAATAGAAGCTCCCAGTTTGGGTTCAGGAGGCATATTAAATGACAAATAATGCAAGAAAATATAAGCATGTGACACCACTGAAGTAAAACAATTAATAACTTATTGGTAATGACTCTTAAAACGTTTCTATCAATAACTAGAAGACGCCAAATATTACAAATTCAGGATTGTCAATTTTAAATCTTTATCCATTTCTCTTTCTTTTTGCATTTTTCTGCATTTTGCATGGCTTTATTGGATATAGCTGAGAAATAGCTCTATTGCTATAGAGAGAGGGAGCACAACATGCAGCAAAGGGCCACAGGGGGGATTTGATACCACTGGGCCATTATTAAAGCGGTTGATTAATCCACATTTGGTGTGAATACTTGTGGCAGAAGGATGGTGTTGATTGATATTGAGGCTTTGCAGTTTTGACGATGTAGTGTTGGGTAAAGGAAAGTAATGTTGTGAGTAATGTGACTGATTAAATCTTCTGATGGGTAATTAGTAAAGTTTTGTAATTACCTATTACAACCAGCGACATAAGGAATGACGATGTTGTTCCATTTTCCCGTCTCCTCCCCTCTGTCTGCTCTGGATCTTTTAGAGGTTTTGACAAAGGTCCTGCCATTTGCAACATCCATTACGGCTTGCCCAGCAGTACGACCAGTACAGCAAGGTCATCGTGCAATGTCTCTGAGCACAGAGGATGGGACAATCCCCACCTCCCAGATGACCCGCTCCAAGCATTTAAGAGTCACTAAATTTTTTATTTAATTTATAAAATTATTATTATTATTATTATTATTAATGACCTGAATTATTACTGAATTATTAATGAGGATGCAGCAGTCTGATGCAGCAGTCTGAGAAACTTAAAGAAGACTTTGTATGCCTCATAGACAGCGTTCTGAACACCAACAGACTCTGACCCACTGTCCACCCCTGTTTTGGCGACGTGAAGCTCAGCTGACTAAGACAGCTGCACACTTGGCTGAAGGGCTACTGCTGTGACAGGGGCATCCCTTATGTGGACTACTTCACCACCATCCACAACAGAACCGATCCTTTCAGACACGATCATCGCCATCCAAATCACACAAGATCTCATCCAGACCACTTGCCATCATACATCAGAACATGACTTGAAAGGACTCCAGAGCTGATGTTGACCTGTAGTGCAAAGACAAAAAAAAAAATGTACTTGCTTGTTTCACAACCCAGTCATATAGGGGCATCATATTGATAATGTTGCTTTAACATTTCTATTTCCACATTCACCTATTGTAAATACTAAAAACTGAAATTGAAACTGAAACTTCTCAACATCCTTCAGGCACCGTCTGTTAAGAATAATCTGAGTGCCTCATGTGCTGCAGAACCAGATATCATGTAGTCTTTCTCGTGACTCGCCACAACCAGAGGTGGATGTTTACATCTGCCAAGGGCCCATCCACGGATGCCTGTGACATGGTGAAGCACTTATCATACCTACACATACCCACAAATAAATTGGCATTTTCAGTAAAACTAATAATGCTGTGTGATGTACATGCTCATCCACCACCCATAGCAGTAGCTAGCTTGGCTATCAATTGCTGTAGTAGAAGACATTTCAGTGGTAACATAGCTACACTGAATTGATCTGGCATTGATTGCTTAGTAACGTTAGCTGACGTTCTCACACAAGCTAGTCAATTTTCCAGACATATCAGCCCCGGGAGTCCAGATGAATTAGCTGACATTATCCACTGAAGACAGTACATTGCTAGGTTAGTTACTTTGCAGTTCATCCCTGTTAGCAAGAAAGCTAACCTGGCTAAACTGTGGTAAAACGACAACAACCACAATATCAAATTATTTACACACACAACTATTTCACATGCTGTGTTGCAATGTTATCTTACCTGTCCAACAGGAAGAAAGCAACATCTGAGTCGTTTAGGGCCTTCAAAACATAGCGAAGCTCCCTCCATGACTCGAATGCACTGCCAATGTTTACTTTACTTTTCGCCCGACGCCGGTCCAATTACTGTTTGGCCAGACTGGCTTCAGTGGATATTAGTCTCTTTTTTTGGGTTGTGTTGGGGTGTGTGTTGTGGATGATGCTGGTCGCTTTTTTGTGGACTCCATTTCTGAGCTTTTGCAACGCTCTGTTGCTAGCTAGGATCTAGCTGAGAAAAAGGCACTCAAGAACCAGCATGCATGTCATACGCGTCACGATTAAAAAACGTTTTAAAACGCAGAAAAGTTGACGAATGCTTCTTTAAAGTGGTGTGAAACAACAAAAATGTATGATTCAATGAAAAAAATAATTTTGCAGACCAGATTGCATTCTATTTTTGGCTTCAGGTCCCCGGCCGGATGGAGGGTGAGGGGGGGGCGGAAGTGGCCGCAGGGGACGGCAGTTTGAGACCCCTGATTTCCAAGTATTTCAAGCACCTTACAGCTTTTGCATATTATATTTAGACAAAATGATTATTTGACTTCCATCACATTCAATTAGATGTTACTGTGCTGTTAACAATCTACGTTATGTTCAAGATAGTAGTACTACAGAAAGGGGACAAATCCAATGAAAACAAAAAAACGTTCATGTTTCTATATGTATCACTTGTCTGTCACTAGACTTGGCATCCTATCCCAAATAAGAGATTCATTACGAAAGTCATGAAGTTGCTATTTCAAGCAGTTTAAACTTCAGCTTTATCCATAATGTTTTCTGCCCCTGTACTGAGGAGCCTCTAGTCCGCCACCTGCTCACTGCTGATACCTGGTTACTTTCATCTCAGACATAAATGTGTTAAAATGATGTAAAGTGTCTAAGTCCAAAGTACCTTTACATCCAAACTGTACTCAGCTGAAGTACTTCTCTTACACTTTGTAGGTGTGAGGTTAGGACCCAGAAGCGGAGACCGGAGTTGGTTAGGTAGAAAGGTATTTATTGAACAAACTGGTGATCTTGCAGGAGTGGGCTGAATGCCAGTTCATCTGGAGACCGCCAGTGGTGTGGCGGAGGCAACTCATGATGGCGCTGGAGGATAACGCTGGGGAGGCTCAGGGGTGAGTGTGCGGAGGTGTCCGAGGTGCTAGAGGCTGCGTGGCTGGCGGATTAGGCTGATCAGGACGACTCTTGATCTCTGGAGAGGAGTGGAGAAGGCAGGATTAATACAAGGCAAAACAACAAGTAACACTAATAAATTCTCAACTAGAGATTCTCTAGAGCTGTGACCAAGTACCACTAGAATTGGTAAAATCATCTGGCAGCGAGCACGAGGTGACCAGGGCTTTTCAGCAGATGCTGATTGTCAATGTGCTGCAGGTGAGAGTAGACATCAACCACGCCAGAGGAGGTGTAACCCCGCCCAGCCACTCACAGCACCTCTGACCACAACAAGCACAGAGAACACCGAGAAAACACAGGAAACCACAGCAAAAAGTCCAAACTACAACAACTTCAGTACATTTATTTAGAGTAAACTTGTTTTGCCCCCCGAAGAATCGCCATCTTGCTGTGGTTAAGGGGTTTGTATGTCCCTGTGATCCTGGGAGCTACAGTATGTTGTTGTGGGCATTAGCTCCTGGTAGGGTCTTTGGCAAATCGGTCTGGTGGCCAGGCCTTGGCTCATGGGGTCCAGCCAGGCTCAACCCGAAATGGCAACATGGGGCTGCAGGTTCACCACCCACATGAGAGAGAGATGGGGTCGGGTGCAGTGTGCATCGGGCAAGGATGGCTCATCCACTCTTCATGTGTTTTTTGGACCAGGAGTAAGCCTACGAGCATGTCCCCCGGGGAGTACTGTGGGGGGTACTGTGGGAGAATGGGGTACTAGGGCCGGTGGGTGTTGGACTCCACTAGGGTTGTCCCTTGTCCCCAATCCTGTGTGTCACATTCATGGACAGGATCAAGGCACAGCCGCGGTGCGGTGAGTGTCCGCTTTGGGAACCTCAGAATTGCGTCTCTGTCTTTTTGCAGATGACGTGGTTCTGCTGGCTTCTTTGGACCTTGACCTCTAGCAGGGACTGGGACGGTTCGCAGCCGAGTTTGAAGCAGTTGGGATGATGGTCAGCTCCTGGTCATGGTCCTCTGTTGGAAAATGGTGAATTGTGGGTGAGCTCCTGCCGAAGGAGTTTAAGAGTTTATCTCGGGCTTTCACGAGTGATGGGAAAGTGGAGCATGAGATGGACAGCTGGTTTTGGCTGACGTCCACAGTATTGCGGGCGTTGCATGGGGCCGTCATGGTGACAAGGGATTTTGATTTACAAGTCCATCTATGTTCCAACCCTTACCTATGGTCACAAAGTGTGGGTAGTGACAGAAATAACGAGATCACAGATACAAGTAGGGCTGTGCTAAAAAATCGATATGGCAATATATCGCGATATTTATTTCCGTGATATACTACATTGATTTCCAGCTCCAAAAATCGATATTTTGAAAAAAAAAAAAAATCATGTTTTAAATAGGTTCTTAACTACAACCGCCGCTCCTGTAGATGTCACAGTATGACTGCTAGCCTCGAATTGGCGGATGTTGTTTCTGGCAGAGTGAGAAATGGAAGCAGCATGTCTACTGAAGATATTAGAGCGGCGCCTTCAAAATACAAAGCCGATGTGTGGTTGCAAAAGGAGCATGGACTTGGATAAAGCAAATGCAATTTGCAAGCTCCGTCACGCTGCCGTAAAATATTCAGGGAACACAACCAACTTGCAAATAACCTTGTCAGACGCCATGCAGATACAATACTGCAGCAACCAAAACCTGTCGACCCGAGGCAAACTACGCTGGATGATACCAAACAGACTTTCATCTACCTCATCTTGAGCTCTAAAGATCACAGAGTCGGTGGTGCATTTTATTTGTCATGATTTGCGCACCTATAGTGTGGTTGAAAACACTGGCTTCAGGTACATGGTAAACACCATGGAGTTGCGCTATGTGATCCCGACTTGCTAACACATTACGGAGGTAGCTGTGCCCAGGATGTATGAAGAGGTGAAGCAAGTAGTAAAAACATCTCTTGGCTCAGCAGAAAGAGTGGCCCTTACGTGCGATGGTTGGACATCAAGAGCCACTGAGTCTTATGTTACGATCCCATCGCACCACATCGATGAGGACTGGAAACAGATTTGTCATGCACTCAAAGAAATGATTCTTGGCCCCAATAAACATGAAGCAATATTTTCAAGTAAACTGTAACTGAAATGCATAAAACTAAAGGTTTATTTAATAAGAATAAGTAAACAGTATGTAAATATGCATTCTACAAATGGAATGTAAACAAATCGAGTAAACTTTATCTGACTGGATCACATAAGAAGAAAGTGGGCGTGTGCCATCATGTTGTCACCATGGTAACTGCAGAAATCTACGGTTCGCCCACACTGCCCTCGCCCACACTTGGCACTGCCATGATGCGGAGCACATGCCACACGCATTGATCCTGACCGACGGACAGCGACAAGTAGGCTTAATACGGTAAGTTTAATTGTTTGTAATGCATTATGTTAATGGTAGTGATATGATATGTTAGAATAATATCGATATGTTATTTTTTTGTTGTTTTTTCGAGTTTCTCGAAGGCCTTTATATTTTTGAAAGTCTGGTGAAGTTCGATTAGCACGCCAGGATATGGCTTTTAGCATGAGCTAGCAGCACTGCTTCCACCCCGGTTATGTAAGCAGAATGAAGCTAATGGTTGGGCTAAGTTACTGTCGCTCAGCCTGCTCTATTAAAATACTTTGGGTGTCCGAGCGACCGAGACCGAGGCCGGGTGTCGCCGTTTCCATTGCCGGGACGCGATGGCCTTGCTAAGAGCTAGCTTTTTTATGCTAAGGGCTAGCGCTAGGCTAACTGAGCACATGTTTAGCTGTTGGCTGGCACATGGCACCTGACCTGCTGCTGCAGTCGGGCGCTTACTCACTGACTTGCTCTGCAGTGGGCAAGCCGAATTACGGCAAGGGTACAGAGTTTAAAATATTTTGAAACATATTAATTTAATGTCAAATGGTGTTTTTCTTGTCACTGTAACATTAGCCAAATGCTGCTGTGTGGGAATGTTCTGTTCATTAAAATGTAAGTTAGTTAAGTCCCATGAGCTGACGTTGTGATTTGGCGCTGTAAATGAAGTGATTGATTAACATAACCATTTAAATTCTGATGGGTGGTGTTATTAATACTCTAAAAATAATATAAATATATTTCTGTGAAATATATTTTACTAAGTTACTGTCGCTCAGCCTGTGTCAGAGCGACCGAGACGAGGCCGGGTGTCGCCATTTCCATTGCCGGGACGCGACGGCCTTGCTAAGGGCTAGCTTTTTTATGCTAAGGGTTAACGCTAGGCTAACTGAGCACATGTTTAGCTGCTGGCTGGCACATGGCACCTGACCTGACCTGACCTGCTGCTGCAGTTGGGCGCTAACTCACTGACTTGCTCTGCAGTGGGAAAGCCGAATTACGGCAAGGCTACAGAGTTTAAAATATTTTGAAACGTATTAATTTAATGTCAAACCGAGTTTTTCTTTGTCATTGTAACATTAGCCAAATGCTGCTGTGTGGGAATGTTCTGTAAGTTAACATTTTAATGAAGGAGTAAGTTAGTTAAGTCCCATGAGCTGACGTAAATTGTGACTTGCCGATATAAATGAAATGATTTAACATGAATTAAATTCTGATGGGTGGTGTTAATAACTCTAACAAATAATATAATTATATTTATGTGAATTGTTTTATTTCTTTGTGGGGGGTGGGGGGGGGGGGGGGGTTAAATGCTGCTCATGTGGGAATGTTCTGTTAGATTTTAATAAAGGAGTAAGTTAGTTAAGTCCCATGAGCTGACGTAAATTGTGATTTGGCGCTGTAAATGAAGAGATTGATAGACATAACCATATAAATTTTGATGGGTCTTGTTATTTATACTCTAAAAATAATATATATATATATATATATATATATATATATATATATATATACAGTCATGGAAAAAATTATTAGACCACCCTTGTTTTCTTCAATTTCTTGTTCATTTTAATGCCTGGTTCAACTAAAGGTACATTTGTTTGGACAAATATAATGATAACAACAAAAATAGCTCGTAAGAGTTTAATTTAAGAGCTGATATCTAGCCATTTTCCATGGTTTTCTTGATAGTAACCAAAATCACTTAAGTTCTTACATCAATAGCTATGGCACTGTACTGCCAAAAACACTGCTTTTAAGCATTCCATGTTTTCTTTTCTGTTTGCTTTAAACACATGATACACACAGGAGTTAGTACTTGATTGCGTAACCATTGTTTTTGATGACTGAAGCCATGCGTCTTGGCATGCTCTCCACCAGCTTCTGACATTGTTCTGCTGTCACAGCAGCCCATTCCTGTTGCACAAATTCAAACAAATTTGCTTTGTTTTTGGGCTTGTGGTTCTCCATTTTGAGTTTGATGATTTTCCATAGGTTTTCAACTGGATTCAGATCTGGTGATTGAGCAGGCCAAGGCATGGTGCGAATGTTGTGGTTCTCCATCCAGGCTTTAACTGACCTTGCTGTGTGGCAAGGGGCATTGTCTTGTTGGAAAATCCAGTCATTCGAGGCAGGAAAGAGTTTTCCAGCTGATGGAAGAAGACTGTTTTCAAGAGTAGCCCTGTACATGACCTGGTTCATTCGCCCTTCACACAATTGCATTTGCCCTGTTCCACTCATACTGAAACAACCCCAGATCATCACTGATCCACCCCCATGTTTTACTGTAGGGGCAAGACAGTCTGGTTTGTAGGCTTCTCCAGGCCTCCTCCTAACCAGTAAGTTAGCTGGAGTGGGCATCAACTCAAAATTGGATTCATCACTGAAGAGAACCTTAGCCCAATCATCAACAGTCCAATCCTTGTGATCCCTAGCAAAGAGTAACCGGGCCTTCCTGTGCCTTTCGTTGATGAAGGGCTTCTTCCGTGCTCTGTGTGACTTCAGACCAGCTTCAACAAGTCGGTTTCGAACTGTCCTTGCCGAACAAGTCACATTTCTCGACAGTGCCCACTCATTTTTAAGGTCCCTGGAGGTCTGACGACGATTCCTGACACAGGAACGGACGAGTGCACGGTCATCTCGTGGGGTAGAGAGACGTTTCCTGCCGCGGCCAGGTAGCAATTTGGTAGTGCCGTGTTCGGCTTGTTTTTTCT